>NC_056736.1:807191521-807294021 GCF_019279795.1 Protopterus annectens
ACTAAAGGTAATCAATAGTTATCAGCACCAAATAATATTTCAGAAAACATGGTGGCGACAGCAACAAACAGCAATGTAAACAGAGCTGGTAATATGTTCAGTCTAAATATCATATACATTTTTGTACAGAAGTGCCAATGAATGCACTGAATTATAATTCAAAGGTGATTACAAAGTTAGAAATCTTATTAGATAAATATTAAAGATATATAGTTTTTGCACAGAAATGGCTCTAATTTCATAGAGATATCTTCCTAGGGTGGTGATGAATCCAAAAATAGTGAAAATATTCAACAATCCATAGGACAGATAGTTTAATTCTTATTTCATATATGAGTTTTGTAAACTGCTGGTTATACAAGATTTCACATCATTCGTGACAAAAGGACAAGGACACACCAAATGAGACACATGATTATCTTACTTCTATTTTGCGTTTTTTTTTTATATGGTCTTTTAAACAGATTTCGTGTCAGACTCTGATTGTTGAAATGCTCTATGCTGAGATTAGCCTTGAAAACAAAGATCACCCCATAACATGCAGTGGATAAATGCATACAGTTTATTTTGCCAGAACCCCTACAAATGTAAAGAAAGAACACATTAAATTAACAACATTTTGCTTCCCTTGTAAATATTTGAGGAGTTGCAGGGATGCAAAAATAAATTGTTATAATGAACCATTCATTACTGGTCTTAATTATGTAAATAATATAAAAAAAAAATAAGAAGGTCAGTACAAAAAAAGCACAAAAGCAAAAAAAAAAAAAGATCCTTAATGTACAGATTGCATATTTGGATTCATTGCATTGTGTAACTGGCTCTGCAAATAACTCAACATGCTGCTCTTGTGACAAAAGCATTGAGTCTATACAAGAATTCACTGAGAAGCACCTCCATGAGAAATACGCATGGAATCAGTTTCCTTACTTGGCAAGTGTTAGTAGGATACATGAGCAGTTTATAGCTCAGAATATGGTACTGAAAGAAAAAGTGATTAATCAGGTTAGATGTTAAGTTAAATGTTGTTGCTGGAGTTTTGCCATATCCTGTAAATGTCTGAGATTCCCTTTTTCATAAAGAGCAAAGCTGCATTGCTGTCTTTCTGTTCCAGGTCTCAAAATGGTATTATATATGTAATTAATTGCTTGGTATTATTTTAGCTGCACTGGTTCCAGACAATAGTTTTTAGACAAAGTAAAGGCCACCAAGTTTGGCATGTAGCCAAAAGCAGCAATTAAAGTATAGAGATTTAGAAATAGATTGCCAAAACACTTAATATGGGCATATCAACAATACCAGGCAATACAGAGTGATGCTAGTAGCTGAAGCAATAAGTCGTAGTGTATAATGTTTTAAATGTACACATAAAAACAACACAGAAGTTAAAAATGTTGCTGAGTGCTCTACATCTGAAACAAAAGTATGACCAAGTGTTTAAGATATGGAATAGCAACTGCATTTAAAGTCAAAGGTTTTCTCCCTTTCCTTTCAGTTGTATCTTGTCCACATAATATTACTGAATCTTAAAAAAGAGATTAAGCTTTACCTTTAGCACAAGGAACAAAAATATCCATCATAGGTGTTCATGCTTGTTCTTGACCCTGCTTAACTGATACCACATCTCTAGAACATTTCTTGTATAACAGCTTGTGCACAAGATAAGAAACATATTCTGCACAAAGAAGTTTTGTATTAAATTCTGTCTACACATGATGGTTTTTAGGTTTTTGAGTCATAAGAGAACTGCAGAAGAAGGTTCCAGACATTGTTAAAGTAATGTCAGTGTGCGGACAAGATTACAAGTGTCTGAACTCTTTAGGGCTAAGATCAGAAATGCAGCAGTAGCAGCAATCTCAGTACATGGTTAGACTATAATAGAGAAACCAAGTCTGGTTAATAGTATCAAGTTTCTTTTAAATCATGACCATGGCAGACACAGACTAGACAAAACATAACCTGCAGAGGAATACACCAAATAACTTATAGAATTGCTCTAAACAGTGCTGTGTCCTAGCTAGGTTTTGACATAAATCAAATGGTTATAATTTAGACTCTTGGGACAATTAAATGTTTTTGACTGGAATACCAGATTGAAAAAAAAAATGTCGGTACTGGTTGAATCATAAAACTGACTTTTCAGAAAGCTGACATCTTATTTTACATGCCCTTCACATATTTTTGTATATAGAAACTATTCAACAGAAGGAAGATTTTACAAGTACTATAGGAAAAACAATATGAAACATACCCCCGGATTCTCAAAAGCTTGCATGGCGTGCATGATTAGTGTAAGCTGAAATTTTGCCAATATGGTGGCCGAGCGATCCACGTATGTGCACGTTTGACGTACACGTGCATGAGTGCTGTAGCACTACTGCTGCACGTTTCCAGCCCCCATATGCATATAACCCCATTTGCAGGTGAAAACCATGCAAATGAGGTAAATCTGCCATCCAGGAAGCAGGAATCAGGGTGTGCAGGATTAGCGTAATATGCAGACTAACCGAGTACGGTACTGCATACTCCAAAATCGGAGCTATGACAGCTTCAAATAAAGGCTGTATATCATTGAGAAAGCATGCCAATGGCCAAGTAGAAGGCCATTAGCATTGCAAACAATGCCAAATGTACAAAATACAACTTTTATGATATGTCTGCCGATCACTGCCGTTGAAGCATAGGGCAGTGGCGCGCAAACGGGATCAGTGGGGAAATATGAAAATAAACCTAAAAAAAGCAGTCTAACTAAAATCAGTATTCCGCCATGCAAGTCAATAGTAGGAAAAAGACAACCTAGCCAGTGTGTAGTGGTTGCTAAGGAGGGAGGCATAGTGTGACACATGTAACTATGCATTAGCAGGCAATTCTATGCAAATGAGGGGAAGGATAGTGAATCCCGGTTTTCCCCAGCATGTGAGGTAGGTCCCAACAGTGTATGAGTATGAATAGCTGAGTGCAAGACTAGGAGGTAGATGACATCATGTGTGGGAGTGTCAGCCATACTGTCAGCGGATTGGAGCCCTGTGGCTCGGGGTTGCATCCAGCTTAGCACAGCAAAGCCAGGGGGCGTATCTAAACCTGCCCAGCACACATGACAAAGTGTAAGCAGGTGTGCGTGCCGCGCAACAGGATCTACAGGAAGATAAAGGAAGTGAACCCAAAAAATAGCAGCAGTGTGCACATTGGAGTACACAAATTGCACGGCGTGCCCCCAGGATGAAACAGAAGGGCAATGGGAAGGGAAATCAGCAGTAGGAAGTTAATCAAGAGGTAACAGGTTTGCTGCCAGGTGCAACATATCAGAACCATCCAATTACACAGGCAGCAGACCAGCCCAGCCCAGAACACCACTATAAACTATGCAAACACCTACCCCTCTGTTTTTTCCCACACTCTACACCACCGGTGTAAACAAGTGGGAAACTTTTAACACTCACAGCAAAATGTTAGGGGCTGCAATAGCTATCATACATCTTGTGGAAAAGGCTGAGGGTAGTGAGGATCAGAATGCTGCTGATCAACCCACAGTGAGGAGACGGAGAAGAGTGTACAGACCCAGAGTAACCTACCAAGGGCTACATGAGCTGGAGATAGTGGAGCACTATAGGGTGGACAGGGACCTCCTACAGCAGATTGTTGAGCTGTGCCAGCCATGCCTGACACACAGAACTATCAGAAGGGAACCCATCCTAGTAGAAACAAAGGTATGTGTAGGCCTAAAAATACTAGCTACAGGTACCTTCCAAAGGCCAACTGGGGATATGATGAGGATCTCACAGACATCAGCATCCAGGGTACTCCACCAGTTCTTGGATGCCATGGCAGCACGTCAGTGAGCATGTATAATTCCCCCTCAACCTTGAGGCATTGGCCAACAGTATGCATATCTTCCAGCAAATAGAAGAATACCCTGAGGTAGTAGGTGCAATAGACTGCATGCACATATGCATCAAAGCACCACCCGGTGAGCAGAGTAGGGTCTACATCAACTGCAAGGGATTTCCCTCCATCAACTGCCAGGTTGTGTGCGATGCCCAGGGCATAATACTGAATGCGTGTGCTGGCTACCCTGGAAGTTATCACAGTTCCCACATCTGGCATCTGATGCAGCTGTACTAGAAATCTGCCAATGGGGACATCCCACACAGTCATCTAGTGGGGGATGCTGGATACACACTGGAGCCGTGGCTGATGACACCCATCAGAAATGTACACACACCCGGACAAGAACTCCATAATGAGGCACATGCACAAACAAGAATCATAATAGAGCATGTGTTTGGGATGCTCAAGTTATGGTTCCAGTGCCTGGACACAACTGGTGGAGCCTTGCAGTACTCACCAACTACATGTACCCAAATCATCCTTGTATGTGCCATACTGCACAATATGATCCTGCGGAAACAGCTGCAGCCGGAGCAGCAAGGGGCAGGGCCACATAGCCCACCACCAATGCCAAGGCCTGCACAGGTACAGGCACAGAGTGACTTGGAGGAGGAACAACTTGAGCCTGCCTCTGTAGGTGGAAGGAGGCATGCTCAGTATGCCCTGGCCCTGGCAAAGAGGCAATGCATAGCACATTCACTGACACAGGAGACACCCAGGGAATAGCACCTCTCTCTGTCTCTCACATATAGTAAAAGGGATGCCAAACATTACACTATCTGTGCCTAACCATGCGTAGGCAGTGTACTATGTGCATCTGACATAGGCAGCCCAGCAGCACCACCTGCAATACTAGGACACCCACAAGGGACTCACACATAACAGTCATGAGGGAGGTCACATACCCAACAGCAGTCACAGCTAGCAGGACAGGTGTAGACAAACACAAACAAATGCCGTACTATGGCCTTTGATTGAGGGGTATGGGTAACCCTACCCCAGGCCTGCATGGACAGACTACAGCAGGCCAGGTAGAGGGATGTCAGTTGTGACAGTTAGGAAGTCAGAAACAAATGTGTATGCAATCAAAAGATAAGAATGGTAGTGCACTGGTATGGCTTAGCCAGCATGATAGGTAGGACTATTGACTGGAATGGACTACAGGAAATAGCAGTACAGTCCTAGCAAATGTGTACAATTGTCAGATGTGCCCCCCACCCCATACATAAATATAGTACCAGTCAGGTGCAGGACCCCATCCTGTGTAGAAACATAGAAATAGTCAGGTTTACCCCTTGCTATGCAGACATGTTCATAGGTTCATAGGTAAGTACTAGGCTATTGGCCCTAGGGCTTATACAAGCCTAGCCAAAAAGATACGCTAGCTTTCAACACCCAAGAAAATTATTTTCCTGTGCCCCTGTCAAGCAGAACCACAGAAGTGATCCCCGGGGTGAATTTCCTATTACCCATCCAATCATCAAGATTTTTCTTGACGAGTGCTAATGAGTTGCTCTGTTTGACATAGATAGGTAGTCTGTTCCAGAGTATGGGAAGTCTCTGGGACAGATATCTATCCCTCCAGCATGTTCTGTTTATTGTGGTGACAAGGTTTAGGTCCCTAGAGTGTGTAGCTTGGAGGGATTGGGATTTCTTTAAGTGGAGCATGTCCAACAGCTCTGGGTTTGACATAGCTTTATATGTTAGGCAGAGATCGCCTCTGAGTAGGTGATATGCAATGGAGTAAAGCTGGAGCTTTTTGAGATGGTCTGCACAAGACATCTGTTTGTGGCCAGTAATCCTCTTTGTGAGGTATTTTTGCAGCCTTTCCAGTTGTTGTAGATGTCTTGTGAGGTACATACCAAAAGGGGCATTGTAGTCTATAATGTGTCTAATGAGTGATGAGTAGAGAGGAACAATGACCTATTTTTTTCTGGACGAGAAACCTTTTGTGATGAGGTGTGCCACATAGAAGGATTTCCTGACCACTGTGGTGATGTGATTATCAAAGGAGAGACTACTGTCCACCTGAGTCCCAAGGTCTCTTATCACATGTTCGGTGTTAAGTAGACTACCGCCTATGTGGTAGTTCATGGGTGCAGAGTTTTTACCAAAGGGGATGACAATGCACTTTTTGGCATTGAGCTTGAGTCCATGATTTGACACCAGGCATCTGTCTCAGTGAGGCCCGTTTGTAGGATGTCCACATCGTTAGGAGTTTCGATTATGGCTCCTAATTTGCAGTCATCTGCAAATTTAGTTTGCCAAAGACCTTCTGTGTTAACCTGTGAAGTAGATACCAAACAGGAGAGGACCCAGGACTGAACCCTGTGGTACTCCAATTGTCACTGGTCTGAAGTCTGATTTGGAGTCTGCTACTTTCACAGTGTGGGTTCTGTCACTAAGCCAGTTGGCAACCCATCTTGTGACATAAGGATTTATACCTAGTTTAGTGAGTTTATCTATAATTCACACAGAGTGGGGTGTGGTGTTGAACACCTTGGCGAGATCTAGATAGGCTGTGTGAACCACCTTACCCTCATCTATGTCTTTGGTGACTACTTCAAAGAGGTCTATCAGGTTTAGGAGACATGATCTGCCTTTTACAAACCTGAACTGTGTGGGGTCCAGAGTTTGGAGATCTCTAATGTCTTTGTTTATGAGTTCCAAGATGATACGTTCCATGGCCTTGCAGACCAGGCTCATCAGGCTAATGGGGCAGTAGTTCCCAGGGTCTGTTTTGGCCCCCCTTTGCGGAGTGGGATAACTGACGCTGTGCACCATTCAATGGGCACAAAGCCTGAGGTGAGGCTATGACTAAACATGGTACTTAGGTGGGGTGCCAGTTCATTCTGTAGTTCGTGTAGAAGGCAGTCTGGGATGTTGTCAGGTCCCATGGATGCTGTGTTCTTGGCTTTGGAGAGTGAGGTTTTTACCTGTGCAGCCATGATTACAGGAACTTTGCATTCTTCCGGTATAAAGATGGGCCCTTTAGGGGGTGAGAGGGGGGTAAAGTAAGCACTGCACCTATCTGCCAGGATGTTGGCAATATCAGTTGGTTCTGTATATTTAGTGTCATTGTGCTGTACCTCAGAGCAGATCTGAGTGTTGCCATTGAGATTCTTGACATAGCTATAGAATGCTTTGTGGTTGTCTTTAGAATCAGTGGCGATTTTGTTTTCATAACTAGCTTTGGAGGATTTTATGAGGGAGCTCAGCTTCTTACTGAGGCTGACCAGGGAGCTTCTCCAATCATGGGATTTTACGCTTTTTTTGCAACAGTTTCTTTCTTCTGTTGTAGAGTTTGTTTATGGCAGAAGACCCCCAGATTGGCTTCCTTTTTTTGGAGGATAGCATCTTGATTCTGTTAGGGATAGCATGATCCATGCACTTGTGTAAGTGCTTATAAAGTGCATTTGCGTAGGATTCAGCAGTCGTACCTCTATTATCCATCTGCATGGATGTCGTGAAGTTTGCCACTTCTGTCTTAAGAAGTGTGAATTTGGCTTTGGAGACATTTTTTTACGGTTGTTTTCCTAATGGGGGGTGGGAGCGGGATGTGGATGTCTAGGGTGATTAGCTTGTGGTCGGATCAGACCAACGAGGAGCTGACCTCTGGTGTGGAACACCAGTCACCCATGTTGGTGATGACCAGGTCTAGGATATTGCTACCCCTGGTGGGGGTGTGGATACATTGATCCAAGGCATTGGAACTGATGATTTCCAAAAAAATGTTGAGCAAAAGAGTTGGTACATGAGTAGTTTTCCCAGTTAATGGTAGGGTAGTTGAAATCACCCATTATTAGAGTGTTGGGCTGTACCTTAATATTTTCCAGTGTATCAAGAAAAGAAGAGTGGGAATCCTTGGGCATGGTGGGGGGTCTGTAGCAAGCTGCAATCTGGATTGCAGTTTTGCCCAGAGTTAGTTGAACTTGGATAATCTCGGATGCATTATACTGAGCAACTAGCTTGGAGGTGTGGATATCGTTAATGAATATGGATACACCTCCACCTTTAGTGTTTCAGTCCAGTTGCAACAGTCAATGCCAAATGATCAGTGGATACCCAGCAGACACAGCATGCTACCTGTCGGTGTACAACACAAAGGTCAGCTGTGCAGTACAAACCTCTGGACATGCTCCACACATGCAAAACAGACAGCCTTACTGGGCATGCTTACACCCTTAGAGAAAGAAGGCAATGTCCGTCATCAACATACTAAAAGGTCATACTGGGTATACTTACACACTTAAACACATGAAGGCCATGTATGCAAACACCAGTGGACCAGACACATCCAGCGGTTGCAATTGTTACTGCAGACACGTCAGTATGCATCATTCATGCCTTGCACACACAGTGAATAGGAATACAGACATATATGTAAGGACAACACACCATAATAAGCCAAAGGTAGATGGTTATAGATGTGTGGAATAGGGTGACCATGACAAGGAGCCATCCACGCCTGTCCCACCCAGCACACACCAAGCTGAAAAAACACAAATAAACTACTAAAATAGAAAAAAAACAGCTTCAGAAAGCAACCAGTAGTTTTAAAGTACATAAAGCGCTTTTCGTTTAATAAAATGAAACTTCTTTAGGTGCATCTGAAGATGTTTGATTTTATTAAATGAAAAGTACTGTATGTACTTTAAAACTGCTGGTTACTGTCTGAAGACATTTTTTTTTCTGTTTTTTTTCACCCAGCTCACAACCAAAGGGTCCCAAACATATCAGGTGCAGATGTCACACACTGCAGTTACTAGCAACCAGTACCTGTTAGCACCACAGACTATGTGGTCCATGTGCCAGCTGCACAACATGGCTGTACAAGGACATAGTCAGCTAGTTGCCCTATACATGCACTTGTGACATATGACACCATGTGTGGCCACCTGTGGCGTGTCACCCCTACATGAATGGTGTATGGGCCATGCACACACTGGCCACACCATAGTGGCACCCTGACAAGCCTGCTGAGGTTATCCAATGTGAAATACACCTTTGGGAGAGTTGTAGGCCAGTAATCTCTGTGGCATGTCCCATAGCTGCGTAATGCTGTAGTGTGATAGACTAGTTAGGTAGTAGTTCTCACCCCAGACATGACAAATGTGTGTCATTGTTCATGTGTGTGTCTCTCTCTCTCACTAACTGTGCAGCGAACAATGCCTTTTAGGCTACTCACACACCTTACTATTCACATACCCAACTTTGGCAAGGCTGCTGATGTCACACACTTAGAAATACTCCCCTGGGAAAGCTGTAACACAGTAATCTCCGTAGCACATGTTGTAACTGTGTACTGCTGTAGTGTGATAATTTGATTAGGTAAGAGATCAAACCCCAGATGTGGCAACTGTGCGTGTGTGAGTCTGTTTGTGCGTATGTGTGTGTCTGTCTCTCTATCACTAACTGTGTAGAGAGCAATGCTTTTTAGGCTACTCACACCCCTTACAAGTCAAATACCCACCTTTGGCAATGCTGCTGATGTTACACAACTTGAAATACACCTCTGGGACAATTGTAGCTCAGTAATCTCCATAGCATGTCCCGTAACATCATATGGCCATAGTGTGATTAAGGAGTTAGTTGGGAGTTCTAGCCCCTGACCCTTGTGGGCATGCATGTCTGACTGTGTAGAGAGCAATACTTTTAGGGTACTCACACCCCTTGCATTTCACATACCCAATTTTGGCAAGGCTGCTGATGTCACTCACCTAGAAATACTCCCCTGGGAAAGATTTAGCCCATTAATCTCTGTAGCGTATGCTGAAACTGTGTACTGTTGTAGTGTAATAATGTAGTTAGGTAGGAGTTCAAACCCCAAAAGTGGCAACTGTGCATGTGTGTGTCTGTCTGTCATTGACTGTGTAGAGAAGAATTCTTTTTAGACTACTCACACCCCTTACAAGTCAAATACCCACCTTTGGCAAGGCTGTTGATGTTACGCAACTTGAAATACACCTTTCAGACAATTGCAGCCTAGTATTCTCCGTAGGACATCCCATAACATCATATGGCCATAGTGTGATTGAGGTGTTAATTGGGAGTTCTAGCCCCTGGCCTGCCAACTGTGTGAGTGTATGCATGCATGCCTGACTGTGTAGACAGCAATGCTTTTAGGGTACTCACACCCCTTACATTTCAAATACCCAACTTTGGCAAGGCTGCTGATGTCACCCACCTAGATATACACCCCTGGGAATGCTGTAGCCCAGTAAAGTCTGTAGCTCATCCTGTAACTGCAAACTGATGTAGTGTGATAAAATAGTTAGGTAGGAGTTCCAACCCCAAACATAGCAACTGCATGTGTGTCTGTGTTTGTGTGCATGTCTGACTGTGTAGAATGCAATCCTTTTTAGGATACTCACACCCCTTACAAGTCAAATACCCACCTTTGGTAAGGCTGCCGATGTCACGCACCTTGAAATACACCTCTGGGATGATTGTAGCCCAGAAATCTCTGTAGCATGTCCCATAACTTTGTATGGCCATAGAGTGGTTAAGGAGTTAGTTGGGAGTTCTAACCCCTGATCTGCCAACTGTGTGTGTATGCATGCATGTCTGACTCTGTAGAGAGCAATGTTTTTAGGGTACTCACATTTCACATACCCATCTTTGGCAAGGCTGCAGATATCACGCAACTAGAAATACACCTCTGGGAAGGTCATAAACCAGTAATCACCGTAGCATGTCCTGTAACTGCATACTGCTATATTGTGAATTAGAAGCGTGGTTGGATTCCAACCCCAAAAATGGCAGTTCTGGATGTTTTGTGTGTGTCACTGTCTGTGTAGGGAGTGATACATTTTATGCTAGTCTCTTGCAGTCATTTCAAATGCCTTTCTTTGGCAATCCTGCTGATGTCAGTCAGTGGTCAGTGTGAAATATACTTTTGGGCAACGACTACTCCAGTAATATCCATGGTGCGTACTATAACTGTGTTGTGCTGTAATATAATACACTAGTTAGGTAGGGGTTCTACTCCCAAACATGACAGGTGTGTGTGTGTGTGTGTGTGTGTGTGTGTGTGTGTGTGTGTGTGTGTGTGTGTGTGTGTGTGTGTGTGTGTGTGTGTGTGTGTGTGTATAACCTGTATCCTGTGTAGAGGTGGTTGTGGCCAATGTGGAGTGGGTTTTGCATATTTCTTATATGGTGGCCATACTATTTATCACAATGTCCACTGTACAGGGATAACACATGTGATATGGCTGAGAGGCCAGTGTGCACAGCCATACCCAGACATGTGAATCAAGGCCAGGCAATCAGTTAGCAACCCCAGTATTACCCAGAGCACACTCTCACCCCATGTGTCATACACACACACACAAACATGCCTAGGTAACAGCCAATACATGGGTAGTACACTACATATTGGCCACTGATAGTAATTATGGAGTGACAGCAGTGGGCCACAGAGGGCATGACACCCAGTCCAGTTGTCCAAAATGCACATACGTGCAGACAGTGCAGCACCCCCATGTTCGCCAATGCACAACTGCACCACTTGTGGTGCCATCACATGTGACCCACAATGGACATACCATGCCTGACAACATGCCTGTATGGACAGATGCCACTGACATCAAGAAATGCTGATAGCATGCACTCCATGTACGTGCAGGGTAAAGCTGCTGGCCATTACCAGCTCCCACCACAGATGGCCAGGACTGGCACATCTGATGATAATCTGTGTTCACAACATGGGCTGGACACACCTGGTACAGTTCAACGTGCCACTGTACATGCATGTGGGAGGTGTGCACATCCCAGATGCCACCCATGTCATGGACAAAGGAATACAGACATGACAAGCGATGCACAGCATTGCCCACACACAGTAGTCACCCAGGTGACTGGATGGGGGATACAATACCCGCTGTGTGGGAAAATGCAGACACTACATCCCTGAGCCACAATGCAGACCATCATCATGTGGTCTGATGCCAAGATACACTCATCGCCTAGCCTTGGACAGCTGTCTGGCGCAGTTGAACACCACACACCTGTGCAGACATGCACTCATGCATGTGGGTAGTGGCTCCCTCTGTGTTTGTGTGTGGGTTGCATGCTGCAGATGTTCACATCCACACTCCCTACAACCCCCATGGGCATAGTGCAGCGTGCTGTCTGATGTCGGACACCTTCCCATACCCTTCGCCCTTACAGCCCCATATGACATGTGTGGTGCATGGGATACCTGCACAGAGATGTGATGTGGCAATCCCACAACCAATGAGTTGTACACCTGGCCCTGCCACATGTGTCAATGTGTGTGTGTCCTTGTAAGGATGTGGCTGTGTTGATGCTGGCACCTGTTCATGCTGACAGGTACATGTATGTCACCTACTGTATAGCTACTGTATGCCTGTTGCAGATGTCACTGACCATCACATATATGTTCTGAGTGCTCCAAAACAGGTAACCCATGTGGCACATCCAATAATTGCAGTGAACTGTGCTAACACTACATAGATGTCAGGGGTTTGATACCCTGTGCTGCTAGGTGTGTGACACAAACATGCTTCAGTTTTACCCTCCCACCCCTCCCTAACATGTATTTGTCTCTGTCTGCATCCCCCACCTCCTCTCAGGTGGACGTGGAAACTTATGCCTGATTTGCTTAGGCAGCAGCATGTGTAATGTAGGTAATGCTCATGATCAGCTGATGGCCTCTGCATGAATAGCAGCAATCCCTTAGCTGATTGCATGTGAAACAGCTGTGGTAACATTCCCATAGCCAATTGTATGGAAACATACTCCAATACCTAGGAACATCATGGTGGTGTTGGTCTTTTTCATCCACTGTGAGCAGGAACTAGATCTGTTGTGTGCCAAACAGCATCTCAGATGGATTGCAGTGTACCTCTAACAACATACACTGTGGGAACAGTGCAACAAACAGGAGAGGGATGTGCCTGACCTGACTACAGACTGTAAGTGCCGCTATACTGCACAGTGTTTGTGTGGATATGGCTGTTGTACATGTCTCAATACCTTCCATGTCAGTTCCATTTTGATGGGGAATCTCCATCTGCAGCATCATTTGCAGCCTGGGCAGTGTTGTGTCCATGGTTGCATGTGTCACCCACGGAGCATCTAGCTGTTGACTGCTGAAGGTAGTGTGAGGATTGCAGTCAGTAGATGGAGAAAGCTGTGTTAGTCACACATGTCATATTCCTCAAAGGACATATGTTGCAACAACCTTGTAACAACAGTAAATGTATGTGGTTATCACAGAAAAATGTCAATATTGGCCCTGTGTATGTGCTCCCAGCCACACCTCTGTCAACCTTTGTACATATGTTGTGCATGAAGTGGTGCATATGTGTTGTACACCATACTTTGTGGCACCATCTCTGAGAACAAGACACTGATATATCCAACTGCTACACATGCTATGTACAGTAGGGGTTACATTACATGACATCACCTGCACATTCTGTGGATGTTCGTACAGTACTGAGGTCTGTGTACCTATGGTGAATGTCAACTGTGTGTGAAGTGTTGATATGTACCTTAGCCTGTGTACAGACTGTGGTAGATGACATTGGTCTAGTTCCCCTACTATCAGATGTTACATGCTGCCCCACTGTATGGTACTGTAGTGGTGTACATGTTTGTAGGGCCATAAACGCACGTGTCCCATACCACAGACAGCGACCAGACCAAACTGTGTAACAGGCCAGTATATGTAGTGTCAGTCTGTGAGTGGCACATATGAGGATGGTGTGGAACACATAGTCTATATACTGTAATACCATGCTAGCTAACCATATATGGCTGTGGCTGTGTTCACATTGGTTGTGGATATGCACTGTCATACAGGTGTTTCTTGCCATGTGTTGTGACATGCCTGTTGAGCCTGCTTTATATGCAGGTACATGTGCATTCCCCCTTGGGAGGTGTAGGCCAGTGTTGAGCCAGTCTGGCTGCAGCCTGCACAGTGCATTGTGACATGCATAGCAGCTGAGTGTACCTACCCAGCGGGATGTCATGTGCAGATACTAGCCAGATGTCCCGCTGCCGGACCTCCCCTAACAGTCATGTTTGTCAGACAGGGCAGTGGGATGCAGCGCAGATGTATGTCAATACCTATTGTGTAGTATGTGGCCATGGCACCCCTGTACCAGTGGTCATACCATTACAGGACAGGCAGGGGTGTGTGAATGCATGACCTATGGTGTACATCATATACCGGTCGTTATGTGTTATACCCATCTACATGGCTATCCACATCCATATTGTCAGGCATGGTACACATGTGTAGCACTAAGGGCTTATGTGTATACCTCTGGACTGTACAGACTGTGTCAGACCCTCCACATATATTGGCCAATATCTCTGCTGCAGTCCACAGTGGCTTTATGTGCTATCAGCGGTACTGTACACTGATGTCCTTTGGATAACTTCAGTAACCAATGGCACACATGTTATGAGCAGATTTGACCTTCCAAACACACCATGTCTGTGAAGACAATCCGAATGACAGTAGCAATAGTCTACTAGTATACCTGCTATACATACCTGACATCCCCTGCAACTACGATATTGGGAACATACAGGCTGGGGTTGGCCTACACTTCATGTCCAGGACATATGGTTGGAATATATGTACATATACATATCCAGATAGCCAGATATATGATTACACATGTGTACTACACCCAATTAACACTGTCATGGCAACCACCCACTATACATTCCCACATCATGTGTGCGTGGTCCCATTACATCTCCTGTGTGATGGGCATCCGTCCTGTGTGTGGGCAGCAGTGCTACCGACAGCATGTAGCAATACCCCATACAGGAGAACCGGCACACTCAGGGCAGCCACATATATGTAGGAGGATCAGGAAGTACAGACAGACTGCAAGTGAAGTTGTGTTATGCTTTGTACAGTACTGGTGTTACAGGGTGTGGATGTACATACTAGTTTGCAATGGAAAGTAGTCCATCTGCATAGCACACAACTCATGCCAGCCAGAGCTGTGCCTATCATGTCTTGTCTGTCCACCACACAGGTCTTGTGTCAGATAATACACTGGCAGTGTGTGTGTTGCATGTTACCGGTTCATGGCTACATAAATGACCATCTCTACCATCAATTCCTTGACTAAGGGTATGTTACAGACTACCCTGTAACACCTGCACCTTGTGTAGTGTATGGCAACAGTTGTCCATATATGTGCCTGTATTCCAGCCACTGTCCATCACCTACATACCAAGCTTTGCACATATGTCATGATGTTGGTGGTTGATCCATAGTGGGCTGGGAGTATAACACACTGCCATGTCTGCCATCAGTCCACTGCTGTTGTAACCCCCACACATATGGTGGAGCTGGAGCCATATATGTGTCGGCACCACCTACACAATACATGTGTGCCCTCATGCACTGCAGAGCCCATTGTATGTAACAATGGCATATGGCCCGGTATTATTGAGTGTAGGGGGGGTTGCACCAGAAATGATGTATGCTGCTAAAAAATGTGGGGACATCAGGGCTAAGCTGCCTTAAGGTATGTGGATGTACAGTACCATATACTTCACCTATATACACATTACTGACATGGATCTTGGTACTGCAGGATTACTGCCCCCTGCCATACAAACTGTTCTGTCTTTGATGTGCTTGTGATGGTGTCAGTTATGCCATGTTATGTAGCAGTTACAACCCATGTGGTCATATGACATCTAAACCACCTACTGTGTTTGTGCAGTGTGTGGATAGAGGCTGCTGAACTACACACCTGGAGTACATGCTGTTGATTGTCAGGTATCTTGTGGCCCAGTGTGTCTTTCCTATTGTACAACATGAATGGCTTGGCTGGGAAAGCAACAGCTGTGAACCTTTCCAGCCTACTTTATGACTGTAACTGGTCCACTGTGGCATCATTCCATTGATATAGTTGTCAGTGTCTGAACAGCTATATGGCATGGCATGTAGAACTGTAATAATACACGATGAAAGGTTTCAATGTCTGCAAACCTGTGGGTGTTGTTTTACCTATGATCTCTCTGTGGGTGTATGTTACAGGCAACGATTGTCATTTGTATGGGTGGCACATACAGTGTCCAGTCGTTCAGGGATCTACTGTAGGCATAATGGCTGTTCCATATTATGTGCACCTACCACTTATGTATCGTACTGTACATATAACTGCATGTGTGTGTGTAATCATTTATATATATATATATATATATATATATATATATATATATATATATTTATAAATATGTATACCTGTATCTGCATATCTGTGTCGGTGTATCTGAAGCCTGGTAATGTTGATGGCTTCCACATAAGACATTCCCCATGGGAGCCAGACTGTACTGCATGATATGTTACCAATACCAGCCTGACATCATACAGTTGGAATGTAGTACAGGTAACATTGTGTGCCCATGTTGTCACTCGCCCTGGTTATGGGATCTCCAACACTTGGTTGTGTATTGCAGGGTGGAAGTGTTTGGCTGGTGGGATGTCTATTTGTACAACTCGTATAGTGTGTGGTGCCTCTCAACCCCATTAATGTAACATGTATCCTGTTACACTCCTCTCCCTAACAGCTTCAAGTGTCTTGCAGTACCAGTACAACAGTGTTGTACCAATGGGTCAGTAGCCATGGGAATCCCATTGAGGCCGCCACGTGTGTGTATGTGTGCATGTGTGCATTTCTGTAGGGTATACCAGTCCAAGTCCACATACTCCTATTACAATACACATTGCACCACATTAGTATGGATATTGTTGTTGTTGCCCATAGATGTGGCAATGCAATGCAACACCCTACTATGCCTGTGGTGTGTGCATCACATGCATATTCCTGTGGAACCACTGTTGTGATATGCAATGGGTTGTTTTTGCATCACGGCCAATGTGTGATAGTGGGTATGTCAGAGTATCAAGATGGTTTCTAGTGTGTACAATATCCAGTGGGGGATGTGGGTGCTGTGTACACTGTCTTTACACCATGGTACACCTGGTATATAGCCCATGTACCACTCTCAGGTGGCCAATGTCACCATCACCCATACAGGTAACAGATAACAGAATGCATCTCAGTTACACATCTGCTGTATGCAGCCTACCTGTAACACATTGAACACATGGACTAGTTAGTTAGCAACTATACAACCAGGTTTCTAAGATATGTGTCTACCTGTTCTGTGTCAGTCAATGTGTATATGATGGTATAGCACACTATGTATTCTCCATATACAAACATTACATCCCCATTACCATATTGTACATGTCTGTGGATGGTCTGCATTTAGCACATGACCTGGTACACACCTCACCCTACAGATGGTGTAGTGTGTGCAATGACAGCCACACAGTTCAGTAGCACTACATACCCGTGTTGGGGTCTAGACACAGTGTCGCCAAGTAAGAATGTGTGTGCATGTGGATGGGTTGACATAAGGGTGCAGATTATACTTGTACAAGCAGGCCACTGGTCAAGTTTGCATGGCCAATAACTGTTATACATACCTGTGGCATGTGTGCAACTGTACACCACATATGTCATGGCCATGGAGTCACCACACTGATATACCCTTGTGGAATATGACTGTGGACCATCCTCCTGCTGAAACATGTATACCTACAGCACAAATGGATGACAGTATGGGGATATTAATCAGTGTTACCAACAGCTGAGATGCATCATACCTGCATGGCTACATTACCTGACATGTATGCAATACACATTACGCCTGACTACATTCTACACTGCAGTACATTGCAGCACTCTATCACAGTCACCGTGTGCATCAGAACCATGTTAGCCTGTCTCTGCATCAATGTTATGGACAACAAGAATGTGGCACAGGTATCATCATATGCACAGGGTGTGTGAACATCATCTTAGCTGCATGGCTACACTACCTGACATTTATGCAGTACACATTACGCCTGACTACATTCTACACTGCAGTACATTGCGGCACTCTATCACAGTCACCGTGTGCATCAGAACCATGTTAGCCTGTCCCTGCATCGATGTTATGGACGACAGGAATGTGGCACAGGTATCATCATATGCACAGGGTGTGTGAATGTCATCTAAGCTGCATGGCTACACAATCTGACATGTATGCAGTACACATTACCCCAGACTACATTCTACAGTGCAGTAATTTGTGGCACTCCATTATAGTCACCGTGTGCATCAGAGCCATGTTAGCCTGTCTCTGCTTCGATGTTATGGATGACAGGGATGTGGCACAGGTATCATCATATGCACAGGGTTTGTTGCAGGTGTGCCAGAGGCTGAAGGTGGTCCAAACATGTGTCACCATGTGTGTGCGTGAGGGGTGTGGTTCCTTGATTAGGGCGTGGTGATGTGGGGTGTGTCAGTATGGGGTTGCCCTAGGTGTGGTTGCATAGTGTGTGGGTATGCATGCACACAGTTCCACCATGTGGCTGCCTTATATGGGTAATGTTGGACAGCTGCTGACCATACCTGGCAGGGTGTGCAGTTCACTGCTTCAGGCCATAGACATGCTAACCGTGCCTACCAAGTGTTCCATGGGCATGTGCAGTTAGAGACCTTGAGGTGCTACTCCCCCCTGATGATGACATATGTCTGCTGGAACCATGTCCTGCCTGGGACTGGCCAGGGCCACGTGCACGAGGCCTGCTGTGGTGTGGTGTGGACAGCAGCCCCTGTGGTGTGCTGGGGCTGGTACTGCCACTACAGGAGTAGCTGTGCATCCTGGCACATCCACGTTGACCGCCAGCTGCTGGTGTCTCGAGCCTACATCCATGCGGCCATTGAACCACCCCCACCACATGTTCTACCACAGACATACCTTGGTGAAGGAGGTCAACCATCTCACCCCACCATCTATCCATGACCTTGGTATATTCACGGAAGGCACCAGCAAGTTCATGGAGGTTGCCACTTACAGCTGTGAAAGCAGACCTCTGCAGCCTCAGGCCCTTTCTGGTGTGCATTTCCATACATGCCTGTGCCTCCATTATGTCCTGAAACATGCTCCTGGTAGTACCAGTTTTGGCGCCTCTGCCAGGGGCATGATGACCTGTGGTCTTCCAATGAGCACCATGGTACATCTGCTGATGTGGTGGCCTTCTGGACATCTGGCTATGCCGACTGTGACCCGACACAGTTGGCATGGACACCACACTTTCCTGGTCATTGCCACCAAGTGCCAACTGTCCCTCTGCTATAGCCACATGTGATGGGGTTTATAGGGGCACTGTAACTGTGTGTGGGCTTGGGGTGGCTAGGAGGATGATGACACATGCTGGCACAGTGTCAGCCTCTGACAACCCCACCTGTGCCTCACCTGTACTATCATGATCATCGGTGTCTGTAGGGACACCTACCTCAGTTTGCATGCAGGAGGGACCCTGACGCACCTCGCCACCTGTGGAGGAAACAAATACACACATTAAAACCTGTACATCATTGCATAACAGTACACACACTCACACTGACTGCCACCTTACCACCTCACTTTTCCTGAGTTTACAGACAGTCTCACAGTCAGTTACATCTGTTTCCCATCCTGCATGGCACTTGCTAATATACATGCATCATTACAGTCCATTAACATATCATTCCTCTCCATGCCGACATGTGTGGTTACCACACCTGACCGTTTACTGCATCACCTCCCTGACTTGGGTGGGGTAAGTTGTACATGGCCTTACTGCTGTCACCCTGTATTACCCTGTATATGGGCAGTAATGGTGACCAAGGCCCCTATATGGTTGGGGCTGCTACATTCACTACATATGTCACACTAGGGCATCATACTACAGTCTTGCTCAGACCATGCCACATCTGCTGCACAAGCGACCCATCATTCGGATAACAAAACTACCTGGATACACTCACTGATGTGCTATGGTAATTCCCCATTGCATTTGTAGTGCTGAATATGTGGGTAGCCAGTTACCTACCTGCTGCTGGCCATATGATGTGTATACTTGGTATGTACTGCACCTCCCAATGTATACTCCATGCTACAGACCTTGTTATTTTATCAGTTGTCCTGTGTTCACATACCTGACAGGGTGCCCTGGTGCCCCATGTCTCCCTCCATGTACAGCACAATCACAAGGGGAAGTACCGCCATGTGGTCAATCCCACTATTGCCTGTGCATACATGGACACACACACACACACACACACACACACACACACACACACACACACACACACACACACACACACACACACACACACACACACACACACACACACACACACACGCACACACACCCCTGACATGCATCATCCACACTACACTAGATTGCACTTATGAACACAATTGAGACACACACACACACACACACACGCACACACGCACACACGCACACACACACACACACCACACTTCTACATGTGTAGTTGCACAACATTTGTACACACAATCCTCCCATTAGTCTTCTGTCAACATGCATTACATATGGAGCGCAACAGCATGCAGTGCAACTATAGTGACATCATGCTAGCAGCAGTATACATGTGTCTGAGGCATGGACTTTGATAGTAGATGATGGCCCTTTCCCGTGTTAACTCTGCATCCATGTACAAAGTGTTACTGTGGACCTGTTCTGCACCCTGCCTTGTACTGTGCACCATACCTTGCAGGTGTTGAAACCATTAATGCATCTGTAGTACTGTGTTGGTTATGTCAGCTCCAATGCTCACAGCCCCCATGTGTTGTAGCAACTCATACCTGGGATGATATGTGAACAGCTATCAGTTGTGGATGCCTGATGTCTGCATTACATTACAACATTAGCAGTGCATGTATGACCAGTACATGACTATTACACTGAAAACCAGCAGACCTTATCATAGCTATGAGGGGTGCCTTACACATGTTCCAGACCTCAGCATGGTTGCAAGGTCTACTCATGTGCACATCCCATGGAGTGCACATACTGCTGTCACGAGTGCTGTGGGGTCAGGGTTATGTCTGCAACGTTTACTTAACCTGATTGTTTGCAGCTGCAGCCATGGTGGTGTTGAGTCACATATGTCCCTACTGTAGGCCGTGTGTCCTGCCACATGTCACATCCCTGTGGACACATTGCACATTGTCAGGATGTTAGTTATCTTACATGTGTCTGTTGTATCCTTCCGATACCCCAGCATGGTCTCTACTGTGATGCAGTGCATTTCTCAGCAACAAAACGTGAACATGTACAGCATGCAGTATGGGTAGGTGTGTTAGACTTGCGCATGGGGGATATCCCATAACTATTCCATGCCCAGATTATCATCATGCATGAACATGAGCCATACTCACCGGCTATGGGCTGCTGCCATGATGGTATCCTGGAGGGACCTACATAGGAGTGCAAGAAAGCTGATGTCAGTGGCTACAGCTGTGGTATTCATAACAGGTGAGTGCAGCATTATGTTACATTAACAGTAGAATTACACAATATTACAGCTTATATGCAACTGTTTATTACTACTACACAGCAGCAGACTATGTATATGACATCTCAGTTTTGCATGATGTACTTGTACAGATGCAGATGCATACACACAAGTGGGGTACCGATGTGCCCTGGGGCCTTACCAGCATGCTCCTCAGCTGGTGTGTCATTGGCACCCACCTCCAAGATGTGCCCTGATGCAGGTGGACAGGTGCCACAAGGCTGCTGAGAAGCTCCTCCATATGAGTGAGGGGTGGATGGGTGGGTTGCCCCCCCTGTTGCGAGTTGGTCCCCCATTATGGCAGCTGCACGCCAACGTACATTGCAAAGCAGGTCGGTACAATGATGCCAGATCTGCTCATAGCTGCTGTTATGCAGTCTGACATCATTGACCCTTTGAACTAGCTCGTTCCACATGGCAGTCCTCTCCTGCTGGTCATGGGCTGTCTGGCCAAAAAGCAGTATGTAGTGCTATACCAGGTGGTCGATAATGATCGCTGTTTTAGTGGCGCTGTACGCGGGAAGATGACTATGCTACATGTTTCCTGGAAGACATAAGGATGGAAACAGGTCTGAGCCACCCATATAGCAAAGTTACCACAGTTCTTAAAACACATATATGTCTTCCACCACCATATCAGCTACAACAAACCATTCACAGACTGCAATTGTTATGTCAGCTGCTTACCTACCATTGGGACATATGTTGAATTGTACCAAGCTTTGTGCTATGTGTATGTGCCACACTTTGCGCTATGTGTTTGTAGCCATGCTCCCTGTGGAGACACTTATCTTTGCTGGCCTGTTATACACTATTTCACCTGCATGCCATTGTCAGTGCCACTATATATATATGTGTATAAATATACATCTATGTACATATATGTGTAGATATATGTTGTACGTTGTTGATATACCTATGTCTATATGAGTGTCTGTATCTGTACACATACACATCACATTCTGTATCACACAGATATGTGGAGTGTATACAGACATCTGGTCCACATTCTGTAACCTTCTTTCATTCACAGCTGCACTGTTCTGCCTTGCTGCAACACAGACAGGTTCCACATGTGAACACAGGCTAACATTAGGGTGGTAACTATGGTGTGAGATTGCTGGTACTCCTATTACACACCTATGGCATTTGTGCATGCTACATTACACATTAACATGACTATTCTGCAAGTGGTGTGCTCTGACACCCATGTGTCTATCATGACGGCAGTACATCCACCAACAGCTATTGTCCACACTAACATAACATACACAGATATTATGGCTGACATCTTTGTCATTCATTGCTGATCTGCACAGTTAGCGGGTATGTCCCACTGCTTGCAGGGACAGATAGTATTGTCCAGAGCAGGTGTTCAGCGGCACATCATTACAGGGACATCTACTGATGGCACATATCAAACATTCTACATCATATATCCTATTAATCTATATCACATACTACATTGAAATTACATACATTTATGTTATTGCCTGTAGTTATTTGTTTCCCACTGTGTGAGTTACGTTTTAAAAGTTTTTTTTTCTCTCTTTCTCTCTCTCTGTCTCTCTCTGCCTCTCCAGTAGAGTGAATGAGTTGGTTTGAATGGATTTCAGCATGGCTTTTATAGGTGATGCACGTGATCAGGTGATGGGCTCTGCACCAATCAGTGTGCAACAGTTACTGACTGCGTGCAGCCTGCTGTGTAGTGATTCTGTTGATCATCATCATGGCAACCCAGTACTATAAATTGCTTACTCATGTGGGCGTTGTCCCTTCACCTTTCCATTATGGAGTACATCCTTCCTGTATGTAGGCAGCAGTGTTACAGACAGCAGGTTGCAGTACCTATTACAGCGGGGCTTGCAGACACAGGATAACTACACAATCTTAAGAAGTTCCAGACTTACAAACAGTGAGTAGTGTTGTTATGTGCTTTGTATATTGCTGGTCTTGCAGTGTTTGCGTGTACATAGTAGTTTAGGATGGAATGCAGTTTGTCTGCATAGCTCTCAACAGTGGGCCTATCCACATGATGGCCAGTGGATTGTCTGTTTGCTTTTGCCTGTGCACCACACAAGTCTTGTCCTAGATATATCCCCAGCAAAGTGTTTGTTGCGTGCTATCAGTACATGGCTACTTCCAGTTGTGTTCCTGATGTGTTATTCCTGCATAAGGGTATGTTGCAACAAATCCTGTAACACCAGCAATTTGCAGGGTGTGTAACAGCAATATTACGAGTATGGCCCTGTGTTCCTGCCTCTGTCCTCCACATATATGTCTGGCTTTGTCCTGCTGTGATATGGTTAGGGGTTGTTCGGTATTGGCCTATCAAAATTTACTGCGAGCATTCTTGCTATCATCCCAGTCATATCGTGGACTCCCACGACATTTGTTGGTCAGGGTCCATACATGTGACAGATACATAAACATTATCACAGGTAATAAATGTCCCCCAAGGCCTTGACTACAGGGTGTAACTGATGACTGCTGAACTACATCTGTTATTGTTTATTGTTACCTATCTTGATGACACATCCTTTGTCTACAGTTGTACAGATTGATGGGCTTGGCCGGGACAGCATAGTATGTTATATATCTGCACTGTCTGCATCTACTTTTCTGTGTGGGCCTTGCATTCCTCACTGATTAAATAAGTCCAGATCTATGTGCTGTTGGTAATGGCATACATTATCGTAAAATACACCATTAAAGGTTGTCTGTGTATAAATATCTGAGTGTCGTCTCATGTCCTTTGAATAATGAGTGGGTCTATGTGTAATTCAGTACTCCTGTTCAAGTGTAAATGTCATTCAGTAGGTTATACAGCAAAACGATGTTGTCATAGCGATTTCACATGGAAAAGAGAATTTTCTGCAGTGGGACTCAAACTGAGAATGCACGTGCATTAGGCGAATGTTCTTCCCACTACACTATCACAGTTTTGCATAGTTCGCATATTTCTACCTTAATGTCATACCCATGCTCCCTTTCCCCAGCCCCCAAGCTCCATGTACACAGCATCCATCCATTATCCAGTTGCTAGCCCTGCCATACCACACCTTCACACATTTCCCTCTCTGCACATCTCTGTACTTCTCCATTTTACTGTCTCAATGCAACCTTCTGCAGGCTCTTCATCCGTTTAGTCCATGTATGTTCGAGCCTTCCCTTCATACACCTCCAATACTGGTGGAAACATCATTGTGACCCACAAAGTCTGATGCGTCCTGGCAGGAACAGACCTGTTGTTGTGTCACGAGTAGACTTTGCTGGTCTACACCATTTCTCTCACTGGTAGCATCCTGCCAGGGTTTTGAGAAGCAGCGGTTTGCTCACACACCAAACCAGCCTCATCTCCTGCATCCATGGATGAAACACGCCCCCACAGCGTGCCCTGTTTTCCATTCCTCTCTTCAGTATTATACAAGACTCCAGTTCTCACAGTATGCATGGACAGGCACTGTTCATTGATACTCATAGACTGCTTGGAATACTGTGACTGAGCACTGTGCACATGTTTGCTGGTATTAAAGTACATACTTACATACATTTCCTATACTGTTGACTGACTGTGCCGGATGATATGTTTGTGATAATAGCAACTGATTGTATATCTGCCATGCCTTCGTGGTAAATCACTTGGACTATAGTGTGCAGGGGGGGGCTTGGGTGTGCTGATTATGTTGTTACTGGCCACGACAATGGCTGTGGGCTACAACATGCCTAAGGCACTGCAGGGGAAATGTAGGCTGGTATGCGCTGGTGTGCTCTAGGCTCAGACTTGCTGACCTCCGGTTATGGTGTCTTACACTGGGTTGGCCTTCACATTGCTTAACCAGTGTGGGCATTGCTTACCGCCACCCAAACAGGGGTACTCTCGCTTGCTACCGCATACCACATGCTACTTCATATACATGTCGGTATTATACATGCTTAAGTCAGGTGTACATGTCAGGTATGACTGTTCATGAAGGTCAGTGTAAGGTTAAGTGGGATTCCAATTTAGCATTTCTGGATAGGTTATACTCAGGTATTTGGGTTCGGTTTAGTTATGACATACCTGTGTTGTAGAGTAGATGTGAATAGTGAAGGTGTAGGCAGGTAGGTGGAGGGTGGGACATTTTAACTGTATAGTAGGCTGTTTGAATGATTGGTGGGGGAGCAGTAGTGCAGGTTTGCAGGGTGTTGGGATATGTATGTGAGGCAGGAGAGGAGGTGTTAGTGTCAGTAGTTGGTGTAGGGGTATGGAATGTTGGGGGGTGGTGGACTTTACCTGGTTGTGAGCAGGTGGTGATCCAAGTGTGCTTGAGGTTTCCCTTCATGTGTTATTTACATGTGTAGTCTGGGACAGCTGCGATTATACACCTGGATTGGGGGTTCCAGATTCTGCCAAAATAGTTGTGTGGAGGGTGTCACCTACTTGTGACTGTGAACACTATTAAGAATGAAACAGGGGTCTATAGGTAAGTGGTGTTATTGGGCCACACAAAGAGGCTGATAGTAGGGGACATGTCCAGGGATGTGCAGGATGGCTGATGGGAAGGTAAACAGCTGGCCATTTCTTCTACAGTGACAGCTGTGTATATACCCTGCATTTGGGGGTAGATCTGGACACTTACACCCCTGGGTGGGGGTGAGGACAGCAATAATATCTTGTGACGCCAATTAGTTCGGCTTACATGCCTACAGTGGAGTGCTGCGACAATGTGTTCTTTGGTGTCATTTAGTGGGTTTGCAGCAATACATCTGGTTATTCCACCCATTGCCCTGTAAACTAGACATAGCTGCTGTGGGACTCGTACCGGGCGTGGCTGCTCATTAGGTGTCGGGTCTGCCCAATGTACACTATTGTTTACATCCCTGGGGAGGTCCAAATAAAACCACTCTAACCAACACCTGCACCCCTAGGCCCATAATTACATACCCATAGTTCCCCACCCACACCTCCTCTTCAGCACTCTTCCTTACTCTGGGTGCAGGTCGGGTCTGGCCACACCAGTACACACTGCCCACTCCCCACTTCTTGGGTCCCATCACATATGTTGCTTCGCCCCATGGATCATCAGGCTTCCCAAACCTTGAAGTTCAAGAACATGTGTGCCGTGCCATTGGACATCTGTGTAATGCCTGGAAACCCAAATATGCATAGACTTTTTGGGTTTTCCCACAAGGGACATTCTTGTCTTTGTTTCAAGATTAGAGTTGGAGGGTCTCTCCCACTGGTGATATCCTGCCTGTCGTCTGGGAAGCAGTGGTTTGTTTACTTTAATTGTGTGTTTGTATGTTTCACCTGGCTAGCTGGGGGGGGGGGTTGATGCTACATGTTACACATTTGTTGATTGGGCCCCTAACCCCCATTGGGACGGCATGTGAACATATATAATTCTTGACTGCTGTATCATATCCTAACTATATATATATGTGTATATTTACACACACACATATATGTATATATATATATATATATATATATATATATATATATATATATATACATATATATATCTACATATATATCTATCTACATATATATCTACATATATATATCTACATAGATATATACATATATATTGCTGTATATATATATATATATATATGTAGTTATGGGTATATATACACACACATACCTCTACATATTTAGCTACATATCCTGTAATGTTTCCTGTCATTGCTGGGTTCTGTATTTCATGTGCATACCGGCCATCCTTGTGTGCCACGTACATAGAGTCACACATGAAATCTATTGTTAGTACCAAGTAATCATTCATCCCATGCGGGACAGCCCGAACATTGGGTATACAACTTTTGTCTACACCCAGAGTTACATAGATACCCATGGCTATGTGCATGGACTATGACGTGTGCCAGACCTAGGATACTAGGGTCGAGACAACATTAGGGATGGGTCCAGGGGGGGGGGGTGTGGAGGGGGGGGCTATGTGTGGTGGTGTGGTAGCTATGGGCCGGGAACCAGGGTAGGGATAGTGGCTGCATGTTTGCAGCAGGTGGTAGGAAGCAGGACTGTGGGTAATGAATGTATGGGTTGGGGATGGCCTTGGTTGGATGGGTCTGTACTGCTTGGCCCACGTAGTGGGTGGGGGAGATGGAGATGTGACATCAACATGTGAAACATTACAGAGGGCTAATTTAAATCCCAATTTCAATGACACACGTACAATACAATGAGCTTGGTATTGTATTGCAGGGTGGACGTGTTTGGCTGGGTGGGGGGTATGCCTGTTTGTACATGACGTATATTGTTTGGGGCCTCTCAAGCCCATTCATGGTGCATGTGGACATATATGTGTCTGTTACTCTACCATTGCTATCTACAGATGTCTGGCCATATATACCTTTGTGGGTATATATATTTGCTGACATATTGCTAACTATGTCCGTATATACCTACCGAGGCATATATCTGCGTACATACATGTAACTTGCTGTGTGTATGTGGACATATAGATGTTGACATATATATGTGTAGTGGTTGGCATTTGCATGCATATCTGTGCATATATTTGAATATATATGTATATATCTCTGGATATTTCTTATATATATATATATATATATATATATATATATATATATATATATATATATATATATATATATATATATATATATATATATATATATATATATATATATATATATATATATATATATATATATATATATATATATATATATATATATATATATATATATATATATATATATATATATATATATATATATATATATATATATATATATATATATATATATATTTATATATATATATATATATGTATTTATGTGACTACAACTATATATATGTTGTATCCGCTTAGATAGTAATATATTTGCACACATACGTCCATCTAGCTATAGGTATACATTCTCTGTGCTGTTGCATGACTGGACTAGATGATATGTATCTGACAATATCTACTGTCATGGCATAGAGGTAAATCCCTTTGTTGATGGTGTGCAGGTACCTTGGTTCGAGCCCTGTAGGCCCTGTTTATTTTGTTGCTGGCCAGAACATGGGTTATTGGGTACAGAGTGATTACGGCACTTTAAAGCAGTTGTACGCAAGTGTGCGTGGGTTTGTGTGGAGCTAAACACTGCTAACCTCTGGTTACAGTTTCTAATACTCAGTTAGCTTCTACTTTGCTTATTCTGTGTAGGTAATGCTTACCCCCATGCAGACGCACTTAAACACACTACTAGTGCTTATATGTGCTAACTACTGCTTATTTGTGCCTACACCTGCCTACTAGTGCCTTATTCCATCTGACACTGATACATCACATGTGCATATCTTGCATTACTCAAGTTCATATATTTATGCTATTTTGTGGGTCTTGCAACAAAAGTATTGTTCATAACATGCTTTGCCATGTAAAATAGACTGTGCTACATTGGGACCCGAACCAGTAATGCCTGCTCATTTTTCAGATGCTCTGCCTACTACACTATTGCATTTCTAGTTGATTTGCATATTTCTACCTTAATGTCATACCCATGCTCCCTTTCCCTGGCCCCCAAGCTCCACGTAGACAGCATCCATCCATTTCCCAGTTGCTAGCCCAGCCATACCACACCTCCACACATTTCCCTTTCTGCACGTGTCGGTACTCCTCCATTATACTGTCTCATCCCAAGCTTCAGCAGGCTCTTCATCCATGTAGTCCACGTATGTACAATCCTTGCTATGACAGTACTCTGAGACTAGTGCAAATATCGATGTTACTCACAATTTTTGGTTCATTCCTCCAGGGACGGACCTGTTGTTGTGTCAAGATTAGACTTAGCTGGTCTACACTGCTTCTCCCACTGGTAACATCCTGCCAGGGGTTTAGGAAGCAGCGGTTTGCTCACACACCAGGCCAGGCTCATCTCCCAGTTATGCAGAACCAATGCCCCAGGTGTGACATTCTGTGCATGAAGCACGCCCACATGCCCCCCACGGCGTGCACCGGTATTCATTCTTCTTTTCAGTAGTATGCAAGACTACTGTTCTCGCAGTATGTTTGGACAGGCACAGTTCATTGATACACATAAACTGCTCAGAATACTGTGATTGAGTGATGTGCACATGTTTTCTGGTATTTATCTACATACCTACATACGTTTCTTATACTGCTGAATAACTGTGCTGGATGATATGTTTGTGATAGCAGCTGAATGTGTATCTGCCATGCCTTAGTGGTAACTCACTTAGACTATAGTGTGCAGGGTGGGGGGGTTGGAACCTGGTAGTGCAGATAACTTTGTTAATGGGAACGATGAGTGCTGTTGGCTACAGAGGGCCTAAATCTCTGTAGAGGAAGTGTAGGTGGGTATGCGCTGGTGTGTGCGAGGCTCAGATCGGCTCAGATCTGCTTACCTCCGGTTACGGCATCTTACACTGGGTTGGCCTCCACATTACTTAACCAATGTGGACATTGCTTACTGCAGCCCAAACAAGAGTAGTCCCACTTGCTGCAACATATCCTGATGCTACTTCATGTATTTAGTTTGCGTTTGTTGTCTGGGACAATCCGACTGGATGCTTCTCCATTGTCAACGGTGGCCTGGGGAGTGAAGCTTCACAGTAATTCCCAGCTACACATTACACGTAGTACTGAGGTGTGCACATTCATAGAGAGTAGCAGACTTAACATAGCAACGTACCACATTCTTTATACTTAGTTCACATTAACATGTCAGTATTATACATGCAAAGTTCAGGTTTACATGTCAGGCATGACTGTTGACATAGGTCAGTTTAAGGTGAACTGTGATTCCAGTTTAATGGTTCTAGATAGGTTAAACTCAGGTATTCAAGTTAGGTTTAGTTATGCCATACCTGTGTGTTAGAATAGAAGTGAATAGTGAAGGAGTAGATAAGTCGGTAGGGGGGGGGGGGCATTGTAACTGTATAGTAGGCCATTGGTATGATTGGTGTTGGAGCAATAGGAAAGGTATGCAGGATGTTGGGATTTGTATGTGGACAGGACACGAGGTGTTGGTTTCACTAGTTGGTGTAGGGGTATGGAGTGTTATTTGGGGGTGGGGATTCACTAGGTGGTGAGCATGTGCTGCACCAAGTGTCCTTGAGGTGTTCCTTCATGTGTTATTTAAATGTGTCATGTGGGACAGCTGAGGTAATACACGTGGGTAGGGGGTTTCAGATTCTGCCAATATAGTGGGAGAAGAGGGTGACACCTACCTGTGACTGTGAAGAGTAGTAGTAATGACACAGGTGTTGATAGGTAAGTGGTGTTAATGGGGCACACAGACGGGCAGATAGTTGGGGGAATGTCCAGGGATGTGCAGGTAGGCTGACGGGAAGGTCCACAGGTGACCATTTCTTCTCCAGCAACAGCTGTGTATATACACTGCATTTGGAGGTAGGTTTGGACACTCACACCCCTGGGTAAGGGTGGGGACAACAATAATACCTTGTGATGCCACGTAATTCAGCTTACATGCCTAGGTTGTTTTGACCATGTGTTCTTTGATCTTATGTAGTGGGATTTGCAACAATACATCTGGTTATACCATACTTTGCCATGTAAAGTAGACTGTGCTGCAGTGGGACTCGTAGTGGGAATGACCACTCATTGGGAGGTAGTTCTGCCCAATGAACACTATTGCTTACATCCCCCCGGCGGTCCGAATAGACCCACTCCAGCCAACACCTACACGCCTAGACCAATAATTACATACCCATAGTTCCCCCACCTGCACCTCCTCTACAGCACTCATCCTTACTCTGGATGCAGGACAGGTCGGGTCTAAACACACCACTACACACTGCCCACTCTCCACTTCACGGGACCCATCTCGTACGTTGTCTCAACCCATGGGTCATCAGGCTTTCCCATCCTTGTAGTCCAGGTATGTACACGCCCAGCCTTGCTAGGTCATTGCAAGGGCTTCCTCCTATAACAAGACAATTTTTGGGGTGTCCCGCAAGGGGCGCTCCTGTCTCTGTTCCAAGATTAGACTTCTCGGATCCACTGTGTCCCCCTCCCCCGGTTGTATCCTGCCTGTGGTCTGGGGACCAGTGGATTGTTCACATTGTTTGTGTGTTTGTTTGTATGTTTCACCTGTCCGGCTGAGGGGGGTTCATGCTACATGCTACACATTTGTTGCTTGGGCCACTCACCTCCATTGGCATGGCCTGTGAACATATGTCATTCTTACGTACTGTATCATATCATAGCTATATATCTGTGTATATCTACACACACACACACACACACACACACACACACACACACACACACACACACACACACACACACACACACACACACATATATATATAAGTATATGCCTGCATACATACATATATATATAAGTCTGCACACACACACACATATATATATATATATATATATATATATATATATATATATATATATATATATATATATATATATATATATATATAAAACGACATGTGGATGTATGAGTGTCTGCATATGTATATATCTATATGTGGGTATTTATAGATATGTCTATCTATGTATATATACATTTGTACTACACAGAGGGGGAGGTATATATCTATATTGTTATGGGTATTTATACAAGCACATATACCTCTAAATATTTAGCTACATATCCTGTAATATTAAATGGCATTGCTGGATACTGTGTTTTGTGTGCATACCAGCCAACCTTGTGTCCCACGTATGCTTTGCGATACCTACAACTAAATCTGTTAGTGTACACAGAGTCACACGTGACATCTATTGTTAGTATCAGGAATACATTCATCCCATGTGGGATAACCCAAACATTGGGTATTCAACCTTCATCTACACTGAGTGTTACATAGGTACCCCTGGCTATGTGCATGGTCTATGGCGTGTGCCTCACCTAGGATACTTGGGTCGGGACGTCATATGGGATGGCTCCCAAAGGGGGTGGGGGGGCAATGTGTAGTGGTGTGGTAGCTACGGGCAGGTAACCAGGGTAGGAATGGTGGCTGCATGTGTTCTGTGGGTGGGGGGAAGCAGAACTGTGGGTTATGCATGTATGGGTTGGGTATGGCTGGGTTGGATTGGCCTGTACTGCTCGGCCTGCTTAGTGGGTGGGAGACAGGGGTATGTGATGTTGACATGTGAAATATTACAGAGGGTTAATTTAATTCCCTAGTTCAATGACAGACATACAATACTATGAGCTTGGTAGTGTATTGCAGGGCAGACTTGTGTGGCTGGGCGGTGGTGTATGCAAATTCGTACATGACGTATATTGTTAGGGGCCTCTCAGGCCCATTGACGGTGCATGTGGACATATATGTTTCTGTTCATCTACTATTGATATCTACAGATGTCTGGCCATATATACCTCTGTGGGTATATATATTTGCTTACATATTTCTAACTATGTCTGTATATACCTACAGAGACATATATCTGCGTACATATATGTCACTTAATGTGTATATGTGGACATATAGATGTTGACATATATATGTGTAGTTGGCATTTGCATGTATATCTGTTCATATATTTGTATATATATGTATATATATGTGACTACATCTATAGATATGTTGCATCCATTTAGATAGTGATATATTTCCACACACACACCCATCTAGCTGTAGGTATACATTCTCTGTACTGTTGCATGACTGGGTTGGGGTTTTGTTTCTGACAACATATGATTTCTGCATATGTGGCATGGCTTAGTAGTAAGTTGATTTGTGTATGGTGTGTATGGTGTGCATGGTCCTGGGTTTTGGCCTTACAATAGCTGTTTATTTTGTTGCTGGGCAGAACACCGACCATTGGATACGGTGTGCTTAAGGCACTTTCAAGTGGTTGTAAGCAGGTTTGTACAGAGGTAAGCACTGCTGACTTCTGGTCACAGTGTCTTAGACCCAGTTAGCTTCTCCTTTGCTTAATCTGTGTCACCAGTGCTTAACCCCGCACAAGCACACTTGCAGACACTTACTAGTGCTACATATCCGTACTACTGCTTATCTGTACTTACACCTGCTTACTGCTGGCTTATTTATTATGATACTGACTCTTCACATGTGCATTTCCTGCAGTACTCCTGTTCATAAAAATTATGTTATTTAGTGGGTTTTGCATTACTAATATTACTTATACCATGCTTTGCAGAATAAAATAGACTGTGCTGCGACGGGACTTGAACGGGGAATGCCTGCTCATTAGGCGAACGCTCTGTCCACTACACTATTGCTGACATGCTTCACTTGCATATATCATCCTTGTTATCCTCTTCAGCCTTTTGGGCTGCTTTCATCGTGGCTGAGCAGTGGGCACACCTGCGCACCTACAGTTAGCTGTACTTGGAGCTTTAGACAACAATACGGGGGTTTCTTCTTTTCATCTTTATGTCTTGTTGCTGTTGTACACATGGGGGACTGTTGGTGGGGATATGCGGACACCTATGAGCGGCCTCGCTCATTTATTTCCTCTTTCTGCTGTTCTTCTTTGCAGGGGCATGTTTATTCTGAGTGCTCTGCTCTCAGACACGCCCCTGCACTCGTACTCGCTCTGTGTATGCCTAGGAGGTCGGGCAGCGCGCCTTCATTAATATGCATGGCACACTGACATCCTGCTCCTAAGTGGCCGCTTCCATGCAGGACTATGCTTGTCCTGCACAGGAGATTAGCAAATCCGGGGGATAATCTATGATGACTACATCAATGCATGCTGACTGTACAGTAGTAAAGTCTAATATTTCAGTCTGTAAATAACTGTCACTATAGCACTGTCTATAATGCAATGTTAAAGCAAGAAAGGAGACAAGATTAGAAAAGAAAAAATATATAAGTATCTTATATAGACACTCCCCAAAAATATCTATAAAACCTTCCTTAACTCCCTGCAATACTTCACAGATGGGATTACGTGTTACATGAAGTAGAAATGTAATCAGATTTATATAACAGTGCAGACACACACACACACAACACAAACACACATACACACACACACACACACACACACACACACACACACACACACACACACACACACACACACACACACACACACACACACACACACATATATCCATCTATATCTGTCTGTCTATCTAACTATCTACATCTATATCTATCTAGCTATACATATTTATATGTTTCCATTATCTATGAATTGAAAATATGGACAAAAAATGTTGGAACATACTCGATACGGATAATAAAAAATATTGAATTAAATAATATTGAGAAAGGAAAACTATTTCTTCTGTGGATATTTACACTATCTCCCTCACTCCCCCATAACACTAGCCTCATATTTCTTTGAATAGTGTCAGTGTTACAGGAAGGCTTTTTATGACGGTAAGGCCTAGGGTTGCTGTTGAGAGGAGGTGCAGCAGTCGCATTATGACAATATAGAGCAGATGACATACATAAAGTAAGTACAACAATTTGACAGTACAAGAATGTATTAATTCAGCTAATTATTATTATTATTGATTCAATTATTTTTACTTCTGTATATGTTTATCAAGATTGCTTATATTAGATTATGTTATTTTTAAAAAAGCATGAATAAGAAAGCTGAGTTAGTGTATCAGTTTCATTTTATTATTTTCATATCATAACTTGTTACTACATTATGAATCACTGCTATCACATATATCATAGACAGCTTTGTCTTCTCCTCTAACTCTTCAGAATTTGTGCATAATGTGCCTTCAAACACAGATATTAAGTTTATGTTCTTGTAATTAATTCATATAAAGTGTCATGATTGGACATACTGTAGTTGGGTTTCATGATTAGCTAACTTTGTACTCATAATGGGATAAGAAACAACTAGATAAAATTCAAAATTGCATCTGTAATTGCCTTATAATACACAGTGACTCACAAGTGCAATAGACACTGAATATTTGACTTGCTTTGCCATAGCTGGAACCTTGATTAGAGTTTTTGGAATGATACAAGATTTTCAACAATCTGTGTGCCTATGCTTATTCAGAAAAAATAGAACAAAGAACAACAAATCATAGAGAATACATACAATTTCAAGGCTAGTGCAGTATTCATATTGAATGAGAACTACAGTTAAGGAAGTTTCTTTATTAGAAATTTCATCTAGAAAAGGTATTGCAAAACTCAGTCCTTCAAATTTGATTTTATTTGGCATTGTTTGACAATGCAGATGGTCAGCAGATGTCCAATAATGGGCAATCCCTGACCAAGGGGAATATGCAATTTCTTCAGGGATTGTGCAGTCTCAGAGTTAGTATAAATAATTACTGGGGGGGAGGGGGTGGCATATAGAACACTTTGTACAGTTTAGCATATTCAGATGAGTATTTGCATTTTGACATTATTCAAGTCAATGTACCACTGGCTTGATGAATGCTGCTTGTCTTTCTTTATGAGTGTGTGTCATTTGATCTATACTCAGAATATCTAAATGCAAATAACCTAACAGAACTGAACTAAACTCACTTCATCTAACCCAGTATAACTGAAAAGCATTAAAAATGAAAAAAACGTTTTTTTGCAGGGGGGCAAGCCACATGTGGGAGGCTTATCCACCCATACCCCCTAACTTTTATATATATATATATATATATATATATATATATATATATATATATATACATATACATATAATAACTCCACTGTCAGAATACAATAAGCACTGGAAGTTCATCACTTGCTCACACAATCCAAGACACTATGTTAACTCAAACTGCAGTATTATTTATAAAACTATTAGAACACTAATATCAGTAATAAAAAAAACATAAACTTTACTTATTAGTAGTGGTGTAACTGATAAAATACATGGAAGAATATCATTAGATCAACGTAGTCCCTACATAACTGTCTGCAAGTGCATATCTATCAGATAATTTTCCATATACGTGGAAAGATAGACTTATGTGTGTAATTTGTAAGGAATTGCTCTTGGCTTCTTGCAACTGTGAAAAAACATACTGCTTATCTGAAGTAGGTATGTCCCAGATTAATGTCTTGTTCTCTGTTTGAAGTAAGAGAAAAGTGTCCTGCTTACATGTAACAGACATCCAACATTTGTGAAGTATCCTGTGCTTTAAGCAAGTGAAATCATTGTTACCTTATGCATCATGACTAGAACTATACCAGTTCTGGGTGCAATATATTGGTAAACAGCTGCTACGGACTGTCTGGTAAACCCTGCTTGTTAAGGGGAAAAAGAAACAGGTGTGCAGTGTGTGGAAAGCACTCACAAGTCATGTAGTTTCTTATGTTTTGGTAAGTGCTGTCTTTGATAGTGTATAAAACTTTAAATCTGTGACAAAAGTATGTAAACTTCCACAACACTGAACCATATTATATGCTGTCTGAGCAGCAGTAAGAAAAATCTAAAGAAGTAAATGAGATATGAGAAAAAGTAAATCTTCCTAAGCAATGAACTGCTAACTTAAAAAAAAAATGCTGTACCTAACAAGAGTATTTACTGTGTCCCTATACAAAGGGTTGATCCAGCAATAAAAGTAGGCACCCATTGGCAGGTAAAGGGAAAACTAGAAAAGGAAGTTATTTGCTGGTGTTGTAAGATTTGCAGACAAAAAGCTATGTGTGATAAAATGGCATGATCTCTTTTTTATTTTATCAGTTTACCTATACTATAATGGTAATTGTATTGAAAAACGGAATATAAACCTTAAAGAGGTTTGAACCCATTACCATGATCAGTAATATTTTTGTAAACACAGCATTAACAAGTTGAGACATAGTGGAACGTTACACAGAAAGGAAAGAACAATGAAAAGGGCAAGCCTGAAGGGAATTCAGCTCAGGAATTCTCCACTGAGTATCTCTAAAACAATAACAAGCTGAGCCCTTGCAGACGTTGCCATTGAAAGTGTCAGAGGCATACCTACTATGGGGAATGTTAAACATGAGCAGAATGGAAGCAGAAAAGTAAAATGAAAAATTTGACTCTGAGGATATTAGTACTCCCCACTCTGTGCACCAATAGTATACAAAGAAGATCATTAATAAGATAAGCCATGACAGCAGTCAAAATAAAGCCTTAAGCCATAGTCCATTTCATAACTGACAAATGCTGCACAATGGCTGCCATCTGTGTAACTGACTGACAAAGATTGGACTTCAGTTTTGCTATACAATGAGATGCCATTCCTTGTTAGTTATTTACGGGCATTGATGGTGCTCTTAGTGAGCCACCATGCACTGTATGACCATAAAAAGATAATTCTTTTTACAACCCCTTTTTTGGCATATGTGTAGTGTGTTTATCTATTTTTTTTAAAGATTAAAAGCTGTAAATGGGAGTAAAGGAAGCAAGCAAGCGGAAGAATAGGAAGAATGAGAAGGACGGAGGTGGGGTAGGAGGAATGGGGTAGGTACTAGGGAAAGACAGACAAGACTGGCAGGGTGTGAGGTAACAAACTGATGGAGGAGGAGCACTGTGTTGAAGGAGGTATCAAACAACCAGAAGTAAGAAAACGGTGATAGAAGGATTGCTAAACCACCAGTAGTGGCTATGGGCACAATGGGGACAGAAACATAAGGTTGGGGGATAGGTTTGGATATTTGCAGATGGAGACCGTGACAGCTAAGACATAATTGTACATTGCTCATTACCCTGAGTACTGTCAGCACTGGTCCTAACTCAGAAGGTACAGTCAGTGATGTACATGGGCATAACTCAGTAAGTTGTTAGAACATGGTCTCCATATGGCCAATATGGGCATTCAGACCCCATGAATGACATTCTGCACAATGTCTGCCAGCTACCAATGCATGACAAAGGTATGAAGTGATCTTCCACTCATGCTGCTAAGGTAGGTAGCACACTACCAGCCTCCAATGCAAGGCTACTTGGCACAGGGGTGCAGGTAAGACAGGAGGAACCAGATGTACAGGATACTTCAGCTGGCGGTGGTTTTGACGCTGTTGCTGCTACCTATGGAGGGTACAATGGGCCCTACCAGTGGGTCACTTGCAGGTTGCTGTGTTCTACATACTGTAGTAAAACAAATGGAAAGATGCAAGCAAAAAATAGTATGTAAGAGAAAGGATAGCAACAGACAGGAAGAGGAAGATAAATGCAAACAAAATGAAAATTGCATTTTAACTATTGTTATTAATGACACCGTTAAACATACTTTTGCAAAGCATTAAGCATATATATATATATATATATATATATATATATATATATATACACACACACACACACACACACACACACACACACACACACACATATACATATATATATATATATATATATATATATATATATATATATATATAGAGAGAGAGAGAGAGAGTTCCCCTTCACAAGATCAAATTCCTATAAACTCGAAATTCATAACCCAGAAACTAGAATCTTAAGTTTATAGAAACTTGAAAATGTGAAGTGGAAATAAAAAAAAAATCACCTTTCTAATGTTTGTGCGGGGGGGGGGGCTTTGCTCCCCTGCAACCCCCCACATGGAGGGCTGTGCCCCCCACACACCCTCTACTTAAATATTCCTACTCTGAGATCGCATTACAGCGAAGGAAAGGGAAATCTCCCATTCTGTGCTATATGCATAAGCGCAAAACTGATGATTTCCCAGTCCTCAGCTATAGTGCGGTCGCGCAGCTCTTAGACGACAGCTGCAAGGGTACAGGGGGACCTAGCCCCCTGCAAAAAGGTAACTGAACTATTTTTTCTAACCCTAAACTTCCCATTCACAATTTAGAGTGAATGGAAGTTTGAGATTCTGGTCTCGAGCTTATGCATTTCGAGCTTCCATTCATTCAATCTTGTGAAGGGGATAAATATATATATATATATATATATATATATATATATATGTGTGTGTGTGTGTGTGTGTGTGTGTGTACACACACACACACACACACACACACACACACACACACACACACTGGGGCTGAACGAAATGCCAGGCTAACATGCAATATTAATGCAGATGATATTAAGAGAGAAGATTAATGACTGCTCCTATTTTGCCAGTCCAACATGTATTTGTGGTCAGAGATGCATTCTGAAGTTTGAGAATACTGTATACATAGTGAATAGACATGCTGCTCAGGCATATTTCAGTCACAGATGATAGGCAAAGGACAGCCAATCCTATTGTAAGTTGTGAAATGTCCTGCAAATCAATAGCAGTGATCTCATGTGTATGGACCATGTAGTGCAGCAATGCTACTACTGGTCAGAAAAATATAAATGAATGTTTTTTCATGATTTCTTCAGGGAGTGAAGGGTGGGGTGTAAATCAATTCCTTAGACATATTCATCAGTGTAACAGCAACAAATCTTAACATGACTATCCACTTATCCATAAGAAAGTATGAGGAAAAACTTCTAAGATTGCATAGCCATACTAACAACTTTTGTCTTTACCACTACTGACAGATGTGGCGATAGTGTATGAAAGTTATACATTTATTTATTTTCCTGCATATTACAAGTACTAAAAGTCAGACATTTTTATGACAACATGTATACTCACCCTGATAGTATCTCAGGAGCTCCAGTCTACTCCTGTGCATCTTCCTGTTCCTTTTGATCTCTTCCAGGTCAAGTGTCATAAAAAGGGAATAATAAAAAAGTGACATGTAGCTAAAAGATGTTATACTTACACTATGGAAGTGGTGACTGCACCTCATCATCTTCCTCCCATTGGTGAAAGTGGTCAGGATCGTGATGCCTCATGTCACTATAATGCTGCAAGCACTGTTTTCCCCTGTGTAGGATGCCAATAGCAGGGTTGACAACCTAGCCCAAACTATTTCAGGCATCAGTCCTTATACTGTGACACAATATAGCCTTCCTGAAGGAGCCTTTGTCTGTACTCCTTAAAGAAGGTGTACAGAAAAAGCTTTGACTCCTCCCCAGACAACCTTGGTGCTCTAATACAAGGACTACATTCTCCTTCTACAGCCATGATGTCTCACTTTGAAAAATCTCAGGGAAAAATAGCAGACAATTGGCTTGCAAACAATTCTAGCATGTTCCCCATGTCTGCACAAACATGACTGTCAGTGGAAACTCAAATGCTTGATGGATGTCAAACTCAGAAAAAAATATAAATAAATAAATAATAATAAAAAAGGTACTGTGTTATTGTTTCCACTGGCATTTTAAGGTGTAAAACATGACAGTCCTCCATCCTGTTGTATGATATTGATAATACATGTTGTATACTGATACCATCTTATGGCATTTAAATATGGGATGACGATAATCTCATCCCTTAAATAATTGGCTACTCACTCATGAGCAGAGCTGCCCACAGGTACTCAGGCACCTGCATGGTATTGTGTCAGAATGTCCACAATGTTTATTAGGTTTGCTTGTTGTACTAATTAACTGATTCAGAAGCAATAAAGAGACAAACCCTAATTATCATACCATCAAACCCAGACTGGTGAATATACAAGATATAAGCACAATGAGAACCATAGAGCTTCATTGTGTTATGGAAGAAAATGTTGGGAAAAGAAAGTTTAAACTTTGAATCCTGCTGAGCGTGTTTTTCAAAAAATATTTTTCTCAAGAAAATAACTGCTTAAACAAGCTAAGTACCACTTTTACACATCTTTTTTTGTACAGAGGTACATTTTTGTCAGCTGTTTACTTTAAGATCAATAAGGAATGGCAGTCTGTTGGTGCAACTGCATATGTTGCCAAAAATGTGTAGTAAGGGCTACTTTGGAAGTGTATTGGTTGAAGTAGCATGTGGGTTTGTTGGTACAATCAGCAGACACACCCCTGAGGCTCCTATTGAGGGTAATGTTTAATGCAGTTGTATCATTATGTGTCTTGCTCATATGTAATTTGCCTCAATATTTTTAACAGTGCTCTTGTAATGGTCAGGTGTTCTTCATTTGCAGTTATGTGCTTGTGTTGTTGAAAATCTATGCTCAGAACACAACTTATGGTTGATCTTTTCTTAAAGATCATGGATACACACATCTGTCAGGCACAACTACACCATACTTTATGGCTAGCAGGATAGTAATATTTTAAGGATTGGTAAGACCCATGCTAGGAAAAGACTATTAATTCCACCTGCTTTCCATGCACAGCAGAGGTATCCCTAAGAAGCAAGGCCCAAAGAAACTGCATCAGATGGAACTTCCATATTCACCCACAAACCCAAGTTTTCAGATGCTGAGAATGAGATGGTACTAGAGGCCCTTCATCTCTATCATTGATGGCTCTTTGCTTCCCATTCCACAGACCAGCCCTTCTGTGACAATGTCTCTGCTGAAATGGTTAATGATGGCAATGCTACAAGTGATCAGGACTATGGCTATGAAATGACCTGCTGCATAGCTGCTGATATGATCCATGCTGCCACCCATGGAAGAGAAACTTTGGCACAGTAACATAAAGCAACTAGTTTTGGGCTGTTAAACAAGCCACCCCGTGCAAAGACAAAGTAGTCCTTGACCTTGATTTAAAGTGATACAACTTCCACAGAGCCCCAGAAAGCAATGCTGGATGTTGGGGCAGAGTTGGACAGGCCTAACAGACTTTCAACTGCAGATGAACCAGGTATATTGTCCTAGAATAATGTATCAACAGCGGCATGTTTCATTACTTGTAGTCTCACTCAATTCATTAAATGTCTCATTGGCAGAGAGATCCCCACAGTGGGGTTGATAATGGTACTTGTTGGATATATGTTTACTGACATTTTGCTGAGGTTGGAGTGTCAGTGGACACAACTCAAAGTATGTGCAAGGGCATCATGGAGACAGAGGCTAGATACACTGCAGTCCTGGCAGAGGTAGTGAGGATGATCCAGGCTGTGCATACTGACATACAGGAGTGCATGCCCTGTATGTGCGATTCCTTGAATAGACTGATGTTTTCACTTGTTTGTCTGGCATGGGCAACAGGAGAAACCTCATAGCTGCGTATCTGCTATACTTGCAGATCTAAGCCAATTTGGCCACAAATGACCAAGACTCCACTCCCAAAGTGCTAGCACCTCCATAGCAACATTGATTGTGGAAGTTCCTACACCCAGTAGAGGGTGTCACTATATTCATGGCCATCCACTATGCTGGCATATCATACAGTAGATACTGGTCAATGTTATGTAACACAAAAACATCTGACCATGGACATGTTACTACCAGTGCAATTTCTGGCAGGGCTGGTTTTCGTGGATAGGGTGTGCATGGAAAGCTGAACCCACTGTCATGCATGTCCTGGACCTGTCCAGTAGCACAAATGACAGTGCTGCATCAAGTGCTGAGAATGTGCTCCTAGACACACACACACACACACACACACACACACACATGTACACCACCATCACAGCCCACAGCACATCCACACATCAACTGATACTGGCCCTTCTAGACATTAACCCTTCCATAATATTTCTCACACTGCTCATAAAAGAACATTTTTCTTTTGTTACACACCACTCACACACTTCTTCTTAAAAGGCATGCACTTCTGTACTGCCTTGCCCGCTTATATAACTGATGATAACAGTGATCTGCCCTTTGTTTGATGTTACTTGGCTTGCCTAAGTGTGATGCACAGCTTGGCCAACTTATGCATTGGTGATCACAGTCTGATATTTTTGCATGCATTACTTTTATTGTAGTGTATGACACAACTGAATAGTTATATTGTGCAGCTGTTTGCAACCTGTTGCCACTTTGCTAATGACTGCTGCCATCTAGCATGATCATCCACTGCTGCTGCTGCTGCCTTCTCCACTGAATTCTCATCTGTCTCTCCTGAAGCTGCTGGCTTCTCCTCTGGTGGCTGTGGTCCTGGTAACTGCTGCCACTGAAAGAAGCCACCGTGCTGTAACTGCTTCCTAACTATCCTAACTATAATACTGTGTAACACTGCACAAAGTTTAGTATTCTGACATGTGGTGGAGTTGTCCTGTAGGATACCCCTGGATGCATCTAGAAAGCAAAAAACACAACTTCAGTAGCACAAGCACATGTTCTATAATGTTGCTGATTTGAGTTACTGCACAGTTGTACCCCTGGTCAGTCTGGTTATATGAATTTTTGATGGATATCATAAGGCAGAGTTGTGGGACATATTCAGCATTGCCAATGAAATGCTCTGTGGGAAGACACTACTCACAAGTTGTTGATACAGGTGAGATGTGTGCCATATTTGGAGCAATGAAAACTACCTAAATGGCCTTCACATACATTGTAGATGATACACCTGGCAGTTGATGGGCTGATGCACTTTTTATTTCATGTGCCAACTTTCTAGTGGGAATGGGACATTTATTTCAATGTGAGAATGCTCAATGCCCCCAGAATGTGAGAAAACAGGGCTATATCATACAAGTCTCACATGGTGTTGGCTCTCTCCTCTTCTCTGGGCTATGTGAGAGCCAAACATGGTTCCTAAAATGCTGAAACATTGTATCAAGAAACTGATGGAGTATTCTCAAGTCAGAGGCCTTGGATACCACTATAGTGCCTGCTATAAGTCATTGAAATGTCCTTGTTACATATCTAAAAAAGAGTCACACATAGTTCAGTATCCAATGAGATTGGTACCCCATGACTCCCATAGATAGGGCCTACACATCTCCATAATTTTTATCATGGTGTCCTTATTACAGGGTAATGGGCCATTATGAGGATTTTATGGAAGAAATGAATTATTAAGCATGGTTGGATGATCCTCATCCTCCAGATGTAATGTTGCACACCACCGGGAAAAACAACTACAATGAGAGATTCCTGTAGTTGCACATTTACAATGGCTGTGGCAACCCCAAGCATTTCCCTGTTACGTATTCCATTTGAACATAGACATATGGCCAAGTTCTAATCATGAGCATTTTAAATTTCTGAATAGCTCTGCCATCTTGTTTTGCCTCCTTATAATACATAGTGTTTCATTATACAGCAATTAAAATCTAACATGGCTAACCACATTATTTGCCTTAGATACCTCATGTAGCTAGGTTTTTGAATTCTACCCATCCTGCATTCAGTTGTTAATCATGCAAATTAAGTTTGCATAATTTGGCAAAGTTTTCTAAATCATCCCTAAAGTTTTCTTTCCCTTACTGTACACTCATAGGTTCATAGGTTCATAGGTAAGTACTAGGCTATTGGCCCTGGGGCCTATATAAGCCTAGCCAAAAAGTTTCCCTGGCTTTCGCCACCCAAGAAAATTATTTTCCTGTGCCCCTGTCAGGCAGTGCTGCAGAAGTGATCCCCGGGGTGAATTTTCTATTTCCCATCTAGTTGTCAAGGTTTTTCTTAAAGAGGGCCAATGAGGAGCTTTGCTTGACGGGAATGAGGAGTTTTTTCCAGAGTATAGGGAGTCTCCGGGACAGGAATCTATCTTTCCAGCATGTTCTGTTCATTGTGGTGACAAGGTTTAGGTCCATGGAGCATGTGGTACAGAGAGATTGGTATTTCTTTAAGTGTAGCATGTCCAACAGCTCTGGGTTTGACATAGCTTTGTATGTTAGGCAGAGATCATCTCTGAGTAGGCGATATGCGACAGAGTAGAGCTGGAGTTATTTGAGACGGTCTGCGTGTGGCATATGTTTGAGGCTGGCAATCCTCTTATTGAAGTATTTCTGTGGCTTCTCCAGTTGTTGTAGGTGTCTTGTGAGATACATGCCAAACAGGGTATTGTACTCTATGATTGGTCTAATGAGTGATGAGTAGAGAGGAACAATGACCTCCTTTTTTCTATAGTAGAACCCTTTTGTGATGAGCTGTGCCACGTAGAAGGATTTCCTGACTACTGTGGTGATGTGGTTATCAAAGGTGAGACTACTATCCACCTGTGTCCCAAGTTTACTTATCACACTTTCAACATTTAGTGAGCTACCGCCTATGTGGTAGTTCATAGGTACTGAATTTTACCCAAAGGGGGTGATAATACACTTCTTAGCATTGAGCTTGAGGCCATGACTTTGACACCAAGCATATGTCTCTGTGAGGACCTTTTGTAAAATGTCAACATCATTTGGTGATTTTATTATGGCTCCCACTTTGCAGTCATCTGCGAACTTTGTTAGCCAAAGACCTTCTGTGTTGGCCTGAATTTCAGGGAAGTAGATGCCAAACAGGAGAGGACCCAGGACCAAACCCTGTGGTACTCCACTTGTCACTGATCTGAAGTTGGACTTGGAGTCGGCAACTTTTATTGTATGGCTTCTGTCAGTGAGCCAGTTGTGCCACCCATTTTGTGACATAGGGGTTTATGCCCAGTTTAGTGAGTTTATCAATAATTCCAGTGTGGAGGATGGTGTCGAAAGCCTTGGCAAGGTCAAGATAGGCTGTGTGCACTACTTTGCCCTTGTATACAACTTTTGTGACTGTTTCAAAGAAGTCAATCAGGTTTAGTAGACATGATCTACCTTTTACAAACCCAAACTGAGTGGGGTCCAGGGTTTGGAGGTTACCTATGTCATTGTTTATAAGCTCCAAGATGATACGTTCCATGGTCTTGAAGACCAGGCTCCTCAGGCTAATGGGACAGTAGTTACCAGGGTCTGTGGTAGCACCCCCTTTGTGGAGTGGGATAACTGTCACTGTACGCCATACAATAGGCACATAGCCTGAGGTAAGGCTATGATTGTATATGGCACTTAAGTGGGGTGCCAGTTCGTTCTGTAGTTCATGCAGTATGCAGCCTGGGATGTTGTCTGGTCCCATGGATGCTGTGTTTTTGGTTTTGGAAAGGGTGGTCTTTACTTGTTCAGCCATGATTACAGGGGCTTTACATTCTTCCGGTATTAAGATGGGCCTTTTGATGGGTGAGAGGGGGGTAAAGTTAGCACTGAACCTATCTGCCAGGATGTTGGCAATATCGGTTGGCTCTGTATATTTAGTGCCATTGTGCTGCAGCTCAGAGCAGATCTGAGTGTTGCCATTGAGATTCTTGACATAGCTGTAGAATGCTTTGTGGTTGTCTTTGGAATCAGTGGCAATTTCATTTTTATAACTGGCTTTGGAGGATTTTATGAGGGATCTCAGCTTCTTGCTGAGCCTGACCAGGGAGTTCTTCCAGTCTGGGGTTTTTACTCTTTTTTGCAACAGCTTCTTCCTTCTGTTGTATAGTTTGTTTATGGAAGGTGACCACCAGATTAGCTTCCTTTTTTTGGAGGATAGCATCTTGGTTCTGTTGGGGACAGCGTGATCCATGCACTCGTGTATGTGCTTATACAGTGCATTTGCATAAGATTCAGCAGTCGTACTTCTATTATCCATCTGGGTGGCTGTCGTGAAGTTTGCCACTTATGTCTTAACTAGCTCTGTAGGATAAATTCACTTCAGCTTGCAAAATCTAATTTTGACTGCATTAGAATACTATTTTGATGTCTTGAGGCCATCCCAAGCCATGAATTAGATTTTTTTTCTCAAATGGCATACATTTCCGCCTTCAGTTACTTTCATTTCATGTATCAACAATTGACTTTCAACACACAGAGATTGCAAAGTAAATATTGCCTTTACTAATTAAAACTTGTCCTATCAATAACACATTTTAGATGTTTTCAGATGTTTAATAGTTCTCGAGCTTAAATGATAGAACTTAAGTATTTCACTATAGTTCTGTAATTCACAGCTCTCGTCAGTGTTCATTGCACCAAATGTACAGGCTTTCCTTGCCTGTGATTCAAACTATCTCACTTCTGGCTATCTTTTGACATATGCCAGTATGGGTCAGTGTAACCAGTGCATTGCTTATTCACTTGGGCGCAGGGGGGCTTGCCAGGATGCATGATGAATTCAGGATGTCACCGCAGGACAGTTGCAATTGCAGGACTTACAGCCAATGATGTGAGGGCTTGGTCTGTTGAGGACTTGACCTTCCTTTTTCCATGTGTGACATACCTACTCCTCATGATCATTGCTTCTGAAAGGAATGAATGGGCCTATGGACTGTAACAAAGGTCACAGAACAAATGGGCCATTGTACTCAGGTCTATTATCACCCTGATAAGGAATAAAGAGGTCAAATTTGGGCAGGGGACAAAGATAATTAGTGTATTATGTACAAAACTGCACATAAAAACAGCTTCTAAGTACCACTTAAATCAATACTGCAAGATAAAATGTGTTTATATCAGAAAAAAATAATTCAAACAAAGGAATAAGAATAATGTAACACACCTAACAACTAGTGAAACAGAAAATGGCATTACCAGCAAAATGAGCCCATTTCAACATGAACTAACATTAAACTAAAGCCTACAGCATTAGCAGATCTTAACAATACCTCATTGCAATGCTGAAGTTAATCAAATAAATTGACAGTACCGAAAAGAAAAAGAACAATAACTTCAGAACCATAGCAGAAACCATCTGTTAGACACTGTATACATAAAACTGGCAATGAGCAAATTAAGGCCTATTTAGCAGTACAGCTGTTTGAAATCAAAGAAAAGGGCAATTATAACCTGAAACAATAATATATAAGAAATGGTCTGTGTTACAGATTTCATGTACTCTAGAACTAGAGTGACAATTGACATTTCCACTGATCACAAACCTCATAAATCTATAATACAAGGTATTCCATTCATTACAGCATTTTTGACCCAAGACTTATAGGTTGGATTATACTCAGTTATCCCCACATGTTTTTTTTAAGATCAAGCAGAGGGATTTATAGAGTTTAGCCTAGTTCCCAATATCGCCCTAGAACACTATGTGGATAAGTGACTTCATTAGAGTCACACAAAATGGAGATAAAGGGAAAATGAAAGCGCCTGTTAAAAGCTTGTAGACTTGATTTGTTTAACTGCCATCTACAGATCTAATTCATTCAGGAGAACTATAATGAGACATCTGACAATCTGACCAATGAGAAATAATAAGTACTTGAAAGCCTTAAAAATGAGAAATAATGTAGCCCATTACCACTAGGAAAATTTGTTATGAGGAAAACTACAGAAAGGTCAAGTACTACCAGCTTTAGATAAGCCAAAACAGTAAAGAACTCCAAAAAGAGAGCACAGGTCATTGAGCTGGCATCAAAGATATGTTAATTTGAGCTTCAGAATAATTGCATACTGATATGTCTAACATATTATACTGAAAAGCCATCTTGCACAGTTAAAGTCTCAACAATGTGCAGATAAAAACAACAGAGTATGAAGTGCAAGAAACACTGCTGGATTTAATAATGATAATGTTGGCTGTGTTGCGGTGGTGGTGCTGTGGTAGCATTATCACCTCACAGTAAGACGTCCTGTTCGATTCTTAGCTAAAGCGTCTTCTGTTTGGAGACATGCGTGAATGGGCGTACCTTCGTTGAAGGCTGTGCGTCAGGCCTGGCAAGTCGGTACGTAAAAATCTACTGCCAATCATTAGCGGACCGGAGTTCTGCTGTGGCGACCCCTAACCGGGAAAAGCCGAAAGATACAACAATGTTGGCTGTTTAGAAGAGGTATATGCATGAAAAAGTTTTTCAGACTTTTTCTTACTGCATTTCTCACTGTTATCTTAGGAGTTGTCCAATATATTGCTCAAGTTTCTGAGCAGAAAAAATGTTGGCTTTTCTTATTTTTTCTGTAACAATAATATTTGTATTGCATTTTGCAGCCTTATAAAGATTTCTACATACTGTTGAACTTTCATTCGGAGAAATATAATTTATAAATATGGATGGTCTCTTTAGTACCAAATAGACTATTCCCAAGTAGATAATACATGCAAGCAGGACGTTATTCTTTAATCACTGGAAATGACTGTCATATAATAATAACAATACATGTACATTTTTTCAAATGCACCTTTTTGATAAACTAAGAACATTGTTGGTGAGGTTAATTCTTTCTGATTTGCTTGAGTTTTATTTTAAATCAAAATTTTTAGCAAGTTTTCAAATACAATTTTGAATTGATGTATATGCTTTAAAGAAGATCCCATAATACAACACAATAATTTCACTGCAATTATCAACTAAGCTTTCAGGATTTACGTAAGGGATCATATCAATTCTCTGCAGCAATATAATCTGCCTTCAAACACAGAAAACAACAAGCACAGCATTAGAAGCCTATATATTATATCTGCATTTGACAATTAGTTAATAAGGTAAGTATTAGTAAACACAATGACATAGAAATACATAGATCAGTCATCTTTCAGCAATGGCTACTACACTTAATAAGGCTCAGTCTCTTTTTAGAAATGCTTTTATTTACATTTTATAAAAGCAAACCACAAAACAGAACAAAAGAAACAGAAAACTGCACAACAAAGACCTATCAAAGATCAGTCATGTCATAAGCTCTTAGCTTTTAGCATCTTTCTGTTTTGGGATTATGATATGTGAGGAAACTGTCTTATTCAAGGAGGTCCCCACCACTTCATCTTGCTGACAAATTAACAAATGGCAACCAAAGCAATAGTCAGAGTGAAGGTGCAGTGGTAAAAAAATCTGAAAAGGACTGAAACAAAACCACTGATGACCAATGTAAAATGTGAAGCAATTTAATAATCCAAAAAACAAAGCTTTCAGGTAACATGTACCCTTCCTCAGTGCTGATAACATCAATCTGGTATAACACTTCTTTTATAATACCCATCAGTCCACACAGCCAATGAGATAATTATACAATTAATTAAAACAATTAATATTGTAAAGCACCAATATGTGAATAAAATTTATACAAAAAATGTATATAAATATTTTAAAGAACAGATGTATATATAAATATATGAAAGAATTACTTATGTATAAACCTTATAAAAATCTATCAGAAACTTATATAAGCCCTATAAAACTGCTTGTTTGGCTTTCAAAATAGGTTTAATGGACACGGTTTGATTAATGCCTAGTGGGTGGTCAGCCTGTAACTGTAAGATCCAATTATTATTATTATCCAAAAATTAACAAATGACTCTTAAAATAGTTAATTCTTCACCTCAGTAACATTATAAAGATCAAGAATGCACAGCAATTATGAGAAATGAAAACAACAAAAGTTTTTAATAGAATAAAAACAGAACAAAGGATGGTGAGCAATTGTAAAGTAGGGGGGAAAATCACAAGTGCCAAAAGACATGGACCTCAGCTACGTCACAAAATTATGCACTTACCCAGATACTCATTTCATGTGTTCCTTTGTTCTCAATCTCCCCACTCTTTGTTACCCATCATTTCTAGCCAGCTGCAAGTATCTCTCACTTTTGATTTAAGACTCTTTCTTATTCAGTGACAGAAACTTGCAATAAACTTCCTTTTCTAATGGAGAAGACTAGTCAGAGATTACTTATCAAGCATGAAGTAGTGACACAGTCAAAGAATATCTATAGTTGTGACTATGGCGTGTCCTGAATCTAGATGTCACAGGTTTCTTCCAGTCATTACTAGCTAACAATTGCCTTCATCCATGTTATCTGTTAAGAAGAGATCACCCACCCCCCTTCTAGCATATACCCTTCCAGTTTCATGCCAATTACTTCAGCACATGTCTGACACAAAACTAAAGAAACCCTATCCATGTCATACATCATATGGTCAGGCAGCCTAATAAACATGTCTTTGATATTATTCAGAAAAAAGAAGAAAAAGAAAAATGTTAAAAGGAGATAGACTTAAAAATCTTATCTATTTGGAAGCATGAACCAGCATTCATTCACACTGGCACACAGCCCTCACACACACACTCACACACACACACACACACACACACACACACACACACACACACACACACACACACACACACACACACACACACACACACACACACAGTTTATGTACTTGAAAGCATAGGTACACACACGCACTCACAAAAGTAATGCTTACATAAGTTATATCACTCAATATCTATGTAGTACCTTTGAAATAATACCAGCCATTAATCAGAATCAGAAATACTTTATTGATCCCGCAGGAAATTACTTATGTTACAACTGCACAGATAAACGTAGACCGAAATATAAACTAAACACATCTGTTACATAATTATATATGCCAGATACTATACCCACTTAATGTTACCCCACATATATAACAGCAACACCTGACATAGGTTCACTGTTGACCATAGCCAAATTATTAGATGAGTTTGATACCATATATAGTGGTGACATGAAATGGGAAGCCTTTCTTGTTAATTACCATTCACACTAGGATTTGGTTTATTGCATATTAAAATATTTTAACTAAGGTATAGCATATTGCACAAAGGATAATTGCATTGATAATTCATATTGTGCTGAAAAAAGAAAGATAAAAGAGAGATACAAAGGACTGGGAAAAAACAAAAAACATGGGTAAGTGTTTAACATTGCACTGTGTAGCATCCTTCAGTAGTGGGTGTGGTGTTACGATGGAAGGAGGCATTATAGAGTCCGATGGCTGTGGGCAGGAAGGATTTCCTGTGACATTCAGTGGAGCATTTTATGCTTGTTAGAGCATCAGTCTCCTGCCTTCTCTGTCCAGCCACCACTCTGTTGAGTGGGTGGTCAATATTTTCCATGATGGACTTTAATTGTGCTAATATTCTTCTCTCAGCTATGGTTCTTCTACAGCTACTGAACTTATTGAGTCTTTTTGCTTCAGCCTTCTTTATGCTACTACACCAGCATGTCACTGCAAATAAGATAGCACTGGCCACTACAGTCTCATAGAAGAACCACAGCATGGTGTTTCCGACTCCAAAGGATGTAAGCCTTCGTAGTAACTGCAGCCTACTCTGACACTTTTTATATGCCACCTGCAAGTTTTTGGACCAGTCTAGCTTACTGTCTAGGTGCACCCCCAAATACTTCTAGTCCTAAACAATCTCCATTTCAGCCTCCCTCATCAACAGAGGGGTCATCGGGGGACGAGATTGAGATCTCCATGAATCCGCTACCAGCTCCTTCATTTTACTGATGTTCAGCTGCAACTGATGAATGTCACACCAGCTCACAAAGCTGTCCACCACCCTCCTGTATTCCTCCACATCTCCAAGCCTGATACTTCCTACTATGACTGAGTCATTCAAGAATTTGTGGTCCATGCTACCACATCTCAGAGGTGCTGACATTCTACAGCTTGATCTGGTTGCCACATTTCTCACCTAAATTTGCCCTTCACTCTTTACTACAAAATTATATGGATCTATATTAGATCAGCAAAATGTGAATGCTGTTTCACCGACACATATAGACCAAAATCCGAAAATAGGGAGGGCTCAGGTCAGCGATTTTTTTCCAATTTGTTATGTTTGAAATTGTGTGTATTTGTTTTTAGTGCAAGTGCAAGTGATTTCTTTCCCAGGGAAAGAAATGGCTGTTTTGAACATTCACAGTTTAGTGAGGTCATTGATTACATGTTAATGAAGAGGCGTTCGGTAGAATGCCTCTTCGAGCATTTTATACAGACCAATTATATAGCAAGTCAGCCCATTTATTTTATAACATTGTCCTTCATAAAATTTTGACAAAGAGTAAAGCAAACAATTAATTTCTTCATTTAGTACATTTTAATAAATGAACAATGTTGTCTCAAGATGATATAAGTATAATGAGTGATATCCCTACTCCTTAGTATAGTATAGCACAAATTATAAATCTTCTGTCAAAGCTGCTGATTGTACCACCATACCTCTTAACTGCCCAGAGTTTTGTAGAATGTCCAGATTTTTGCTTTTTGGTATGTCCGTCATAAAATTTGTGGTTTTCTAGGAAAGCATTGAGGACTGATGGTACTAAATAACAAACATTTGAGTTTCAGACTTCATATCCACCAGGAAATGCATGCTAATGTAAAAAAGTTTAGTATATTAACTTTCTACATTTATAAGAACAATATTTAAAAATCGTCCCTGTTTATGGCCTTTGTCCATCCATTAATTTTGGCTTTGTCCAGATTTCTTGTGCAATAAGTTGAAAGGTATGAGGACCACTAAGTTATATTTCTTAATAAACTTATTGACTGCACATCTGAAAATAACTGCATGCAGTGAACACATACCGCCAAGTGGACCAAACTGAAAATACCACTGCCAGTAGCAGAACTTCACAATGGTGAAATGGTTAATGAGTTATTTTGTTTATCTACTGACTATATTGTAGTCCAAACAAGATATTTCGATAAGCACATAAATGTGAATACAAAATTTGCACTTTTTAAAATAATATTTATACTATCAATACAGTGTTTTAGGTTTAATTTTCAGGTTCATGAAGTGTGCAGAATATTATGGGTTGATGACTAAGACACTTATTTACTGTATAAAGAATACTTTGGGAACATTCTAATGATGGCTAAAAAAAAATATGGACTTGATGAAGATATCTCTGTGAAACTATATGTTTGAATTAACTTTGAGCATTTACAGATCTTTTTGTCTTTCAAATTGCAAAGGTTTTGTTCTGTTGAGTTGCTGTTTGCATGAAAGGTTACCAGTTTTGTGTCCTTTGCGTAAGTTTTTTTTTTTCTAATTTTATTTTATCAGTAATAAAGTGCAATCTTTAATCTACTTTTTCCCCCTGAAGGACTTAGCTGTACTCATCCCCAAAGTTTGTCTTCTTTCCTTCCTTTTTATTTTTGTGTGGAGTTTTCATCACCTGCTGTTGCCCATATGAAATATCATGGTCCCCTTCCTCATAATCCTTAACTAAAATTTCAGAAGATTTATATAATGCCTTTAAAAGGATTATATTAATATGTCACTTACATAACCATCTTAAGGATTGGGTAGAGTCAAGACAGAGCTATTCTGTTTCATTATATCTTGACCTTTGGAAATGCCATCAAAATATTACTTGTAAAGGTTACAAAACTGAAGTTTTTGTGATGAGCAAAACCCTTGGTCTCATCATGAAGAGAGATGCAGTGCCTTCTAAACAATATAAGTGAACAAACCCCAAAGGGATGGCTGCTTGGGGAAAGGACATATTTCCTCCTGCAGTGACCATGGTCAGTGAATGTGCAATTCCAGTAACGGATATTACTGCCCAGTTTGCCAAGCCAGTACTGCTTCTCTTCCCCAGTTTGCAATTGCATTAATGTGGTCATTGAGTGAGTGCTACTGTCATACATTCCTTCAGGACTTTATGGAAATTTCTGTTGAAGTTTACTTGTGCATATATAGGTTCATAGGTGTGTACTAGGCTAATGGCCCTGGTGCCTTTACAAGCCTAGCCCATAGAAGTGGCCTGGCATCTGCCCCCCAATGTTAGTTCTAGAGCCACTGGAGTGATCCCCGTGGTGAACTTTCTATTATTCATCCACACATCAAGATTCCTCTTGAAGAGGGACAGTGAGGTGTTCTGCTTGACATGTATGGGATGTCTATTCCAGAGCATGGGCAGTCTCTGGGTGAGAAACCTGTCCCTCCAGCATTTTCTGTTGATTGTGGTAATGAGGTTGAAGTCTCTGGAGCGCATGGTGTGGAGAGATTGGGATTTCTTTAGCTGTAATATTTCTAACAGAGCTGGGTCACACATGGCTTTGTACTTCAAGCAGAGATGACATCTAAGTAGGTGATATGAGACAGAGAATAGCTGGAATCTTTTGAGTCTGTCCATGTAGGACATGTGTTTAATGCCTAGGATCCTCTTCTTGAGGTACTTCTGTGGCCTCTCCAGCTGTTGCAGGTGCCTTGTGAGGTACATGCCAAATGGGGCATTATACTCAATGATTGTTCTAATGAAGGAAGAGTAGAGAGAGACAATGACCTCTTTCTTCCTTGATGCAAAACCCTTAGTAATGAGATGTATCACATAGAATGACTTTCTGACCACAGTGGCAATGTGGTGGTTGAAGGAGAGGTTGCTGTCAACCTGCATCCCCAGATTTCTTATAATGCTTTCAGTGTTCAGTGGGCTCTCATCAATTTGGTAATTAGTGGGAACTGAGTTTTTACCAAAGGGGATGATGATGCATGTTTTGCCATTAAGCTTAAGGCCATGGTTTCGACACCAGTCATTGGTTTCAGTGGAGGCCTTTCTGTAGGATGTCTGCATCACTTGGGGAGTTAATAATGGCTCTCAGCGTGCAGTCATCTGCAAACATGGTCAGCCAGAGTCCCTTTGTGTTGGCCTGGACTTCTGAGAGGTAGATGCCAAACAGTAGTGGACCCAGGACCGATCCCTGTGGACTCCACTCATGACTGGTTGGCAATCTGACTTGGAGTCCACTACTTTCACACTGTGTGTTCTATCTGTGAGCCAATTTGCAACACACCTAGTGATATAGGGGTTGATGCCTAGTTTGGTGAGTTTATCAATAATTCCCGAGTGAGGAATGATATCAAAGGCCTTGACCAGGTTGAGGTAGGCTGTCTGCACTGCCTTACCTTCATCCACAACCCTGGTGACTGACTCAAAGAAGTCAGCCAGGTTGAGCAGGCATGATCTCCCTTTCACAAAGCCAAATTGTGTGGGGTCTAGAGTTTGGAGATTTCCTATATCTTTGTTAATCAGATCCATGATAATGCACTCCATAGCTTTACATATCAAACTTGTCAGGCTAATGGGATGATAATTCCCAGGGTCTGTAGTAGTTCCCCCTTTATGGAGAGGGATGACTGTAGCAGTGCACCATTCAGTAGGGACAAGCCTGAGGTGAGGCTTGTGATGGAACAGGACACACAGATGTGGTGCCAGTTTGCTTTCTAGGTCATGTAGAACACAGCCAGGGATATTGTCAGGTCCCATGGAAGCTGTATTCTTGGCCTTGGACAATGCAGCTTTAACCTGTGCTGCAGTAATGCTGGGTACCTGGCATTGTTCCGGTATTGTGATTGGTCCTTTAAGGGGGGGAGAGAGGGGAGTAAAGTTGGCACTGAATCTGTCGGCCAGTATGTTGGTAATATCTTTTGGCTCAGTATAGGAGGTGCCATTGTGCAGTAACTCAGAGCAAATCTGGGTATTGCCGTGGAGGTTCTTGATATAACTATAGAAGGCTTTGTGATTGTTTTTAGTGTCTGCCGCAGTTCTGCCTTCATAGCTGGCTTTGGAGGATTTGATGAAGGATCTCAAGAGGCTAATAAGGGAGTTTTTCTAGTCTTGGGACTTCACCTTTTTCTGCAACAGTTTCTTCCTTCTGTTGTAGAGTTTATTAATTTCAGGGGACCACCAGATTAGCTTCCTTTTTGTGGAGGAAAGTGTCTAGGTTCTGTTGGGTATGTCTAGTTCCATGCATTTATGCACATGTTCATACAGTGCATTGGTGTATGATTCAGCAGTCATGCAGCTATTTTCCATTGGTATGGGTGCCGTGAAGTTAGCCACCTCTATTTTGAGGGGGCCAATGTCAGCTTTGGAGAAGTTTTTCAAGGTGACTGCCTTTGCGGGGGCTGTGGGTGAGATGTGGATTTCCCTGGTGATTAGTTTATGGTCAGATCTGACCAGGGAGAGATTGACTAATGGTGTAGAGTAATGGTCACCCATTTTAGTAATAACCAGGTCAAGGATGTTGCTTCCTCTAGTAGGGGTCAGAATAAGCTGGTCCAGGGCATTGAAGTTGATGAATTCCAGGAAGCGTTGGGCCAGTGTTTTGGTGCTTGAGTAGTTTTCCCAGTTGATGGAGGGGTAGTTGAAGTCTCCTAGTATGAGAGTGTTGGGTTAGACCTTTATAAATTCCAGGGTGCTTAGGAACGTGGAGTGAGAGTCTAAGGACATGGCTGGTGACCTATAGCAGGCTATGACCTGGATCACCATCCTACCCAATGTTAGTTGTACCTGAAGTATCTCAGATACATTATGATTGCCATATCCTTTATGAATATGGAGACACCACTGCTTTTGGAGCTTCGGTCCATGTTTTGTGGCTGAAAGGTGTGGAATGAGTTATAGCCTGGTAGTGCAAGGGTGCTTTCTGCCACTTTAAATTAGGTCTTCATTATATCTGCAATATTGTAAGCTACAAGATTTTAGATGGAAACTTAAAAGTTTACAAAAAACCATATCTTGAAAAAGCGGACAGCTGTCCAACTCCACACAACTTACCTGATGTCACTGCCCCCATATTCCAGCAGCACCAGTTTTAACAAAGGATCTTGAGTCACTTATTCTACAGCTAAATGTTTTGTCCTGCAACATAGGACCATCTCCTGTTCTCCTCAGGATTTTCTCCTTTGCAGTAATTTGAAATTTGAAAACTTGTAGCCTAACACTGTTCAGCTGTCACTTTACCTAGTTTCACATTATTTCTTGGTAAGCACACAGCATATTTCCTAATGAGATACAGCAGTCATTGACTAAATGTAGCAAGCATACATTAAAGCTGGGTGCATTTATAGGTGTAGCACACATTCACCAAAGCAGAGTATATTTATAGGTATAGCCCACATTCTTCAAAGCTGAGCACGTTTATAGGTGTAGCACAGCTTTTTAAAGCTAGGTGAATTTATAGGTGTAGCACACATACTTCAAAACTGGGTACATTTATAGGTGTACCACAGACTTTTCAAAACTGTGTTTATTTATAAGTGTAGCACAGATTTGTCAAAGGTGGGCACATTTACAGGTGTAACACACATCCTTCAAAGCTGGGTGGATTTATAGCTGTAGCACACATCCTTTAAACTGGGTTATTTATATCCTTTAGGCTTTAATGACTGCTACAGTGAAATGGGCATATTCCATAAAAGGCTTTTACTTTGGAAAATATTGTTTTGTTTGCACACTTACTGTGAACTCTTTGTGACAATATTAGCTGTAGCCATTGTTATACAGATCAAAATACTTTCTATACCTTCACTTAAAAAACTGAAATCTTTGTATATGACTTATGCATTCATTCTTTCATGCCTGTTGACATTGTTTTCAGCTTATCCACTCATATCATGGCTACCTCTGGTGTGGAAGATACAGATGGAGATCCCCTGACTCTGTGGCATCATGTTATACATTTTCAAAGTTAATATTAAAGTAACTATAATTACCTGTTCTATATTTCCTTCTTTGTGTGTGTGTGTGTGTGTGTGTGTGTGTGTGTGTGTGTGTGTGTGTGTGTGTGTGTGTGACATTGCACAATCTTTTTATTCCTTTGTCTACCTATTAAAAGGCATTGTACAGTAAATAATGCAAAGCAATATATCAAACAGCTAACTAAATAAGCACATTCATTTTTTGAAACTCTTACTAAACCAATGTTTATGAATATGGTTTCATCTAGAAAAAGCACCTGGCACTAATTATTACCCATTGAAAGCAGATGCCAGTTATATTTACTCTTAAAATAATTTAGACTTGGAATTAAATACACTAACTTAATATGCATTCTGTTTACAAGTATCACTGAAGCATTAATTCAACTCATATTTTTTGCTTGAAAGGGATAGTGATAATCCAGCCTTAGAACGTTTGTACTGTGAGTTTGCACTAATGCTTTTAGTTAGACAGTTCCTAACATCTGTAATGCATATGCAAATGTAACAAAAGACAATTGCACAAGAGTAAACTTCACATAGACACACACACACACACACACACACACACACACACACACACACGCACACGCACACGCACACGCACACGCACATGCACACATACAAGCACACACGCACACGTGTACACACACACAAACACTTTATATAGTTTTACAGATATGTGGCAAAATAAAGCACTGTAAAAGCATTCTACATTATGTCAAGAGTTCAATCAATGTATTTGTATGTTACTGATAATTTAAATTTTTGTCTTAGAAATGGAAATGCGGAGAATAAGCTGGATAGGCAGGAAGGTTGTACTTCTCCAATGATTAATCTTTTTAATATTACAGAACTAAACATTTACTTTCTGTTTTTAAACATATGTGTAAGAATATTTTATATACGTATATTTTTACATATATTCTGTTGTTCACTGAACTTGGGAATGGTTTGCGGTATGTTATGTGTTTTGGTTAATGCGGATGGATTTTAATTAATTAGTTAGTGATTTGGAACAGTTACTTAAAGACTGAAGTCAGTTAGTTTTCAAACAATCTGAAAAGTTTATTTCTGAGGAAAATGCTTATTGTTAATTTCAGTAAACTGAGTTTTCCAGGTACATTCAATCATGTTTTTCTTTACAATTTATGGAGGATTAGCAATTCACCTTTTAATATGTTTTGGTTTGGGGGAAGAAAACAGACCAGCCTGATGTATAGCCAAAAGGATTACATACAGATTCTGTTCATGGTGAGGTAAAACCCTGCATTTGTGAAGTAACAACGTATGTACTGTATTCTAAATGCAATCCTGAATATTGCAAGAGGCTATATGCTGCTATTATTAGATATGCATATAACAACAATGATGTTTGAATATACAGTGACCCATATGGCGCAAGCATTTCAGAAGCAATCCGGCATATCTGCTGCGGGTGTCCTATATAAAAACCTTGATTATTGTATATATCACTGGGTTTGGCTTTAATAAATATCCTTCAAATGAAACAATATTGGTTAAAGTGTGTTTGAATCAGGCTGTTGAACAGTATTAATATGTTTTGCAACAGTAATACTAATAATAATAAGTGCATAAATGTGTTTTGCAATATCAGTGATATTATTATTATTATCATCTTCTTCATAATCATAACTAATGCTTTTACTCTTATTTCTCTTATTATTTATTTACTGCTCCATTATCTGAGGTCTTTATGTCTGCATTTTTGTTCAGCATGTCAAGTTACATACTGCTGAAGCAATGTCAAGCGTAATATGCAAATGACTGTTTAAAACATCAGCACTGAATTTCTATATATTCATTTGCTGTAAAAATTGTCTCACAAATCTATTTCCCAGTATGGAAATATAAAAATACAATTTATGCTTATTTGCTGTCACAGTGTATGCAAGCATATAGTTGCTGATTCTGAAAATCAATGATCTTATGTAATTTATTATGTGTGGATTTTCCCAAAGTAAGCACATTTTGAGTAATATATTCTGCACTAGTCAGTCTTACTAAGAAAACAATTTTGTTACTTAGAATATTCATTCATTTCTTTTTTGTCATTTTGTCAAGTTTTAAAAGTTATGGAAAATGCAAATGGTGCTGTTTACTGTCAAAAAATAGCAGTTATAAGTCAAATGGATATTATGCATTAAAATATTTTCTTGTATATTTAATATACAATTCAGCCATGAAATATTTGGTTTCTACATTTATATTGTGTAGCTGATAAGTCCATGAACTTCTAATGAACATCATAGTCCAGGGTTTTATTCTGTTAGTCTCAATTTACTTATTGTTTGACTCTGAGTGATTCCCTTAAACAGACAGTGCTCCCAACATGTGAAGAGTGAGGTCAGATAGTCACTCTTAAAAAACACAGGATAGTGATTAATCTCACTACACAGAACAATGTCTAATGATAATACATTCAGAATTCCTACATCAACTTCCTTTCTTCTTAGTTTACCATCTGCCGTTGTACAAGGTAGTCGGAACAGACTGATGACACAATGCAGACTTAACCTGCATAGCAGAGATGACTTTTTAGCAACTATTTGTTTATCTCTCAGTGAAGAGATAGTTGTTACTTATTATTTTCAGTGAGGTAACAAGCAGCTTCTTGTTTTTTAAATTCATTATATTTAACTAAATAGCACATAAAAATCTATTGCCAATAATTAGCGGACCAGAGTTCCGCTGTGGTGACCCCTAACCGGGAAAAGCCATAAAACACAAACAACAACAACAAGTGCTCGCTGCAAAATGTCAGACTGTCTTCTAAGTTTCTCATACAATTCTGGAGAGCTGACAACTGTTAGATAAGATGTCATTGGGAGTATTTTGCTGTTTAGATTATGTACTGAACAGAAAGTCACACCAACTGGGCCTCGAGTCAGAGGAACAAGTGTATAATCCAACAGAAACAAAGTTAATAAAATTCCTCCACATGACTCAGCAGCTGAAAAATAATTGCTTTATTAGTAAAAGTAAGCACTTTTGCGTTCTGGTCCGAACGCTTCCTCAGACTTTAATAAAATCACTTTAAACAACTACTACTAATATAGAGAACTGTCATTAAAGACAACCTATAGAATATCTAGCTTAATTATGACATCATCATTCTATGAATCCTCCCCATCAAGTTGTTAACAATGCTGCAACTAGAAAATGAAGACTACTAAATGCCAAAGTCATCATCTTCAATGTCATAACATTTAAAACAGGAAAACACTCAACCGACTTGCAAAAAACATATATCATTTACAGTTTATGCTAAAAATGCACTCATACATAAATAATTATGTCGACTTATGGTTTGGAGTAGTTACTATTCATTTTAGAATTTGTTTTAAGTGGACATAGTCCACATTTGTGATTTTTAGCATTATTATCTCTTTCATAAAACAGAGGTGTCCATAGTCACTATATCAGTTTGAGGAATATGTCAAGTAAGCCTGGCCCACTAATAATCTACAGTAAACTCATAAAAAGGTTAAAGCTATAACTTTTAATCTTGTATACAAAAGAAATGCTTGAAAGTGTATTAAGTGATAATTTGCAGAACCACATATCATGCAATATATGTTAAGATATGGCTACTATACAAAAAATGAAAAGGTATTAGTCCAAAACATTAAGGTCATCCTTGACATATCTATCAACATGTTTTACTTCAAGGGATCTTAAAAAGTAACACTGCATTTCATACCTTTGATGACAGAGACCTACAGTGTAAATGGAAGGTGAACAACACTTGAAACAGAACATATTTGAAGGACTGCATTTAACAAATTGCATTGATAAGTATCTTAAAAACAAGTAAAGTAGCAACAGAGTTGAAAGAGTTCAAGTAAAAAATGTTATTGCCATGTATTTTTGAAAGAAGCTGTGTAATAGAGAAAGTGTAGGCTGTAGAAACTGAAATTACATTTTTCAGTGTTGAACAGTACTTTCCATATTATCTATAAACTGTTCACACTTAACAAATGAAGTCTGGTAACAAACCAATTTGTCCAGCAACATCTTCAGGTTGGGGTTAGGAGAAATGGTAATGGGATTCAAGAGGACTGGGGAAGAAAGCTAGTGGGGGGGTGAAAGGGTTAAATGGGAATGTAGGTTGATTGGGAGGAAATGAGGTAAGTGTAGGGATGGGCTTAATAAGTTTTATGTAAGTGTAACTGGGTAAGGAACCACACTTTGGCATGAACTTGCTATAGAGCAGGTTCATGTCTGAGATGACCTGTAGGAACTTGGGTGGTCAGGTAGGCCTTGGATAATGATAGACTGAATGAAGAGGTGAGTAATTGTAGTATAGGATTTTCTTTCCTCTCTCTAATAATCTATATCTGAAACTAGAGGGTACATATTTTAATATTAAACATAGAACAGCTGAAAACACATCATTTATAAAGTATCACAAACTCTGTTACGAGAAAGGTATAGCCTCTGATGGTTTCTGTGGTCGACAGTTACAGGATGGTTTTACCTCAGTGGAATTTTTCCCTTTCTTGTGGCTTTGTAATAAAGTGTTTTTTATATGGTGTTTAGGGGATGCTCCTGTTTAATTTTGTTTCTGTTCAGTTATAAGGTGGTAGTCGTAGTCCTAGTCTGAGCCTGTTGCAAAGGGTTATGCAGCCAAACTGCAGATGAAACTGAAGTATGGTCTGAGTTTCATTTGCTGCTAAGTTTCATACTGCAGTGTTCACTCAAGTCTCCTGAAGTCACTTCAGTTCTCAATGATGTGTTTGTATTAAAAATATATTTATCTTTTAACCAGAAAAAGCTTGCAATGAATCATGAGAAATTTTTGAACGTTTCTGTGCTTACTTCCGACACGTTATGGTTGTCAGCAATATTCATTTTAAAAGAATTTTGGGTGCTGTCTATACATGATGTCTGCTGTTTACTTCCACTTTGTGAACTTATTTTTTTGTGTAGCAGACTTTTCAAATTAAAAACACTGACTGCTACATGGAGGTATTATAGTTATTCCTGGTGGTTCTGTGATTTGGTTGCTTTTAGCCGAGCTGTACGTCTTGATTTAGGTTATTTTCACAGGCCCGTGAGGCACCCATGAGTTGCAGTTGCTCTCGCGCAAGCATAGGCAAAAGATAACTGTCAAGGAAGAAGGTTAGTTGAAGGATGGACATGTCATGTCTTTCAACAGTTTCAGATTGTCTGGTGTTGGGATATTCAAATATTAGTATTGTGACTACTGGAGGAGGCAAAAAATGTTATTATGGTGGTAACCTGAATTGACTGGATGATGATGGTGAGTGGGGTTTGGGTTTTATGTCCTTCAGGGGATGCACAAGAGCAACTACCTTATTTTGAGACCAGCGTATGTGGTTTTTCCTGAATTCTGTCACTCAGTGGTGGTTTTGCAGTGGGAGTCGAGTTCTACCATGGCCATGGTTTCTGTTGGGGAGGGCTGGGAGAGTGTGTGTGTTTCATGGGTTGTGAGTTGCCTGTGAAGAATGTCTGTCCTTGAAGGTAAAAATCAGGCACGAAAGCAGCCAAAAAGAAGTGAGGATCAGAAAGCAGTTTTAAAGTCTTTTGTAATGTGACCTTAAATGCAGATTGTATATAGCTTTTATCCTTTTCTATGACCTTTTGAAATATGTTCTTGTTGAAACTTGATTGACTATGTATGGCAAGGCAAGCAGGCAGAATCAGATTGTGTACATTCAGACTGCTCCACTATTGCTATAATTGCAACTTTGTTTGTTTTTTTTAATTATATATTGACTTGCCTTTTGGCTGTGCAGATTTTGCTTCATTTCATAGGAGCACCTTCCATCCTTTTACCGCATGGATGCTAGGTAAGCCTTCGGGGAATTAGATACTATTATATAACTAGCAGTGTGTGTGTGTGAGTGTGTGTGCGTGTGAGTGTGTGTGCGTGTGAGTGTGTGTGCGTGTGTGTGTGTGTGTGTGTGTGTGTGTGTGTGTGTGTGTGTGTGTGTGTGTGTGTGTGTGTGTGTGTGTGTGTGTGTATACGTATGCATGTATATAAATATATCTATATATATATATATATATATATATATATATATATATATATATGGGTCCCCTACCATTAACCGAATTTACACTTACCCAAAACCAAAATAACCGACATGACTCCACTGAAACCACATTACAACAAAGCCACAAACCACCAATAATTTGAACAGAGAAACTAACCAATTGGCCACATGGGTGAAATTTGCCTTTTTCCCCAGTATAATGTGATCTTGAAGTTGGTATATTTAGTTGGGGGGAGGTGGGTGTAGGGGAGGGGGTGAAGTTGCCCATTAGCATGGCTTTAATTTTGTTTTGTTTTCTTTTGTGTCCTGGTGGCCAAGTGGTTAGGTTCTCTGTTCACATTATTGGTGTTTTGTTGCTTTGTTGTAATGAGGTTTCATTGGCTCATGGGTTCATAGGTAGGTACTAGACTATCTGTCTGAAGGCATTTATAAGCCTAGCCAGAATATGTTGGCTTTCGCCGCCCCCTTAGATTAGTTCCCTGTGCCTCTGTCCTGCAGAGCCACTGAAGTGATCCCTGGGGTAAACTTTCTGTTTCCCATCCACTCGTCAAGGTTTCTCTTGAAGAGTGCTAGCAAGGAGCTCTGTCTAATGTAGATTGGAATCTTGTTCCAAAGCATGGGAAGTCTCTGGGACAGGAATCTATCCATCCAGCACATCCTATTTATTGTTGTGGTGAGGTTTAGATCCCCAGAGCGTGTGGCTTGAGGGGATAAGTTTTTCTTTAGGTGGAACATGTCCATCAAGTCTGAGTTGGACATGGCCTTATATGTCAGGCAGAGATCACTTCTGAGCAGGCGGTATGCAACTGAGTACAGCTGAAGTTTTTTCAGTCGAGCTGCATGGGGCATCTGTTTGAGGACAGTGATCCTCTTGGTGGGGTACTTCTGTGGTCTTTCCAGCTGTTGCAGGTGTCTTGTAAGGTACATCCCAAATGGGGTGTTGTACTCTATGATGGGTCTGATGAGTGATGAGTAGAGGGGCACAATGACCTCTTTTGATCTGGATGCAAACCCTTTTGTGATTAAGTGGGCCACATAGAAGGATTTTCTAACCAGTTTGGCAATGTGATTATCAAAGGAGAGAATACTATTTACTTGGGTCCCCAGATCCCTTATTACGTTTTCCGTATTTAGGGGACTACCACCTATGTGGTAGTTTGTGGGTACTTTGTTATTTCCAAAGGGAATAACTATGCACTTTTTGGCATTTAGCTTGAGGCCATGATTTTGACACCAGGTATCCATCTCAGTTGGACCCTTTTGGAGGATGTCTGTATCAGCTGGTCAGTCAATTATAGACCCTAGTTTGCAGTCATCAGCGAACTTGGTCAGCAATAGTCCTCCTGTGGTTGTCTGTACCTCTGAGAAGTATATGCCAAGCAGGAGGGGTCCTAGGAATTAGCCCTGGGGAATGCCACTTGTAACTGGTTTAGTGTCAGACCTAGCTCTCGAAACTCTCACCATGTGGGTTCTGTCCGTGAGCCAATTGGCAACCCATCTTGTGACATAGGGGTTTATGTTCAGGCTGGTGAGCTTGTCTATTATACCAGAATGGGGAATTGTGTCGAAGGCCTTTGTGAAGTCTAGGTAGGCTGTGTGTACCACCTTTCCCTCATCTATAGCCTTGGTAACTGTCTCAAAGAAGTCCACCAGGTTTAGGAGGCATGATTTGCCCTTAACAAAGCTGAACTGGTTAGGGTCCAGTGTTTGGAGGTTCCCAATATCTCTGTTAATGAGTTCCATGATGATGCACTCCATAGCCTTGCAGACCAAGCTAGTCAGGCTTATAGGGCAATAGTTCTCGGGGTTTGTTGTGGCTCCACCTTTGTGGAGCAGAATAACTGTTGCTGTGCACCACTCTATGGGTACGTAGCCTGTGGAGAGGCTGAGTTTGAACAGTGTGTTTAGGTGAGGAGTTAGTTCATCTTTGAGCTTGTGTAGGACACAGCCTGGGACACCATCCAGTCCCATTGATGCTGTATTTTGGCTTTGGAGAGGGCTATTTTAACCTGAATGTCTGTGATTTCAGGGGCCATACATTGTTCTGGTATGGTTATGGGCCCTTTTGAGGGTGAGAGGGGGGGTGAAGTTTGCACTGAACCTGTCTGCCAGGATGTTGGCAATATCGGTTGGTTCAGTGTATTTTGTCCCATTCTGCACTAACTCTGTGCAGATCTGAGAATTGCCACTTAAATTCTTGGGATAGCTAAAGAATGCCTTGTGGTTATCTTTGGAGTCTTTTGCAAGTTTTCTTTCAAAGCTCGCCTTTGACAATTTTATGAGGGATCATAGTTTCTTGCTGATACTGATCAGGGATGTCTTCCCTTCTTGGGATTTTACTCTTTTCTGTACTAGTTTCCTCCTTCTATTGTATAGCTTGTTTATGACAGAGATCCAGCAGACTGGTTTCCTTTTCTTGGAGGAGTGAGTCTTGGTTTTGCTTTGAATAGCACGATCCGTGCATTTTTGTAGGTGCCTATAGAATTCATTAGTAAAGGATTTTACAGCTTGGACAGCATTATCCTTTAGCATGGGGGCTTTGAAACTTTCCACCTCCATCTTAAGTAACGTGAAGTTTGCTTTTAAAAAGTTTATCATGGTGGTTTCCTTGTCTGGGGGTGGGGGTGGAATGTGGACATCCAAACTGATTTGTTTATGGTCAGATCTAACCAGCGAGGGGTTGACCTCTGGTGTGGAACACAAGTCGCCCCTGTTGGTGATGACAAGGTCCAATATGTTGTCACCTCTGGTGGGAGTGTTGACTAGTTGTTCCAGGGTGTTTGAGTTTATAAATGTTAGAAAAATATGCATTTGAATATATATGAAATGCTAGTTTAAAAGCAAAGTAGTATGTAATGCATTTTATTCTATTAATGATATAACAAAAAGGCTGAATTCATGTGTAATTGCAAGTAGCTTTGAAACTGCAGTGTGGCTTGTAGCAAGTTGACCTCTGACCCTGCAGCTGCCAGCTCAGCAAGTCTTAATGTTTATGCTTTTCACAAGTGATTATCTGCTGGGTCAGGAAATTAAATATGTGAAATAATGAAATCTTCTCCTCTTTCCTGCTGGGATGATTTGGCCTTGTGTATGTGTTACTAAGATAACACACAGCTGTTGGGAAAGTGTTACAGGGAACAAAGAAGTGTATTAAAAGACTGAATCTGCTATTGTATTCAGACTAGTTTGAAGCCTTGAAGAAGTAACTTTACAGAAAGACATTATGTCTGACCAGGTGGATAGCAAGGCCGCATTGTTACCAGAGGAAAACTTTTTTTTAAATATACAGCATCAGCAATATTTTATGAATAAAGGACTGTAAGCTAAAGTGATGTAGATGCCCTGTGACATACCACGTCAGTAAGGTGGGCACAACTTGAATGTAAGGACTATAAAATTGTATACTTCCTGTTTTATGTCAGACAAAATTCTGTACTTGTACGTTTTTTGCCTCCTGGTGTACACTAGTAAACTTTTGAACCTGAACCTCCTGTGTATTGATCTCTTGATTTTATTTAACAATAAATTCTAGGAAATGTTGGGCAAGGGAGTTAGTACTTGAGTAGTTCTCTCAGATAATGTTTGGGTAGTTGAAATCACCCAATATTAGGGTGTTTGGTAGGAACTTGATGTTACCCAGTGTTTCCAGAATTGCAGAATGGGAGTCCTGGGACATAGTGGGAGATCTGTAGCAAGTTACAATTTGAATTGCAGTTTTGACCGTTGTTAGTTGCACGTGGATAATCTCTGAAGCATCATGCTGTGCCACTAACCTGGAGGTGTGGGTATCCTTGATGAATATGGATACTCCCCCACATTTTGTATTTCGGTCCAGGTTCTGTGGCCGAAATGTATGGTATGAGTTGTAGCCTGGTAGTGCTGAGGTGCTCTCTGGAGCCTTAGACCCTTCATATATTGATTTTCTTCATACTGAGGAGTGCCTCGAGTGTATGCATTTTGAGGTTTAGACTTCTGGCATTGAGTAGTATTACCCTCAGATTTTTGTTACTTGTGCTATTTATGGTGGTGGGTTTGTCTTTTTAGCCTTGCCTAAAAAAGGCACTATGTGGGTGGCAAGAGCCTTGGCCAGTATTCGAAAGCCTAAGGGTGACAGGTGCAAGCCATCTCTAGTGAAGCAGCGTGGCTTGTCGAGCATGTCATCCCAGGCAGACAGACACTGGATCCCCTTTGAATGACACCAGAAACTTAGCCAATTGTTGAAATTGATCATTTTTTTCTTTATACTGTGGTATCATTCTTGGTGAGGGCAGGATGCTACTCAGGGTTAGGGTCATACTGGCCTGGGCTACGTGATCAGAGAGCTCTTCCATGTCTCTTTTCATGTAGTCCAGGGAGATATGGCTCAGGTCTTTCACACCAACATGGACAATGACAGAGTCATATTTGTACTTGGTCTGCAGTGACCTGAGTGCTTGTGTTATGTGGTGGATCCTGGCACCCGACAGGCAGCTAACAGTAATCTCCTTATTCAGCCTGGTGAGTGGGTCATCAGTGTGCCTGACTATAGAGTCACCTATTACTAGTATGTTGGGTATGTTATTTTGCCTTGAGGACTGTGATTGCATGGCACACTGGTTTTATGAAGTATGTGTTTCATGGTTTGTGTTGGGTGATGGAGGTTGCTTGGATGTCTGCTTTGGAGGGCTCTGTTGCTTTTGCAGATTTTTATTTAGAGCATCCGAGTATGTTTTTGTGTATTTACATGTGTTTTTTGTCGGTGCTGGTTTAATGGGTCTATGTGAGACTGGTGGTGTGATGCCAGTATTTCCCTTCTCCTCTTGACTGTCTGATCCAGTCTTGGGTTGTGAGAGCTTAGCCTCCAGTTTGGCTGTATAATTGCATCTCTTGCATGTATTACTGTTGGTGGTAGGAGGAGAGGGTGGTCTGTGTACATGAGGCAGTTATAACATTGCCTCAAAATGCCCAGATTCACCAGTTGGACTGGAGAGTACACCTGAAACTGCCCTTTGGACATGTCTGGATAGGTACAGTAAACTCTTTTACTGAATGGCTGGTAAGATCAAATAGAGAGACTTGTCCTTCTGTAGTGCTAGGGTTTATAAGTGCTTGCTATGAGTTTTGAGCAAGTGCTAGGCTGAGAAATGAATGGCTTGAGTGCTTAAGTTGAAAGTTTGTCTAGTTCCAAGGGAAAAATTGAAGAGGAGACTTTGTGGAGCCGGGAATAGTTATACCCTAGCTAACTGGCCCTGCTCAGTGTGCAAAACCGGGCAAATGCGGTTTTTATAGCAGAGAAATGAAAGAAATAGAAATTAGCCCAAAATGGACAATAAGCTACTAATTTCTCGTCTGAAACCACTCCTCAAGGGACAGATAGGCTGCTCAAAGCTCCCCTCTGTCACAGGTGAACAGAGAAACTTTCTTCTATCCAAGTAAGGTATGGGCAAACACAGAGGTTTGTAACACAGCCCTGAATTCAGCACTAACCTGAAAAGTGGACTATACTAGCTTAGAAAAATGGGAAACAATTCAATCAGACAAGTTCTAACTGTACACTCCCGCTACTAGGGTGCAGGGGAACCTTCTACAAAAAAGATGGCCTGGATCCGTGCTCAAGTTATACAAACAAAGCTAGATTCAGCAGGTCTGAATATGGTCCTATTTTACAGCAACAAGGTGCACCAATTTCAGAAAGAAACATTTTGAATAAGCAGGCACATTAAGCCTGTGACCAGAAATTCCCAACTCAGAAGGGCAGAATCCAGCATCTCCTCCCACAAGAGTGCAGACCTCAAACCTTCTTAATGTAGAATAACTGGCCTGAAGCCCAAGTGCTTAAACCAGAACTAATACACTTTTAGAATAGCAGACACTGAGCTTTCCTGTCTTGCCACAACAGTGCAGACCACAAACCTTCTTATTGTAAAACAACCGGTATGAAGCCCAAGTGCTTAAACCAAAAGACTTCGAATAACATTTACAATTTAATCAGGCTACCACCAAGCAGCAATAAGTGAAGCAGAATAAATAAAATTGAGTACTTTTAAAAAGAGACAAAAACAAAATAAAGTAGGAGGAAACACAAATAAAGTAAAAGCTGATTATTTTTTTTTTTTTAGTAAAGTGCAAGGAGAGAGGAAGGAAGAAACTAAGTGAGTTGGCCTTCCCAAATCTTCTCTCTGTATTATGTAGAGCGAACACTAGACTCAGAATATGATCTCAGTGTATTCAGTTAAGTGAGCAAATGAGATGGACTCAGGAGGAGTGTTCAAATACAGACTTACAGGAGGGACGGGCAGTTCCAGAACCACCAACACTAACACCAAAACAAGAACAGGGAGGGTAGGTGAGGACAAACAAGAAGAAGAATAAGTACAGTTGTACAGATTACAGAGATATCAAATCAAAATGCAGACAAAAAATGAGAATAAACACTTATCTTTTCTCAATATCACAGCTGGCAGTAGGTCAATCTCTCTGCAGCAGCCTGAGCGACAGGTATATCTAATTTAAAACACAGGACAGAAGCCAAACAATACAGATGCAGGAATACTTTGGCCAGATGAAACTAGTTCTGAAAACTTGCTGCCACAAAGAAAGCAGACAAGGCCTCCATACAAAGGATTTGACTACAACTGAAGTCAACACTAAGAGCTATACATCTATAACACACAAGAAGAAGAATAAGTACAGTTGTACAGATTACCAAGATATTAAATCAAAATGCAGACAAAAATGAGAATAAACACTTATCTTTTCTCAATATCACAGCTGGAAGTAGGTCAATCTCTCTGCAGTAGTCTGAGCAACAGGTATATGTTTCGGAGGAGTCATCTTGGTTAAATGGGTTTCGAGTAAGTGTAATTTCAGTCTACTGAAGTTGACCTATCTCTCTCTCTCTATATATTTATATATATATATTTATATATATATATATATATATATATATATATATATATATATATAGATATAGATATGTGTGTGTGTGTGTATAGATACAAGGTACACAGTGGGATTCTGCTGTGGCAGCTCAGAGTTTCGTGGGTCCAGATGCAGTTTCAGGTTCTCATTTGGGGGGGGGGGGTGTATGGTTAGTGTTTGCTTGCAAACACACTCATTGAATCATTCAGTGTCCAGGGTTTCAGGAGGCAGTATCTACTGTGAGTTTGCTATTTCTGTCATCTGATTTGGTTAAAAAAAGTGACTACACTTATCTACTGCAGCTCTGGTGAGTAGAGCAGTGAGTGCAGTACCTGTAACTAGCATCATAACCTCTTAACTGTAAAGATTTTTGCAGAATGTCCAGATATTATCACGGAGTGGCTAGTGGCTAATGCTGATATATTGAGTCATGCATGGTACTTCTGGGGACTGGAGTGCTGGGTGCTGATGGAGCAAGGAGCTTATGCATGGGATGGTATGGCTACATGATTGTGTCTGGGCAACTCAATGTAAGGCTCTTTTTGACCATATCCACTGCTTTGTAATAGGGCTTAACTTCATCACTTATTTGCAATCATATTTAGGTTGGGTGGAGGAAACCTGGCAAACAAATGGTTGGTGTGTTTGAGGACTTGGGGTGTGGTCGTATTCGTGCACAGGTGGGAGGTTTGTTATATGGGATTATTCTTTTTTTAGGTGTGTGGGAATATTTATTCCCTGTAAGGTAATCTATAACAGTGGTTTACATTAGCTACATCTATTAATAACATGGTTAACCTCATGGGTTAATTTTTTGTGCTAGTTTGCTTGTAATTGCAGTTCAGGCATGAGAAATATGAATGTTCTATGGGAAAACAACATGTAGTTTTCTCTGAGAGGTTGAGGGCAAGGCAAGTGTTAGCAGGAAAGCACAGATAGGCTCTCACTTTTAACATGGCTCTTAATGTTAGGGGAGTGCTCGTGTGTCAACAGTAGGGTGAGCAAGCAGTTGCTATGCGGTGGGGTCAGAGTTTACTTAATATCTCTTTTGTGGACTTCACTAGACTGCTTGCATTCAGGCACCCTTCATGGCCACAACTGAGGTTATTTATACCAGTTTGCACTAATTTGTTTCCTGAGAAGTTTGCAGGCATAGGCTGTCTAATGTACATAATAGGTTCATAGGTTCATACTAGGCTATCTGCCCTAGGGCATTTATAAGCCTAGCCAGAGTGTGTTTGGCTTTTGCCACCCATTTTAAATTAATTTTGCTATGCCCTTTTTCAAGGTTAGTATACTGTGCCTCTGTCTAACAGTGACACAGAAGTGATATCCGGGGAAAACCTACGATCTCCCATCCACTCATCAAGATTCCTCTTGAAGAGAGTCAGTGAGGGACTCTGCCTAACCTGGACTGGGATTTTATTCCAGAGTGAAGGGAACCTCTGGGTTATGAATCTGTCCCTCCATCATGTCCTATTTATTTCAGTGCTGAGGTTCAAGTCTCTCGAGTGCGTAGCTCGATGGGATTTGGATTTTCTGAGGTGCAGCATGTCCATTAATTTCGGGTTGGACATGGCTTTATACATCAGGCACAGATTGCCTCTGAGCAGGCGGTATGCCATTTAGTAGAGCTGGAGTTTCTTTAACCAGGCAGCATATGGCATCTGTTTGAGCCCTTTGATCCTCTTGGTGAGGTACTTTTGGGGTCTTTCCAGTTGCTGCAGGTGTCTGGTAAGGTACATCCCAAGAGGGGTATTGTACTCAATTATGGGCCTGATGACGGATGAGTAAAGAGGCACGATGACCTCCTCTGATCTAGATGTGAATCCCTTCATGATTAGGTGGGCTATATAAAATGTTTTTGTAACCACTTTGGCCACGTGGTTGTCAAATGATAGATTGCTATCAACTTGGGTCCCCAGGTCCCTAATTACTTCTTCTGTACTTAATGGATTACCACCTATGTGGTAATTTGTTGGCACTTTGTTTTTGCCAAAGGGGATGACTATACACTTTTTGGCATTTAGCCTGAGGCCATGGCTCTGGCACCAGTTGTCTGTTTCTATGAGGCCCTTTTGGAGGATGCTTGTGTCAGCTGGAGAGTCGATTATGGTGCCCAGTTTGCAGTCATCTGTGAACTTGGTCAGCCACAGTCCTTCTGTGTTGGCCTGTACCTCCGAGAAATATATACCGAACAAGAGAGGTCCCAGGACTGAGCCTTGTGGGACGCCACTTGTAACTGGTTTGGAGTCTGACATGGCTCCAGCAATTCTAACCATGTGGGTTCTGTCCTTGAGACAGTTTGCAACCCATCTAGTGACATAGGGGTTTATATTTAAGCTGGTGAGCTTATCTATAATGCCTGAGTGAGGTATTGTATCGAAGGCTTTTGCGAGGTCCAGGTAGGCTGTGTGCACCACCTTCCCCTTGTCAATGGCCTTGGTGACTGTTTCAAAGAAATTGACCAGGTTTAAGAGGCAGAATCTGCCCTTAACTAAGCCGAACTGGGTAGGATCCAGTGTCTGTAGGTCCCCAATATCTTTATTTATGAGGTCCATGATGATCCTTTCCATAGCTTTGCAGACCAAGCTAGTCAGGCTTATGGGGCGATAGTTTCCAGGATCCGTTGAGGCACCACCTTTGTGGAGAGGGACCACTGTTGCTGTACACCACTCTTTGGGTACATATCCTGTAGTAAGGCTGAGATTAAACAGTAGTTTTTTGTTTGGGTTTAGCTCTTCTTGGAGTTCATGTAGGACGCAGCCCGGGACACCGTCTGGTCCCATTGATGCTGTGTTTTTTGCTTTGGAGAGGGCAGCTCTTATCTGAGCATCTGAGATGTCAGGGGGGCAGCACTCTGCTGGGATAGATATTTGCCCTTTTGGTGGGGATGGGGGGGCGGGAGAAGTTTGCGCTAAACCTGTCAGCTAGGATGTTGGCAATGTCTGTGGGTTCGGTGTATTTTTTGTCATTTTGGACTAATTCTGAGCATATCTGGGAATTCTCACCCAGGTTCCTAACATAACTAAAGAAAGCCTTGTGATTATCCTTAGTGTCCTGTGCAATTTTTCTCTCGAAGCTGGCCTTAGACGATTTTGTGAGTGCCCATAGTTTTTTGCTAATACTGGTCAGAGATGCCTTCCCTTTTTGGGATTTTGCTCTATCATGTAGTAGCTTCCTCCTTCTATTGTATAGTTTGTTTATGGCTGGGGTACACCAGACAGGATGTCTGCCTTTGGAGGATTGGGTCTTGGTTTTATTTGGGATTGCATGATCCATGCATTCCTGAAGGTGTTCATAGAATGCGTTTTTAAAGGATTCTGCGGTCTGGGCCGTATTTTCCACAGGCCCGGGGGCTTTGAAGGATTCCACCTTGGTTTTGAGGAGTGTGAAATTTGCTTTAGAGAAGTTTTTCACTGTGGTTTTCTGGGCAGGGGGTGGGGTCGGGATGTGAATATCCAGTGAGTTTAGTTTATGGTCTGATCTTACCAGTGAGGGATACACTTCTGGTCTGGAGCATAGAGTCCCCATGTTGGTGACGATCAGGTCCAGTATGTTTTCCCCTCTTGTGGGAGTGGTAACACGTTGTTCCATAGCGTTTGAGTTTATAAATTCTAGGAAACTTTGGGCTAGGGTGTTGGAGCTAGAGTAATGCTCCCAGTCTATGTTTGGGTAGTTGAAGTCGCCCAATATAATGGTGTTTGGAGAGACCTTCATATTTTCCAGTGTTGTCAGGAAGGCCGAGTGGGGTTCCTGGGTTTGGGAGGGTGGTCTGTAGCAGGCTATAAACTGGAAGGCAGTTTTACCCACTGTTAGTTGCACATGGATAGTCTCTGATGCTTTGTGCTGTGTCACCAACCTGGAGGTGTGGGTATCTTTGATGAATATTGATACTCCCCCTCCTTTTGTGGTTCGGTCCAAGTTTTGGGGCAGAAAAGCATCGTATGAGGTATAACCTGGTAGTGCTGGGGTGCTCTCGGGAGCCTTGAACCAGGTTTCTGTTACTGCACAGATATCGATGTTCTCCATGCTAAGGAGAGTTTGAGTCGTGCATCTTGAGGTTTAGACTTCTGGCATTGAGTAGCATTACTCTTAGTTTCTTATCCCTTGTGATACCTATGGAGGTGGGTTTGTCTTTTGAGCCTTGCCTAAAAAAGGCACTATGGGGGTAGCAAGAGCCTTTGCCAATATCCAAAAGCCCAGGGGTGACAGGTACAAGCCGTCCCTAGCGAAGCATCGTGGCTTGTCGAGCATGTCATCCCAGGCTGACAGGCATTGGATCCCCTTTGAATGACACCAATACTTAAGCCAATTGTTGAAATTGATCATCTTGTCTTCATATTGTGGCATCATTCTTGGTGAGGGTAAGATGCTACTCAAGGTCAGGGTCATACTGGCCTGGGCTACATGCTCAGAGACCTCCTCTATGTCTCTTTTCATGTAGTCCAGGGAGGTACATCTCAGGTCATTCACACCAGCATGGACAATGACTGAGTCATATTTGTACTTGCGTTGGAGTGACCTGAGTGCTTGTGTTAAGTGGCGGATCCTAGCACCCGACAGGCAGCTCACCATGACCTTCTCCTTGTTCAGCCTGGTGAGTGGGACGTCAGTGTGCCTGACGATAGTCACCTATTACAAGTGTATCAGGTGTGTTGTTTAGCCTTAAGGGCTGTGACTGTTATGTAATGACATAATGCTAGGTATGGCACCCATTCAGCAACTCAAAGTGGTAAGTACATGGATGCCGTATAGGAGGGCTCTGGGTCTTTGCTTTTTGTGATGAGTGGTTGAGTGAATATGGCATTTTGTCTGGGGTGGTGAGTGCCGCTACTACATGCACACTGCTCATCTGAAACTTGTGGTAAGAGTGGTAATGTTAGGGGAGGTTATTTTAAGCAAAACTCCCCATTTACCACAGATGGCATCTCCATAATTTGCAGTGTTGGCAGAGGTATGGAATGGTTAATATTCTTTACCTTGATTATTATTTTTCCTTCCATCTCCATGTTGAAGAATGTTGCCACTTATGTGGTACAAATGAGTGAGTGGTTGAACACTTCTTAATGGCTCACTGACAATGTTAACAGTTATGCTCATAGGATGCTTAAAGGTCATGATTTTATTTATAGAATAGGGCTGTTAAGAAATAATGATTTAGTTCTAGTTACCATTGATATTAGTTAAATTGCTAACATGGAATGTGCGATGGCCATTTAAGAGATACAACTTTGAGGAACATGAACTTTTAGCAGATGGAGAAGCTTGTCAATAAGACGTTTTGCTTTGTGTGTGGGCAGAGGATTTACAATCGCCTTTTCTTTTGCAGATCACAATGTGGTTGCAGATGGGGGAGCACAGAGTGGTCATCAGTCAGTGGGATGAAGGCTATGGACTCAAAAGGTGATGGATTCTGCTGGGGTAGATGTTCTGTCCACTGGAGTGGTGCACAATGAGCTCTCAGATGTGTGAGTGTAGAGTGGGCATCAGTCAATGTCCCAAAGGAAGTTGATTTCAAAGGTGATGGATTCTGCTGGCTGGATGTTCCAGTCACTGGAGTGGTACGCATTGAGGTCACAGGTACTCCTACTGTATTAGGTGCTCATTAAGGAATGTTAAAGTCGATTCAATTTTGGAGTAGTGTGGAGGGAGGCAAGTGAGGCTGAGGTATGTCAGGGGCAGGGTAGAGCAGGTTTGGAGATTGTTTATGGGGAGTTTGGGGTTGTCCACAGGTGGGGTGGAGTAGTGACAAAATGATGTTTGGTCAGATATTGTGAGCATGGTAGTTGGGTTTGAGTTTTCCTGTGGAAAGTCTATGCAGATGGGTTGCTTGGTGATCAGTGCTACATTGAGAGTTTAGCACTATTCTTTATTGGATTTAGTATCAGTGGGTACACAATAAGAAGGATGTACATGATCTAGACCCCCTTTTAAGGCTCGGTGAAGGGTTTGACATAGCATTGCAAGGTATGTGTGTGCACTGGGGATGTATGAGGAACAGGTTTTCATTTATGCAGGAGTGTGAAGGTTTAAGCAAGGCATTGTGTTTTTAGTGTTGCTAGTGGATATAGGCCATGCTTTGTTTGATTTACCAGATGTAATAAAAAATGCTTTATGGGTGATACTTTGGGACAAGGATGGAGTTAACTCTGATTAGTATAGTTGCACTGGTGACAATACTATGTGACTTTACTAAATCTTGGATGGTGGTTTGTATGTTTGAAGGGCTGGGGTAAGTTGATAATGGAAAGACTGGCAGACTATGGCTATTAAAAAGATAAGTTTTGTTGCGAAGGTTGTTGTTGGGGAAATGAAGGTTCCTTGGATTACAATCTGGGGAGTATTGGCTTTATGGATATATTAAAGTCATTAAAGTGGGTGGTTCAATGGTCAGCAAATGCTATTCTGGTAATTAGATGTTTTGCCTTATAGATAGTGGGTATAGTGGTTGGATTATTATTAAATTGATCTTTTAGAATAAGAAATCTCATTTTGGTCATTATTATCGCCCTTGGGCAGCAAAAGGACACTGCAGTTAATTAGAATGGCATGCATTTGAGCTGGCTTTGTTTCAGATTGTGTTTGGATCCTTAGTGTTTTGGTGGTAAATTTGCCAGGTAATGACCTGGGAATAATTGCAAAGTGACCAGAGGTAGCAAGATAAGTGAAGATGTTTGTTTTACACAGGTTATACAAGGGTTTGGGTATTATTTTTGCATTGGAAAAGGATCATTGGCTTAATTTCAACTGTTTAGGAAATAGTCTGTTTTAGGTATTTATATGACTGGGGTTTGTTGGTTGATGACAAGGATCCAGTTTGGTTCAGAGAGGAGAGATTACACCAAATGATGTTGGCCTTAACTGTTGATGTATGCTTAAGTTTGTTCTGGAAGGCTTTGTTGGAAGTTTGGTATAAAGGCGGGAGAACAGCCTGGTCAGGCTTGTGGGCGGAGAAGAGGGGCAGGCTTGTCCCTCTTTGGTTCCCCCTCTGGTGTTGGAGGTTCAGTGAGTTTGGAAATGAAAGTGAGCAATTGGACACCACTTACTAAATAAAAGTAAGTGAGTGGATGTAAGGACGCTGCTTATTTGGTTGGATGTTTAAGTCAATAAGTGGGAAATGAATGGACGTTGCTTGATAAGTAAATAAGTGAATGGAGGTAAGTATGCTGCTTATTTGGTCAGGGTGTGCAAGGTCATGCTGGCTTAGTTAACAGTTATATGGATGTTTATGTTGTGATTAATAAACTAAAATATTGGTCAATAAAGTTATGTTTATGGAATTTTAATAAAGGTCATCAAATGTCATTTGTTGTAATGTTTTTATTCAAGGGGACTAGGACAAATGAGCTTTGGTAACAAGCCAATTTGTCCAGGGACATCTTCAGGTTGGGGTTAGGAGAAATGGTAATGGGATTCAAGAGGGTGGCGGAAGAAAGCTATTTGGGAGTGTAAAAGGGTTAAATGGGAATGTAGACTGATTAGTAGGAAATGAGGTAAGTGTAGGGAGGGGTTTAATGAGCTTTATGCAAGTGTAACTGGGTAAGGAATCACACCCACCCTCCCTGTTTTTGGAACATTGGGAATTGTGTGGTTATTTTATAAGTTTGGGTAGGAGGAGAAGAGGGGTAGGTGTGTCCCTCTTCTGTTCCCCCTCTGGTGCTGCAGGTTCAATGAGTTAGGAAATAAAAGTGAGAAGCTGAATGCTGCTTGATAAGTAAAATAAGCAAGCGGAGGTAATGATGTTGCTTATTTGGTCAGGGTGAGAGAGGTCATGCTTCCCTAGTTAACAGTTATATGAATGTTTATGCTGTGATTAATAAACTAAAATATTGGTCAATAAAAATTATGTTTATGGAATTTTAATGAAGGTCGTCAAATGTCATTTGGTGTAATGTAATTATTGAAGGGAACTGGGACAAAGATAGATATTCAGATCAAAGCGTGTACACTCATAGCAAAAATGAATATTGTAGATAAAAGTATTTTCTTGGACATTGTACAACAGAAGAATAAGCTTCCATCTCCATTTCATTATTGTCTTTGCATGTATTTCAGTGCAATTAGCAAACAGAAAAAAAGGATTTTTGGAAATGGGGATGTAATGCTTTTGGCTCTTTGTACATTTAGTAGTATGTGTGAATAATTTGGTAATGTGTTGTATAATAAATCTGCGAGTAGAACTTAAAGGTTAAAAAAAAATGATTGAAACAATCAGTAGATTATTTAACAGGAATAAAATCAGTCAAATCTAATTATAAACCTCACTTTGCTAGATAATGACGAATAAATATGATTATTTTTCCACATTAAGAGAAAGTCTAGTAAAGATAATGTATAACATGTATTTACTTTTTAGCAAATCAAATATTTGATCTCAGAATCATAAGTTTAATAATAATAAGCATTCAGTAAAACAATAAAAACACAAGCCTCTCAATGGCTTTGGCTACTTAGATTTCTCAAGTGTAAAAATAATTTATAGACTGGTGTTATAATGATGTCATTTTACAGCTGCTAAAACTTCCTAGTGAAAGTTTTTGAGAGGCTTATATTATTATTGTTTATCTGAATTTGAAGCGTTATTCAACTCCTGTTTCTGAGAGCCATTTTTTCTGTTGTTCTGTTAAGAGGGGTGTAACTGCCTCTAGATTTATCTGTTTGAGTGACCATTTGTTTGTTTGCTTTTTTCCTGGTATCTAAAATATTCCAAGTATGCAGCCATTAGCTGAAGAATTTAAAAGACATTATAGAACGTTTCCGTCAACTGATGTGACTGCCTGAGTAATCAGTGCATTTCTTTTTCTGATATTCCTCCTGCTTTGTCCATTTTTTATTCCTTGTTATCCAACTTAGTCCAACTAGCCTAGTAGATCTTTTCAGGGCAGACCTGAGGTGATATGTATACTACAAAGTGAAATTTGTCCAGATCGCTGGGAGTCTTACCCTACTATCATTCATTTTTAATTGAAATACTTCAAGATAGATGAAAGGGCAGTGACTTAATGCCAGTAAGAAAATGTAATTGAAATATAATTACATGCTAATAACTATCATTCAAAAGTGACTAAAATTCTCGAAGTATGACATGCTGCATAGTGGCTCACTAATAAGATCTCTATCTCACAGTTCCAGAGCCTGAGATTTAATCCAAAATTAAATAAATTGTTTGTAGTGGAGTCTGTACCATTGCCTCTGTAAGCTTTTACTGCATAGTTTAACCATCTCCAGTTTCTAAATATATGCTTGTTGCCTGGCTACACTAATCTGTCTATATATATAAATAAATATATATATATATATATATATATATATATATATATATATATATATATATATATATATATATATATATATATATATGTATATATATATATATATATATATATATATATATATATATATATATGTGTGTGTGTGTATAGATATATATATATATATATATATATATATATATATATATATATATATATATATATATATATATATATATATAAATATAATTTATATGGTATTTGCCCTTGCCACTGGTACTGTCATTTCATTTCTGGTGGCTGTAGCAACTATCTTTACATATTTTTTTTATTTTTTATCTTTTTTTTGCTGCTATCAACTTAATCAATAAGTCTTTACTTGCAGCTCAGGGTATGTTTTTATTCTTAATCTTTCAAAGTGCTTTCCCTGCACAATATCATGTGGGTGTATGTCTTCTCTTCATAGAGGAGTTGCCTTGAGGAGCCAACATATTAAAACTAGCTTTTAAATGCCAACAGGCTGCTTACTGGCCATTATCCACAGCTACTTGACTAGGACTTTTTATAAGTACTTGCATCCTGCCACATGTTTGCCGTGAGTATGACATAGTACAAAACACTTCTTGGATGTGCTTAGTCTACCACTGTACCCGTGCATGAATGTTAACTTAAGGATCTTTCTCTTTATGGTGTTCTTGTTATGGGCAAAGCCATCTTCCTACTCAGAGATGCATGAGATTACACTAACCAGTCACTGCCTTTCCATAATGGTGAACCATTCCCAGGCATAGAGAGCTGAATGAAAGAATCACGATTTGTTGAACTGCAGTCAAAGCTTAATCTTTCTGAGCCAGAGTAATGGGGCATGCCATTGGACTGCATGTGGGTGTACTGTATCTCTTTAGTGCTAAAATCTTTAACCCCTTTACTTGTGCCAATTTTCAAGTGGACTTTTACTATAATTTTTAACATGATGTATTTCAGGCTGTTGATTTCTACTGCATGAACTTTTTCTACCTGGAAGACGATATCAACATTTGTTTAACAGTGATCATAAAATTGTTTTTTGCATAGACAAACACAACCAGGCAATCCTGTAAGACAAACATTTTTTCTAATCAGCTGGTATGCGACTCTGACAAAAGGGAAACAAATAATTGTCCTACTAATGTTTAAGTTTGGTCTCATGCACTAACTGCTTTAGGTTCCCTACCCCTCTGTTCATTGTGCATGCACGGCTAGTAAGCAGAGCAGTGCCACATTTATATTAGAGTTGATATACATTGCTGTCATATTACTGTTTAACTTATGATTTATTTGGTTATTTCTGTTAACTGCTGAGTCATTTGATGTTGCTGAGTTGTAACTGATGTTCAGAACTCCTATATGCTTTGAGAGCTAGCTAATGTATTAACTGATAAACTGCTTGTATGTCTATCTTATTTCATGAAAGTAGAGCTTAATTATATATCCACCAGACATCCTTTTAACTGCTTGCAAATCTTATTCATATTCTGACTGCCTCTGTAAGTGTACTTTTCAGTTACTTTTATAGAAGAATAAGTGAGTGTAGTTCATGTTGCTGTTAGTTCATATTGTATAACCTAGCTGTAAAATTATTGTCTTAAAACAGCCATACTTTGCTTTGTGCAATATATCCTGTCTGTCTTCACTGCTGGATTGTACAGCTGTTATCAGTCAGAGGCTGCATGTTAATGCTGATAATGTATGCAATATAATTAGTTTTACTTTTTATCTCTATACCTTGCATGCTTTGCACTTCACATTTCTGTAACCTTTGCACTGTCTGCCTTATTTAATTTTATTTTTCAGTTGCATGGGTTTCTTTCCTGTGTGACCCCCCCCCCCCCCCACACACACACACACACACACTTGGGATTAACTACAATACACATTTTCCACTACATTTACTGAAGCTGACTATCTTTTTTTTTTCAAAAGAATTTTTATTATGTTTCATAACCATACGTGTTGTTTACATATATTCAAAGAAAAAAATGATTATTAGTTAAAACAAATAAACATAATAGTAATCCATGGTGGTGGTGCTGCAGTAAGACGCTGTCCGGTTCGATTCTCAGCTAGAGCGTCTTCTGCATGGAGACATGCGTGAATGGGCGTACCTTCGTTGAAGGTTGTGCATCAGGGCTGGTAACTCAGCACGTAAAAATCAACTACCGATCATTAGCGGACCGGAGTTCCGCTGTGGCAACCCCTAACTGGGAAAAGCCGAAAGACACAACAAGTAAATGAAAACAAAGTATATACATAGTGTCTAAATAATACAGTATTACAATATATCATAAAAAAGAAAAGAAAAACATAATGCTGCATTAAACAAAATAGAGATCTTTGTTTAGAATATTCTCTAGATTGGACCACATAGTACATGAATAAGATGTTCTAGTAGTTCTTGACTTAATAGTCAACATTTCTAAACAACAGACTTCAGTAAGAATATTTCTGAATTCTGTAAATGAAGGTGTGAGTTCAGATTTCCAATTTTTAGTTATTCTTTTCCTAGCTGCTATTAACACAGACCATAAAAGAGGATATTTGATTTTCCAATACAAGAGGGGATTGGAGTATTGAATAAAACCAAAAATTTGGTTAAGACAAATCTATCTGTTAAAAGTGCTTGAAGAAGTTTGTTAATTGTTTCCCAAAATTTCTTTAAAACTACACAATCATAGAACATGTGTGATCAGTCAGGTTTAGAATCTGATTTACATCTCCAGCACAATACCCTATCTTTGGTAATCAATTCTAATTTATGTGGTGTGAAAGAAGCTCTATTTATAAATTTCCAAGCATATATTCTCCATCTTAATGATGAGGTAGTTAGTTTGGATGATTGCAAAATTATTCTTTTATCTAATTCAGTAGGAATCATATTATTGGTTGTGACGAGCAAAGTCCAGTAACTATCAAGAATATCTTTTGTTTCTATGTTAATTATTTTATATATTATTGATAGTTTACATTTAATAGTTTTGTTTTGTTGAATAAAAGAGGCAAAAAATGTTATTAATTTAGGAATTGGAGATCTTGAATTTTGTGGAAATGAATTAATTTTGTTAAACAAAAAAGTTCTAAGGGATTGAAGTTGTAACCAATCAAAACTGTTTAATTCAAAATTTATAATTAGATGTTCCAGCATAATTAAATTATCATCTTGTAAAAATTGGAACCAAAATTGATTTTTTTTTTCTTTAATGGGAAAATATTAGTCAAATTGGAAGTGACAATAACATCTTTTGTGAATGCAATAGGAAATAAAATGAATATCCAATATTTGTACATCATGTTTTTGTATATATAATTTCGAAAATCCTTTAGTAAGAGTTTCATATGATGAGATGTATTACTGGGAAGTGTATTTAGAGAAAATCATTTTTCAATATCCATATAAATGGGTTATTTATAATTAAGAGTTTACTGGTATTGGCTGTCTCGTTAGTGTCAAAACAAAGGACTTCTTGAAATTTCTTCCATTTCACTGAATGACTCTCATTTAACAACAGTAGGAAAGTCTTAATTACTGATGAAATAGAGTGCAATTCTAAGTCTGAAAAGCTTATACCTCCTAAAGACCAATCCCTCATATTATTTGTGATAGATATTCTAGGTTTATTTGGTTGCCATAAAAATTTCAAAATCATTGTGTCAAATTATTTAATTATTTTTTCGGGGGAGTTAATGAAGTAGATTGAATTATGTAAATAATTTTAGGTAGAATGATTATTTTTATAATTGAGAGTTTTTCTTCCATTGTGAAAAAAAGATGTTTCCATTTATTAATTAAGTTATTGATAGAGGATGCAGTTAGAGTAATTTGTTTTTATTATATCTTTTATATTATTTGTTAATATTATGCCTAAATATTTTAAACCCTCTGCATTAACTAAATATCTAGTATACTTCTGATTCCAATAATTAGTATTAGAGATGATAGGAAGTATTTTTGTTTTATTATCATTAAAAATTAAACCTGTCTTTTTTTGCATCAATTCCATAAAATCAAATACAGCATATAGAGTTTTATTTGCTCCCTGAATGGTTAGAAGAAGATCATCAGCAAAGAGCTGTACTTTAGAAGTTATCTCTGTATTCAAATTGAGTCCCTTAATATTTGGGTTCATTCTTATATAGCTGGCTAGAGGTTCCATTAGTATAATGAATAATAAAGGAGAGAGAGAGGAGACAACCTTGTTTAGTTCCTTTATGAATTGGGATATTTTCTGATAAAAATGAACCAATCTTAATATATGCATAGCTACCATTATATAAGTGAGAGATTAAATTAATAAATTTATAAGAAAAAATATATGTTTTAAAGTAAGAAATAGGTATTCCCAGTTAACTGAATCAAAGGCACAGTTTATGTCTAGACTTAATAAGGTTAGATTCTGCTTTGATTCTGTTGCATGGTCAATAATGGTTAATATTCTTTTAATACTGTCAAATGTGTTTTATTTAAAATAAAACCTGTTTGATCTTCATTAATTAATCCAGGGAGGAATTTCTTAAGTCTATTGGTGTAAATGGACATACATATTTTATAATCAATATGTAAGAGTGATATTGGCCTATATGAAGAGCATTTAGAGGGGTTCTTATCTGATTTCAAAATAGGAGAAATGAGTGTATATTTCCAAGAGGGAGGGATTGAAAACAGTTCTTGACATTGGGAAAAAAAACATGATGTAATAAGAGAAGTGACTCTTTAGGAAGTAGTTTATATATCTCTGGGATGATTCCATCATTACCAGGAGCCTTATTTTGTTTTAGAATATTAATTTGATTTTTGATCTCAGATAATGAGATGGGTTTATCTAATGCATTAACATGCTGTTCCAATAATTTATTTTTAGTATATCTTTTAATAAAGGAATTTACCTTCATTTTAGAGTCTAATAATTTGAATTTTGATTAATCTTGGTAAAATGATTTCTAAATTCCATTAATATATCTCCCAGATCTGTTACCAACCTCTTTTTTTTCAGAAAATATCTCTTTAATATGTTGTAGTTATTTGTTTTTGTATTTAACAGAATCATTTTTTTTTGTAGAACTTTTATTTCTTTTTCCCAAAGTTTTTTTTTGTTACTGTACCAATTAATTATTCTCCTGTATAAATATGCTTTAAGAGCATCCCAGATATATATAACAGATGTACCCTTGGTTGTATTAATATTAATAAATTTCTTAGTTTCAGAAACAATAAAATCTTTAAAATCAGTTAAAGTAGGCAAATATGCTGGTATTCTTCTAATTTGAGGGATATAATCTGAGTGCTGGGGCAGTTCAAATACAATTGCATTATGGCCGGATAATGGGCACGAATGAACTTTGACTTTTTGTATATTATTAATTAGATGATTTGAGATATAGATTCTATCAATTCTAGAGTATGTGCCATGTCTTGGGGAGAAGTGTGTATAAAAAAGTGATTTTGAGTCTGCAAAATCATTAATGTCTCTAAAATTAAATGATTCTGTAAATTCAATCAAATTTTTCACAGGTGAAGTTATCATCCTCTTTCTAAAAGCAGTAGAATCCGTTTCATTTATTATACAGTTAAAGTCTCCAGCGAATATGATGTTTCCTTTTTAGAGGTGTACTACTTGATCTAGTTGTTGTTTGATAGTATGAGAACCAATCCCAGGAATCATTTATATATTAATGAATGTGTCTATTTTTTATTCAATTCTTAAGTGGTGACACATAACATAGCTTTATCATCACTGTATGTATTTATTATTCTACTAAAAGGAGGGAATTGTTCCATAAAATAACTACACCTCTTTTTTGTTGTTGATGATGTGAACTAGATAATACAGAATATTTCCTATTATTGAGTCTGTGTATGTCTTTCTTTAGTAAATGTGTTTCTTGTAGAAAAGATATTTATATAAATTCCCCCTTTTGCAGCCATTGTTTAATCCATTAATATTAATAGAAATACATTTTAATGAAGACATTTTAAAGAATAAGTATGTATACTAGGGTTTGATCTTTTAGATGGTTATATGTGTATGTATATGTATATATTCTTATTGTAATTAAGTAGGAATAAACAGATTTGTGATCCAAATGATATAAGATTAATGTATTAGTTAAACTTCTTGAAATATTAGACACCAAAAAATAAGAAATATTAACTATATACACATAAATTACACCTATATTCATCATTACCCCTTCATAGAGTTCAAAAGACTCCTGACTCAAACAGGCTACTGTTTGAGTCAACCACCCTCTTAACAACAGTAAATTTCTCCCCACCATAATATATGATAAATATTGTTATTTTGTGACAAAATGCAAGAAATGTTAATATTTTATGTGTAACTCATAGATCAATATATTAAGTAATTAAGGTTTGAAAATAATACTTGTTATCATGGAAAGCATTAAGAGAAAAGATCAAGTGTTAATGATTATTTGAGTATATTGTGGATGGAACAAATTATTAATGAGTATAGTGGATGTATAGCAAGAGAAAAGACTATATTAATCAAAACAAGGCATGTCTAAAATGTAGATATAATCTTAACATATTTTTTATATTTATATATAAAACATCTTATGCATCATAAAATGGAAAATAGCAAATGGCTAGTGAATAAACTGCTGTATATTAAGGCAAAGTAATAACTCTTATTCTACTGATCAGTTATATATTTCAGTTCTTTATGCAAACCAATAATATATTCATTCACTGTTTGTAATTATTAAGTATCTTATAAAGGAATACAAAGAATAGCTAAGATACATAAACCAAAATTTAAAGCTGTTCACTTGCAGTCAGAGGATAATATAAATGTAATGTGTAATGTAAAGATATATGAAATATAGTAAATGTAAGTAAGCCAATCACATTCCAGCCTTTTAATGTTTGAATATAATCTATACAACCTTGGAGCCAAACATGTATTTAAGTGGTTCAAAACCAGCCAAAAACAGAATAAATGTAGAGAAGGATAAATAAATTCCTAATGATATTTCTCCTTTCATCACTTATTCTTTTGTTTAGCTATATACTTTCCAAACAAAATGAAATTAAGTATATAGGTCAAAATGTGATTAGCAAAACTGTTACACTCACTATTATTCCCTTTTTTTTTGTATATTAAAAGATGTTGTGGGACAATGTAACATATTCTATTAGTCTTTCACTAGATAAGATGAACTAGCAAGTTAATAGGAATTAAATGAAAACAGTTTCTTCTAGGTCATCCATTCCCTTCCTTTCTTAAAAGACAATAAAACATCTGTACATTACAATATAAATATGAATCTCAGATCAGATCCAATAAAACTGCCATAAAACATTAATAGTTGTAGCGTTCTGTCTAATAATATCAATGTTTATTTCCCCTTTCCTTTCCCTTTCTTTTTTTTGTAAGACAGTAGTAAAACATGTTATATTAGTGTTGCAGGACATTCACACTTGGTTTTAGCAAACTGTAGAATGGGAAATGGATGCCCCTTCTTACAAATACTCCACCAACAGTTGTACATCTATAACTTGTTTTTACAAGAGAAAAGGGTACCAAGCAGGGCTGCTGTACAATTTAGAATTAAAAATATGAATGCATACAGCTAAGACATATTTTTCCAAATGCTCCATCAACAGTTGTATATCTATAACCTGCTTTCACAACATAAAAGGATATCAAACAGAGCAGTTGTATAGTTTAGAGTTTAAAACATGAATGAATGCATCTAAGACATATTTCTTCTTTCCTACTTTACATCTGTAGTATTACTATATGTTCGAGTGTTTACTCATCAATTCACTTTCCATACTAAAAGCAATTCCTGTTAAATTCCTGCCTCGCCAATTTTTTAAAAGTGATACATTTCCATTAAAACAGATAACATTATATCATTCCGTGTAATGTGTGGTGATGGTCTCTGACTGCTTTACATGCTTATATATGTTCTGACTGAACTGAAGGGACCACACATCTTGGAAACGAAGCACAGAAAGAAATGCACTACATCGTTTTACTCTAATGCACTAACATACAGATCAGTAAATATATAGAACTGTACTTTAAAAGAGACGTTATGTACATGAATAAATAAAGCAGTAATGGTATTACTTTGGCTGTTGCTTACTAAGAGACAAAAAGAGAGAAGTAAATGGATGAACAAATATGCTGGTAAAGATGCAGCATCATTTAATTAATGTGCATAAAAAGGTTACTTCCCTGCTGTCAAGCGCATTCTAATATTGTATGCGCTCTTTATAACTGTTGCCCCAACAACAGAAAAGCACCATTTCTATGTTTCTTTTCCTACATGCTTCAAAGCTTATATTATTGTGTAGATCACTGTGAAGAGTATCGCAAATAGCGTTTGAAGATAGCATTCGGTTTCTGCCTCCAGGGGTCAAAGTTCACATTGCGGAGATGTACTTGTGGCTTTGCGAGCAGAAACCAGTTTCTTTTGAAAGATAGAAGTTCTAATGCTCGAGACATCATTCCAGTACCAATTTAATGCTTACTTTTGTTGCTTTTAGTGGGAACCTCTCAATATACACAAAAAAAAAAAAAAACAATTAAGCCTGTATAGTGCTCGCAAGCCTCAGAACACCGTCCAGTCAACACAAGCCACTAGCCATCACTCAACATTTATCACATCAAAAGCATTATTAAAAGCAAAAAATAAAAAAAACAATGCTTGAACCAAAACAAAGACAACAAATGAAATATAATGGTATAAAAAGCAAAGAGACATCAGCTGCAGCACTCAGTTCTAACAATTACACAGCACAGAAACTAACTGCTCATAGTTTGTTAATATTGGCATATTCAAAATGAACGCATAGAACCTCTTAATCTCCCCTTCTAAAAGCACAATTATCGAGTTATTTTAAAATACCCACCAAACATTCAAAGTTTAGTTGAACTGAAATACGTTGTTCTGGGACTTACCTTATTAATAAATCTATAATTCAAAGATATAATAGTAAAATGAGTTTTGAGAATGATAAGACTGTGAAACATCTTGGTGAAAATCTAAAAGGACATAAAGAAAAAAATAGTAAAATGAAAACAGTTATTTGTCCTTGAGCTTCTTCTTTTTTCTCAGGATTTCCAAGAGTTATTCTCTGCAGTTCTTCTTAATGAAGGGCTGTTCCATTCCATGTCTTCAAGTTTGTCAATTAATTTGTGTGTTTTAATGTATGATACACCAGGGTCAAGATCATCAAACATTTTAGTTCCCTCTGTGAGAAATAGTTTTAGTCTGGCTCGGAACAGAAGGTGTACCTTTATCTGGTTCTTTTTTAGTTCCTTAATTAAAGGTATAAATAGCTTTCTTTTAGCCATAACTGCAGAAGAATAATCATTGTCAAAACGTATAGTACTGTCATTTAATTTTATAGGGGACTTAGACCATGCAGCTTTCAATACTAGCTCTTTATCTTGTGAAGACATAGATTTCACAATAACAGATCTAGGAGTGATTTTATTAGAAGGTGTAGCAATAGATCTGTGTGCCCTTTCTATACCAAATGAAAGGGCTTCAGGAAAATTTAAGACAGTTGGTAACCATGTAGTTAAAAAACTCACCATGTTACTTCCTTCTATTTTGCTTAGCAAACCAAAAATCTGTAGGTTGTTCCTGCGAGACCTGTTTTCTAATAAATCTATTTTATTTTGAAGATATGTGTTTTGTTTCAGAAAGAACTCTATGTTATTTTCTCCATCTTGAAGCCTTCCAACCACATCAGTGAGAGATTGTTCTATGTCAGATATCCGAGTCTTTTGAAGTTGTAATTCCTTATGAATTAAATACATCTGCTTTGATTTCTGTTCAAAGACATCTATTTTTGTGTCCATTTTGTCAAGTTTCAATGACATCTCTTGTAGAGTTGTTAAAGGTAAAAGTTCTTTCTTAATAGAAGAAGCTGAATAATTATTCTGGGTATAGCTCATCCTTCAGGCAGAGATGTTGTAATATGATATCTGAAGATTTTGACAGGAACATTTCATGCAAAGTAAATAATTTTTTTAAAATAATCCACAAGTAAGTTGACAGAAGTCAGGAAATGCCATAAAAAGTCCAAATGGATTATTTTTTTAAGTTTAAATCCTGTCAGAAATAGTAAGAATTAGCAGAGCTGGAAGAAACTGCTGCTAGTCTGTGTACATCTTGGCCAGGCCCCCGAAGCTGACTATCTTAACTAAATAAAACTCCGCGAAGCAAGAACCTGACACCCTACAGCTTTTCTGTTGTAACAGGTGAACTGCAACTTAGTTTTTGTCAAGTTTTAAGGCTTAAGAGGTATATGCACAACATCAGTGAAGGGTTCCAGCTAACTAATACTAGATTGGGCCAATACCTTGAATCAGCCTTACACACCCACACACATAAACACACACACACACACACACACACACACACACACACACACACACACACACACACACACACACACAGTCCCAAGCCTTTACTGTTTACATTAGTAAATTTTGCTTTTACTTCGGCATAGTCTCCAGACTAATCACAACTCTCTCAAAAACTGCCAAAAAAGCCTGTTTATGTGCAGTGAAAATTAAAGTATTCCAGAGCTACTTAGATTAAGCTTTTGTTAGATACTGATATTTTAAGCTCATTACTCACCTCAGACTGATCGCGGTGGTGGTGCTGTGGTAGCTTTGTCGCCTCACAGTAAGACGCTGTCCGGTTCGATTCTCAGCTAGAGCATCTTCTGCGTGGAGACATGCGTGAATGGGCATATCTTCGTTGAAGGTTGTTTATCAGGGCTGGTACCTCGGCACGTAAAAATCAACTACCAATCATTAACGGACCAGAGTTCCGCTGTGGTGACCCCTAACTGGGAAAAGCCGAAAGACACAACAACTCACCTCAGACTGATAGTTTTTCAGGTCTTCTCCCTGTGTGGGCTGGACCCGCTATGCTCAATCCACTCCCCTGCCTGCCCCATCCCCACCTTACCATAACATCAACCTTATACCTTGCTTGACCCCTTCCATACTTCTCTTCCACCTATCCCATAACCCCCTAATTATTCCCCTATCACACAATACCTCCTAATTACTGTACTCTACCTCCCCACCCATTTCTAAATATGGCCATATAGTACTCCATCCCCTAAACTACCACTATCCTGCTCATATTCTTTCTGTTATCACACTGCACTCAACCACCATCATGGCCATCACAACTATTACTTTGATCTTGCTTCTCTCACTTACACCCTCTCTCTCTCCTAACAATAAGCAGAACTTTCTAGACACACAACATACATCCTACACCTACCTGTACAGCCAGCACACATAACCCACATTTATCAAGTTACTCAGACATCCACCCTAGCTTATTCACAGCTAATACCTCTGTACTATCCAAAGTAAAAATTCTATCTCTCCAAAGATACCCCCATTATCATACCACCAGCAGCAACTACACCATTTTTAGGAAAAAAATGATAAATATAACCTACACAATTTGCCAAAGCACTATTTCCCAGTGTGGTGATGTACAACCCAACACAGGCCCAGCCCCTCTGAGCCTCAGCAAACCTATCAAATCTCTTATGCTATCAACCATAAATCTACAAAGCCTTAGAAACAAGATACCTGTACTCGATGCATGGATTTCATAGTAGAACCCAGATATTATAGCAGCTACCAAAACCTGGTTGAAATCATATGTAAAAGACACTGAATTTCTCCCCCAAGCTACTCATGCCTGAGAGTCGATTGACCCAACAAGAGAGGAGGAGGAGTAGCAATACTCTCCCCTAACAAATATACATTAATTCACTACTCAAAACCAACACCCAGCTTCTCCCCAGCCGAAGTAGTAATCTCTATATTAAACCTTAACAACCATAAAAACATTTACATCCAGAAAACGACATTCCAATATTAGAAAACATACTTGCCTTGACTTCCCAAAATATAGATAATGAAACTATCATTCTAGGTGATGTAAATATTGATTGGCTAGACATAGGCCACAACAACCCCTCAAAAAACATGAATCTTTACAACTTCTCCCAACTAATTGAAGACATCACCAGACCTCACAAGAGTAACAACTGGAGTGCCACAATAGACTGGATATTAGTGTCCCACCCTTTCAATGTCATCACTGCAGGCATACTACCTAATACCATTAGTGACCACCACCCAGCGTATATCATACACAAAACTACTCCAACCCCAGGCCAACACCAATACAAATCAACCAGAAATTTTACTAAGTTCCAATCATCCATATGTAATGAAACCTTAGCTAAAATAAACTGGGAATCCCTCAAATCCCTAACACTTAATGAGGCTATTGAATCCTTTAACTCATCATTTCTAGACATCCTAAATAGGCAAGCACCCACCTGCCAAAAATGAATAAAACATAACCATGTAAGCTGGCTCTCAGAATCCACCAAAGAAGGTATATAATCTGGAAATCATGGCAGAAAAACAAAGACCCCCCTCAACTCTACTACATTACAAGCAACTCAGTAACCAGGCAAAATGTCTAATAACCACTGACAAAAAAGCCCACTACTTCCACCTACAAAGCCAACATAAAAATAATCCCAAAACATTCTGGTCCTCCATCAGCCAACTATTACAAAACAACCCTTCCCCTGACCCACAAACCCCTCACTGAACTTGCTACGCTCTTCAATTCCTACTTCATTGACACAATAGCTGACCTAACCACCACCTTTCCTACAGTTAACATCACCATCAAGACAGCTGATGACCAAATCATCTCAGAAAACAAGCCTAACTTTAACCCTAACCTAAAATTCTCCCCCATACCCACCAGTGCAATAATAAAAAAAAAAACGTTTACTTAAGCTAAAACCTTGTACTTTGGCCCCTGACAGTCTACCCCCAAACTTCCTGCAGCCAGCAGCAAACTCTATAGCTTATTCCATCAGCATACTCATTAACAGATCAACTGAAGAATCCCTTGTCCCAGACATCTGGAAAAAAAACATTCATTCTCCCCTTACACAAAGGTGGCACCAACACAGACACCACAAACTTTTGACCCATAGCAATTCTCTCACCCCTCTCTACAATACTGGAAAAATGCATCCATGCCCAACTCTTCAACCACGTGCTTGCAAATCAAATTTTATCACCCACTCAGCATGGTTTCAGACCAGAGCACAGCACCACTACCACCCTTCTATCCTTCCTTGATACAGTTAACCAGGCATAGGATTCAGGTAAAATAATTGCTTCAGTTTTCCTTGACCTCTCCAAAGCTTTTGTTACCATTTCCCACACTATCCTCTTCTCTAAACCATCCACCCTCCACATTTCTCCCCCTACCCTACAATGGTTCAACAGCTATCTCTCCAATAGGCAAAAATCCACCAAATGGCAACAATCTTACTCTCCCTTCCTCAATACTTCCACAGGGGTACCCAAAGGCTCCATACTTGGTCCTCTCTTATTTTGCATCTTTATTAACAACTTTCATTCCACTCTCCCAAAATGCTCAGTAATCCAGTATGCTGATGACTCTACAATAATATGCACTGTGAATTCCGTCTCTAAGCTCCAGTAAATTACCCACAATGCCCTCACCTCTACTGAATCTTGTATGCTTAACAATCATCTTGCTCTAAATCCAATAAATACAAAACTAGTAATTTTACCCCTAGGAAAACCACTCTGTTTGATAAAAAAAAACTCTTCACTATACAAGTCCAAGACAATACCATTATAGATGTTGTCCCACACACTAAATTACTAGGCATTATTATAGATGAAAACTTTAACTTTGACCAACACGTAAACAATAGCATCCAAAAAAAAAACACACCGAAAGCTTGGTATACTCTACAGGCACCAACACTTTCTTAGCTTCTCTACTAGGCAAACCCTTGCAACTATCTTTTTATTACCCTGTCTCCTTTATGGTGCCCCTCTCCTCACTAATATCCAAAAATTCTATAAAATCCAAACTTGATATGTGTTGCAACAGAATAACAACATTTTACACCAAAGCCAAATTCTCATCCCACCACTGTAAGTCACTGAAACAATTAGAGTGGCTTGAACTGCCCCATCATATCTCATTCACCCAACTAACTACTGTGCACAAAATGATCTACAGACCCACAGACTGTCCTGCTCTCACAACTCTACTTGCCAAATACCATCCCAGCAGGCATCTATGATCTGAAAATGATCTACTTCTGAAAGTAGATAAGCCCACCTTACCTGCTGGTCAACTTCTCTATTCCTTCACTGTCGCCAAACTATGGAATTCACTTCCACCTTCTATAAGAAACACAGGCAGCACTGCAACCTTCACACAAATACTGAAAAATCATCTCAACTCTTCCTGGCTATGTTCCTGCTCTATAGCCTAACCTCTTCACTCTTCTTATATGATTACTAAACTCTTATGTCTTTTGCTGCTAGTGACTGATGATACTTTCTCCATATATATTTTTTTGTTTTTATTTTCACTTGTTGAAACTGGTACAATAATACTGATTAATATATCTCTGTTTATACCTCTCTGATTGAATTCATTGCATTCTGTATATTTTCTGTATATATTACTGTAATCAAACAAACTAGACTCTTGCTTTTATGTATATATTCTGCATATGTTACTGCATTTACTATCTATAACACTGTTTCTACTTCTGCACCAATTAATGTTTATATTTTTTTCTGTATCTATGTTCTTGTTGGAGCTTTTCTCCCTGGACCTCCACTGAAAATGGGCTCTTTTAGGCCCAGTGGACTTTCCTGGTATACAAATGCAATAAATAAATAAATAAAGATGTATGAATGATCAGGAAAATTGAGCATATAGTTGCCCTTTGCTTTAATACAAAAGCTAGTCACTTTCTGTATCTCCTTTTCATATTTGACGTTGACAATGCCCACAGTGATAGATAGTCCACTGGATTCACTACCCTTCCATGCAGGACAAGCTTAGTCCTGCATGGAAGCGACTGTTTAGGAGCAGGATGGCAGCTTGCCATGCATATTAATGAAGGCACGCTGCCTGAGCTCCTAAATGGACATGGAGCATGTACGAGTGTAGGGGGCATGTCAGAGAGTAGAGCTCTCAGAATATACATGCCCCTGCAATGAAGAACAGCAGAATATGAATAAGAATGAGTGAGACCACTCATAGGTGTTCGCATACCTCCAGCAACATCTCCCCAAGTTTACAAGAGCAATATTTAAAACAGTAAAGATAAAGAAGTTTTTTTTAATAAAACAGATTAAATTTAACTATAGTTGCGCAGACTTGCCCATCGCTTAGCTACGGTTAATGCAGCTTAAAGAGCACAAGAGGATAAAAAGCAAGATATATGCAAATGAAGCAGTACTGAAATAGTGTAGTGGGCAGAGCATTGGCCTTACGATCAGTCATTCCAGGTTCGAGACCCATCCAGTACAATTCATTTTCCATGACAAATCACTTTATGATCAATTTATTTTGTTGCATAACCTATGAAATAACATATATTTGTGAACTGGGCTACTGCATTAAATACAGATGTAAGGTGTCATTGCCATAATGTTGCAAAGTCCACAGATAATCACAAATGCTCCATTCAGTATCTGTACACAGGAATCAGGGATACAAATGGAAGGTAAAATGTGTAATGATTGATAAATCCATAGAGTTTCTAAATCCACCACCTTCCCAAGAACCATTAGACATTACTGTCTAAATGAGTGTGGTGGTAAGCGGGTGTAAGAACTAGTAAGCAAGAGTAAGCATATTTAAGCAGTAGTAAGTGGGAGTAAGCATATTTAAGCAGTAGTAGGTGGGTTTAAACCTGTTTGCATGGGGGTAAGCAATGCACACACAGGTTAAGCAATATTAAAGATAACTCTCTGTAAGCATATTTAACCGAAGGTTTGCATTGCTTACTTTTTCGCAAACCCACGCAAAGCCACTTACAGTTGCTTAAAAGTGCCTTAATAACTCTGTATGCAACAGACACTGTTCTGCCCAGAAACAAAATAAACAGCCTTTGTAGAGCTTGAACCCAGGACCCTGGCCACTATAGTTAACCACTAAGCCATCACAGCAATACATATGACTGAGGTATCACCAAACAGATCAAACTTAACATGTGAAAGGAATCTGTATACTGTTTTATGCCGTATAACCTACTACATAACTTAAACAGGCAAACTGGAGTACTGCATTAAATCCAGATGTGAGGTGTCATTGTAATAAAGTGTTCAAATCCTCTAATAAACACAAGGACCCCATACAGTGTACGTACACATGAATCATGGATACCAAACACGTATATAACATGCAATGAATAATAAATCAATGCCAAACAGCAAATAGTATGCAAATGAAAAATTAAGCAACGCTAAGCATTGCACAGCCCAGCTTACTAGGTGTAAGCAATGTGTAGGCCAGCTAAATCAGTTTGCCCATTGGTATACCCCTTTAAGCAATGCCAACTTTAGGTAAGCAGGTTTGCCCATAGCTTAGCCTTTTCAAAACCATCCAATCACGGCAAAGTGCAGGAAACTGACCCTATTTAACGCAACAGGCAGGAATACATCTCATAACTGGTTGTAGCTTCCATTTGTAGGCACTATGTCTGGAATGAGAGATGCTGTGTGCTTTCAGGGGCAGTGCTGGGGCATTCAGGAGTCCAGAGTTATGGCAGGACTCCTTGTGAAAGTCCATGAGCAGAGACTGCTGCAGGGCAGTACCAGGGTTCCCAGTACAAAGAGGAAGCCTGGGAATGTCTCGCCCATGACCTCACCAGTGCCATTGGCATACCCCGAACTGGTGAGCAGGTCAGGCATCACTATGCTGACCTGAACCGGTGAAAGGGAAATCTCTTGGATCATTGGATTCAAGAGGCTATGAGGACAGGGGAAGTCCCAGCTATGTGTAAGTGTCAGTCCACTACATGTTTAATAATTGTAAGCTCATGTATATTATGGATAGGTATGGCTAAATATTCTCTTATGTCCTTCACAGTAGCAGGTAAGTGGGCTATGAACCAGGAAACCCATGGCTGTAGATTGCAGTAGTTGCAATGCAAGGCAGGTTAGAAATATTCTTACATGCACTGTCATAAAAAATAAATCTAAAAGTAGTAGTAAGTTAATTGTCTGTATAAAACCTGTATTGTTTAAGGCATGTACTGCATACACCAGAGAATAGGGCAGGAAGAATCTCATATAGGTTGTATGAAAATAAAAGCATAATAGCCTGACAATTAAGGTCTAACTGCTGGACTGCATGTGTTCACTCTGGTATCATATGGTAATAAAGAGTTGCAATCACTTAATAGTACTATTGTAGTAAGCACTGTTCCCCACACTGTGCTACATAAATAAATTGTGTAGGAATGTCTGTAAATGACTGTTGTAATCCCAACAGGTCAAATAGTACAACTGAGGGAGACTTAGACAGAAAACACTGAAAAGGCAGACAACAAAATCCAAACAGCACACTCAACTGCGATGTGAACTGTTGTATTTTTTGCACACACAGCCATGGTTCAAATCCTGGGAGTGGTAGTAGGCAGTATGTAGAATTATACCCCACAAGTATACAGAAATGTCCAGAATGTCCAGCAAATTGCCCAATAGCTGCTGCCTGTCACCCTATCCCCATGACAAATCAGTGGGATGATCCCACATGCTTAGGCAGCAAACAAGGCATACAACTGATTTTCAGACATCTATAACAACAAACCTGTCACTCTAGCAGCCCCCCAAAATGTTATGAGAGTAAGAAGCCAAGTATGTCCCACTCCACCCCCATGTTGTCAAGCTGTGACCAGAGTGTGTACAGTAACAGAGTGAGACGTATGTGCATAATACTAATGTGGAAACTGGTAATTTGTGTGGCAACATGCAGGTAGTGCTAACAAACATTGCCCCCACAAGTCTGTCAGATACGAACACTATGCCTAATAAGTAAAAGATTCATATCCTGTACTGGTACTGTTTACTCTGGTACTGCATGACATTGTTAGTGTTGCAGTTGCTCAGAATAATAAGGTATTACTCATCACTGTCACCCACACTGTACTACATAATACAACTGTCTAGGAAATCCTGCATAAGAGTTTTGTAATTACAAGGTCAGGCTATAAAACCACAGGAGAAATATAGACAGAAATCAGACAAGAGATGCACAGCAATATCTATATAGCACACTCAGCTGTGATGGACAGTGTTTTATTTTTAGCAGACACAACCATGGTTTGAACCCTGGGAGTGGTAGTAAGCTGAATGCAGAATCATACCCCACAAGTATACAAAAATGTCCAGAATGTCCAGTTATTTGGCCCATATCTGCTGGCTGTTACCATGCCCCCTGCCATATCAGTATGCTAATTTATGACATGTAGGCAACATTTCATGTCATATAACTGACTGTCAGACCTGTACATATTTGGAAAATGTCAAATAAAACAAACCTGTCATTGTACAAGTCAATAAAGGTTTAAGAGGGCAATAGTCAAAATATGTCCCAGTTTACCTGCATGTGGTCAAGACATGGCCAGAGTGTGTGCCAAAACAGATGGACAGGTATGTGCATAACATCAGCCTGGAAAATGGGAGTATGTCTAGAAACAGTTAGTTGGTGTTAACAAACAATTCCTCCACAGGTATACCAGATAAGAGGGTTATACTGCAGGTAAAACCAGTTCATGTATATGGTTGTTGACAGCCATACCACTGTCCAAACTAAGGCAACAGGGTAGTGTACTAATACTTGAAAGGAACAGATAACAGCACTGAATAGGAAAGTAATGCGAACTACAGGAATATATCAGTTGTGAATTGACATCTGCCACCCCCCACCATATCTGCAACAATAAATTCAATACACAACTCAATTGGTATGTGCTGACATAACTCTAATGTTGGGACATCTATCCTATTGTTCGATAATTATTTACATCTGTTTCTATGCATGTGCTATTTTGAAATACTCCCACATTGGTGGCATGGTGCCATCAATGTACCTGCATGCTGTTGTACTTACCACTGTGGTCCCATATATGCATGTGTTATGTTTGCTATGCAACTGTTCCATATCTGGTGATTGGGTGAATAGGAATATCTATGCATGCTGTTATACCTAATCATGGAATGTGTTGACTATTACTACCACACATATGTTGATAAAACGTAAACACCATAGCACGTATGGGAATGCGGATCCCAGCGGACCCACCTGTCCCACCTCAGCTGGCCATGGCACCATGCACTATCCCATCTGGGGCCCAACCCGGGACCTCCTCATCCATTGGTCTTGCACCACCTTCGGGTGGAACTGCCTCAGGGGTTGGGGCTCACCTCCCCGAGAGCAGGCGTGAATAGGAACTTGTCACCGATCACCAGACCCGGGTCGTGGTGCATAGTAAGCTACGCATGGAGGTTGGAGATATGCTATGCCAGCTTGAAGGCCATGTGTCACGACTAGAGGGTCAGCCTGGCTCTCCTACTCAGCCCCTAGCACACCCATCTTCAGGGCTGTGAAGGTGCAGTGGTGACTACCCATAGGTGGGGACCTCAGTTCCACTGTTTCCACTAGGGGGCTCATGGGCTTCCGGTTTCCCAACACCCCTCCACATCAAGGTGTTTACTTTCCACATGTAATCTGGTCTAATTGGCTTAACAACATATTATTGTTGCTGTCACCCTTCTCTCTGGGGTATGAGTGTACAAATCTATCTCCAAGTTCAGTGTATATGCACAGCTGTTGCCGTAGAAGAAATGGGCAGCTATGAACCTTCCCTACAGCCATCCTGCACATCCGTAGCTATTTTCCCTACTGTCTTTCCCTCTTTGTGCCCCTTCTTCACCACTTTCCTATCAACCCTTTTTCATTTCTTTTAAAGAAATTAGCATTGGGGTAAGTTGGAATAAGTACTTTTAAGCAGCAGTAAGCATGTTTAAGTTTGTTTGCACGGGGGTAAGCAATGCCTACACAGGTTAAGCAATTTAGAAGCTAAATGAGTATAAGAAACTGTATCCAGAAGTAAACATTGCTTACCTCTGCACAAACCCGCTTACAACTGCTTATTAGTGCCTTAATCACTCTGTATCCAACGGCCCTTGTTCTGGCCATTAACAAATTAAACAGCCTCTGCAAGGATCAAACCCAGGACCCTGCACACCAAAGCCAAAGTGATTTACCACTAAGCCACGTCAGATATACATAACCCTCATGTTTATACAAACAACTCCAGCACAGGCATTCAATAGTACAGGAAATGTATTTAAACATGTAGATGTATGTGTGTGTGTGTGTGTATATATATATATATATATATATATATATATATATATATATATATATATTTATATCTAAATAGATATATACATATCTATATCTATATATATATATATATATATATATATATGTGTGTGTGTGTGTGTGTGTGTGTGTGTGTGTGTGTGTGTGTGTATATTTATATCTAAATAGATATATAAGATATATATATATATATATATATATATATACAGATATATATCTATAGCTATAAAAGAGAACATAAGTACATATATGACCACAGGCACCGTTAATGGAGGTGTGGGGGCCTAAGTTACATACGTCTTGTATGTATTGATATTAACCCCCACAACCAAACAGGTCTGCCCTGCAATACAATACCAGCTGTTGCAAATCCCATAACCGGGACCCAACGCAACATGGGCACACGATGTTAACAGTAATCCATCCCACTTGTATGATGTCAGGCTGGTATCGATAACTTATCATGCAGTGCAGTCTGGCTACCACAGGGAATGTACAATGCAGAAGCAATAAACATTCCTAAGTTACATATAAACTCACATATATGCAGATACACACACACACACACACACATATATATATATATATATATATATATATATATATATATATATATATATATAATATATATATATATAATATATATATATATATATATATATATATATATATATATATATATATATATATATATATATATATATATATATATATATATATATATATATATATATATATATATATATATATATATATATATATATATATATATATATATATATATACATATCTAGACAGATAGATAGGTATGCAACTACACATACACACACACAGATATGTATAGGAAGATGCATATTTAGAGGATGCACACCATATGGAACAGCCAGTATGCCTACAGTTGCCACCTTCCCAACTGGACACTATATGAGTCACCCATACAAAAGAAAATTGTTGCGCAAAACATAGACCCACAGAAAGGTCAAAGGATATAACACCATACACAGGTTTGCATACATGAGAAAGCTTTATTTGTGTACTATTACAGTTGTATATGCCATGTCATGTAGCTGTTTAGAGTCTGAAATACATATAAACAGACTAATGCAACTCTCAAAAAGATCAATTAATACAGTATTCCGGAAAGCATTACATATGTTGCTGTCCAGGCCAAGGCCTTCAAGTAGTACAACAGTAAAGACAAACTGGGCTACAGGATAACAATCGATCCACAGTAAGTAATGCAGATGAATAGTCCAGCAGCCTCTATATACACTTTGTACACAATCCTTAGGGGGTAAAAACTTCAGTTGACACAACGGGATGTATCTGTTACATAACAAGGCATAAGTGAAACCATCACAATCACATTGACAAACAGAACAGTCTGTATGGCAGGAAGCAGTAGGCCTGCATTTACCCAACGAATTGTATAGTAATGTACATCCAGATACCTTAAGGCAGCTTACAACTGATACCCCTCACATGTTGTAACTACCTAGGTAAGTTATGTAGCATAGACTGACATACAGGGGCATATACCACTGTTACATACACTGACCTCTGGACTACATAAGGGCACACATGTATTGTGCAGATGAAACCCACACATATATGGATCCATCCCCACAATATGTGTGGGGGTCACAACAGCAATGGGATGATGGTAGAAATGGCAGCATGACATACTCAGAGCTCACTACATAACAATCCCTGACAGCATATCATATGGACAAAGCCTGGTATGTAGGTGGAGGACAGAGGCTGGAGCAAAGGCCCACATGTGAAATAGTGTTGTCATACACTAAGCAAGTCAC
>NC_056736.1:807299021-807304021 GCF_019279795.1 Protopterus annectens
ACACTGCAAACTGACACACACATGTAGGCCATACTTGTCAAGCATTTGCAAAAAGGCTGAAGATGAGGAGGATGTGTCAGCATGACACACCAGTCCACTCCAGCAGGGATCCTAAGGATGCTAAGAATGGCTGTATCTACACACAGTCTGGTTCAGAAACTGTGGCAGACATAACCCTACCCCCATAGCAATAGTGACGGCAATGTGTAAACACCAAGTGATGTGCACACGAGTAAACCTTGCAATCATGCAGAGTTGGGGACATGTGTAGGGCAGACAGACCAAACACTGGCAAATGCAGATGCCCCATGCTAGTATACCCCTGCCAGGAATAGTGACTGCTGTAGTACACATAACAATAGGCACAACAAAACTGTCATGATAATGGCGTGCACACATATGCACCCACGGAGTGTATGCATCGCGGTCAGCATCTGCACACCTAACACATTTCTTAGACACTGCATGTAAATGTACAGGACATATGTCACATATCAGGCTCATGTACTGTTAATATGTGCGGATGTGCGGCGATGTGGTCCCATGACAGATCAAGGAAGAGTGCATCATATCAGTAAGGGTGTGTACACTCCCCATAGCCATGTTATGGTCTGATGGTTGTCAGTGTAATAGTATTGGATTGGTCATACATGCACCGCTGATGTTGAGATCTGTAAACTAGACATCAGGCATTCACAAATGACATCTGTCCACAAATCATCACAGGTATGTGTCACTGAAAAACATAGGGCTTGTGAGCATTAGAGCAGACATAACTGACACAGTACTACACATTCAGCAATGGGTTGTACACCTGTGAGGTTTGGTGTTCAATACATGGCAGGGTGCAGAATAGGTGCACCACAAAACTGTGTACATGTGTGCAGTGTTTTCCCGGGGAAGGGGCATCATCTACTAACATGGCCCATGCATCACACATATGTATACTGTTGCTAGCATGGATTGACTATAGCTGCACTGCATGCTGTTGAGTACCATATGTTATGCATGTTGACATATGGGTAATGGGAGGACTGTGTGTACTATCTTTCCGCAACCTCACTTGTATATGTGTGTGTGTGTGTGTGTGTGTGTGTGTGTGTGTGTGTGTGTGTGTGTGTGTGTGTGTGTGTGTGTGTGTGTGAGTGTGTGTTTGGTGGGGGGGGGGGTGTTATATTGTCCGTAAGTGCAATCTGGTGGAGTGGAGGGGGGGTTGATGCATGTAGGATGTGTGTATGCATGTGTGTGTGTGTGTGTGTTTGTGTGGGTGTCCATGTATGCACATGTGTGATTGTGGGGTTATTCATATGGCAGTACTTCCCTTAAGGATCATGCAGTACATGGATGTGGACTGACACATGAGACACCAGGCATACTTGTCTGATATGTAATCACAGGACAGTTGATAGTATAATAAGGTATGTAGCATGGAACATGTATTGGGAGGGGAGGTAAACACCAGGTACCCTTAATATTGCAATCAGCAGAGAGGTCAACAACAACTTACATATGCAGCACTACAAATGCATTGGGGACTTACTAGACAATACCAGGAAGTGTATCCATATAGTACAGTTGTCACATGATTGATTGAGCAGCAGATCTGGCATGTACTGAGAAATACTTACACATGACACTCCAGTGCGTGACATTATGGAGTGAACGTAGTAGCCCCTAACATATAGGGGCCATGGTCACAATGTCCGGACATTCACAGGCTGAACACTGAATCACAGCAGTGAGGCCATGTAAAACCTATTCCACTCAGTTCAAGGAGGTAACGGAGTAGCAGGTCTTCTGTTGTGATCACTCATCTAGGCATTTAGATAAAGATACGTTAAGTGGTATTAATGAGTGTATATTACCAAGTGTGATGCATGATGGGGAACTTATGTGAATAAATGTGAGACTGTCTGTAAAATCAGGGACAGGTAGCTATTAAGGTGGAATGTGTGTGTGTGTGTGTGTGTGTGTGTGTGTGTGTGTGTGTGTGTGTGTACTGTTATGCAATGCTGTACAGGTCTTAAAGGGCTTCTCTTATTTCCCCCCCACAGGTGGTGAGGTGGGTCAGGGTGCCTCCTGCATGCAATCTGATGTTGGTGTCCATACAGACACCGAAGATGATGATAGTAATGTTGAGGCACAGGTGGGGTTGTCAGGGGCCGAAACTGTGCCATCATTTTTCATCCTCCTCTTAGCTACCACAACCCCACACACAGTTTCAGTGCCTATACATACCCCATCACCAGTGGCCATAGCAGAGGGACAGATAGCAGTTGGTGGCAGTGCAGATGAGAGTGTGGTATCCATGCCTACTGTGTCTGGTCACATCAGGCATAGCCAGATGTCCAGCAGGGTACCACATAGGCAGATATACAGGATGCTCGTGATAGGGCTGCTGGTCATCATGCCCCTGGCAGAAGCACTATAACTGGTACCAACAAGTGCATGTTTCAGACTGTCATTGGGGCGCAGGGACGTATGGAACTGTACACCACACAGGGCCTGAGGCTGCAGAGGGCTGCTCTCACATCTGCAAGTGACAACTTCCATGAACTGTCTGGTGCCCTCTGTGCTCATTCCGAGGTCATGGATAGATAGTTTGGTGAGATGTTGGGCCTCAACGACCATGGTTTATCCATGCTTAAACATGTGGTGGGAGTGCGGCAATGGCCACGTGGATGTAGGCCAGCATCACCAACAGCTGGTGGTCAACATGGACATGTTAGGACACCAATGTGCTCCCTTAGTGGCAGTTCCAGCCCCAGCACTGCAGTTGTCACAGTACCAGCCCCAGCACTGCAGGAAGGGCTCTGTCCACACCACACCACAGCAGTCCACATACATGTGGCCCTGGCCAGTCCCAGGAGAGACCTGGTTCAAGAGGACATCTGCATCATCAGGGGAGAGTAGTACATCGAGACCTGTACCTGAACCTGCCCATGGAACCCCTGGCAGGCACAGTCCATGTGTCTATGGCCGGAGGAGGTGAACTGCACACCCTGCCAGGTATAGTTTTCAGCTCTCCAAAAAACACCTGTATACGGCAGCCACATGGCAGAACTGTGTTTATGCATACCCACAAACTATACGAGAACACCTAGGCAACCCCATACCTACACACACCAACTCACCATGCCCAATTCAACTAATTACACCCCTCACCCCCACACATGGTGTCAAATCTATGGCCTGCCTTCAGTCTCTAGCAAACCAACAACACACCTTGTGCATATGATGATACCTGTGCCTCATCCCTTTCATCCATAATATCGATGCAGGGACAGGCTAATATGGTTCTGATGCACACGGTGACTGTACTACAGAGTACCAATGTACTGCAGTGTAACATGTTGTCAGGAGTATTGTATAATGCATACATGTTAGGTAGAGTAGCTGTCCAGCAATGATGCATTATAGCTGTTAGTAACACTGGTTTATTGTGGTCTCCATAATGTTATCCATTTGTGTCATAGGTGTGCATGTGTCAGCAGGAGGATGGTCTGCAGTCATGTTCCACAAGGGGTATGGCACTGTGGAGACACCATGGCTGTGACATATCTGGGGTACAGTTGGACACATGTCACATGTTTGTATAACCGTTATTGCCTGTGCCATATGGACAGGTAACCCGCTGGGACATTTATAATCAGCAACCTGATGTAGACCCATCTCCATATACACACACTCTTACTTGGCAAAACCGGGACTAAACCCCTACCTAGGTATGTAGTGCTACTGAACTGAGTGGCTTTCATTGCACACACCACACAGCATTTAGGGTTTGGTGTGTTCCAGGTTACATGTTACATGCAGAACATCCCCAGATATGTACAGTATGGTAAAGGGGGATGTAATGGTGGTATATGGACAATACATAGTGTGACATACCATCATATACACATTAACAGACACATAACAGGCAGACATACATCCGAGAGACCTGGGCCTATCGGTGCTAACGAACTTGTCTGTGTGTCCAATATGTTACAGGCAGGATGGACATAGCACATGCATAACTGGTCTGGATTGTGGTATCAGTTACCTGTATGGTTGATAGTGGCAGTGCTCACCATAAAGTGGTACATGGGACATATAACGGGTGTACCATGGTGTAATGACAGTGTACATAGCACCCACATCCCACAGTAGATATTGTACTCTCTGGAGCCCATGATGACACTCTGACATACCCACCATCACACATTGCCCATGACTGTGATACAACCCATTGCATATCCCAACAGTGGTACTACAGAGATATGCATCTAATGCACATGCCACAGACATAGTAGGGTGTTGCATTGGCATGCCTCACCTATGGTCAGCAATAACACTATCCATACTACTGTAATAGGAGTATGTGGCCTCGGAATGCTGTACCTTACAAATATACAGACATGCACACATACACACACTTGCCAGAATTCAGTGGGTATCCCATGCCTAACGACCCATTTGTACAACACTGTTGTGCTGGTACTGCAAGGTTAATGTAGCCATTAGGGAAATGAGCATAACAGGGTATATTTAATGCCCGATACAGCAGCAGTCACATCTGACTATAGCAACGGGTGTTGCGGTGGTTGTGAAGGCCATCATGGTATTCCCAACTACAGATGTACTAACACACAGACTCTGCTGTCCTCAGTAATGCACATGTACACCTGTGTCAGTACTGTGGTACATCACTGCAGGTGGTCATAGGTGTGTACCTGGCTATTGTTCATGGAGAGATGGGTTGTGTAGGGATAAGTGTACAGTGGTATCATGCCAGCTGCCATGTACCCAGCAGGCAATCTATCGACAGACACCACTGTGGTGACCCTCAGGGTGAGAGTGACATGCATCAGCCAATCCCCTGGGTACCTCCTGCAAATGACGATCCAGTTGACATGTATACAACATGTATTACAACACATGGTTAGTGTCTGTGATGGAGATCTGTACTCAAGCATGTTCTGTTGACTGTGGTACTGTAGTGGAGGTATCTTTGGCAT
>NC_056736.1:807309021-807469021 GCF_019279795.1 Protopterus annectens
ATGATATATGTACAAAGGTTGACAGACTTGTGGCTGGAGCTACAAACACTGACCCAATATTGGCATGTTACTGTGCTAACCTCATACATTTACTGTTGTACCAGGGTTTGTTGTGACATATGTCCTATGAGGGATATGAAGTCAGTAATTCTCATAGCTGTCACCATGTACTGACTGCAATCATTAAAACACAAGAAACAAAAGGCTCCACACACTTCCCAGTCTGCAGATAACCCTACAGATGGGAATTTCCTCCAATACATAACACTGTCATGACCATACCTCTCAACTATGCTGATTTTCTTAGTTTTTACTGGTTTTGAGGTCCAAATAATGGGGTAACATGATTCCCGAGTGGCACCCCTTAATTTCTGATTTTCTCGGCTCTTTTTTCAACATTTTTAGAGTGATGTCATCGTGCACGTGATGACGGCACCCCGTGAATAGCCTGCAGGTAACGTGTGAGCATTTGCAGCTGCTCCTGGGATGTTCACAGGATTATTTAAGCTGCACTGCTCCAGGGACATCCATGGGAACTACCTATTGTTATGTAAGCTGTTGCAAGGTTGTTGTAGAATTAAACTGCAAGAGAAGCTGCTTATGGGCTGTGGAATTAAGCTGCAAGGGGAATATCATTATTTAAAGCTGCTGCAAGGTTGTTATGGAATTAACCATCTGCAGGGACTATAATTATTTAAGCTGCCTGCTACTCCAGGGATGTCTGTGGGAACTATCATTATTTAAGTTGTAACTGCTCCAGGGACATCCGCGGGAACAAACTATCATTATTTAAGCAGCTGCAAGGTTGTTGTTGTGGAATTAAACTGCAAAGGAAGCTACTGCAAATCAGGTAGAGAGGTGTGTGTGTGTGTGTGTGTGTGTGTGTGTGTGTGTGTGTGTGTGTGTGTGTGTGTGTGTGTGTGCGTATGTGTGTGTGAGACTACTACTGCATTTATAGATGAGACCATTTATTGCTGCTGCATTTATAGATGGGACAGTTTTGTAGAATTGTGTGCTGCTGCATTTATAGATGAGATGGTTCCATTGTTGAATTGTGTACTACTGCATTTATGGATGAGATGAGACCAGCTAGCTGAAGTTTACTTTGAATTGCTTTGCTTACATTTATTGTTCTGCTCTTTCTAGTCACGTGTGCAATTGCAAGGATTTGAACCAAATTATTGCTGCATATTTGAACTTGAATTAGTGTGTGTGCCTTTATTGATATATAGAAGAGGACCATTCTGTTAGTAAGTATTTATTTAACTTGAATTAGTGTGTGTGCATTTACTGCTATATAGAACAGGTCACTTTCTGATCATTGATTTAAGGCTGCTGATGTGTAGAAAATGGGATAATTAATAACTAGATTAGAAAATTACTTAGAGAAAAGTCATCTGAGTGATTTTTGTTTGAATGTGCTTTATTTTAAGACAGTACAACAATTTTTACAAATACACTAATTAATGAAATATACATGCAGTTGCCAGTTGTACAGTGTGATATAATACACAGGATCAATTTTATAGGGTTCTGTTTGGCTACTCCTGCAAATAAGCAATTTACCAAAGAAAATTTATGTTTCTACATCAAAACAAAACACATGTATTGATTATAAACATGTCTTACTATTCTATGTTGTAGTTTGCTAAGAAAGCACAAACAAGTCATGTAAAAGATAAAACAACTTGACAGTATGTAGTATTATTTTCTTCAGATAGACTTTTTACATAAAAGCAAGTCATCCAATGTTAGTGGCACCTGATTTACACAATACAAAACTAACTACCTGTTATGTAAATGAGTTTTGCAGTTGATTTTGGACAAAAATATGATATATAAAAGATGATTACTACCATACAGAGTAATTATTGCTTTTATGCCTCTCAACCTGTTAACACAAGAAATCTGGACAAAGCCAAAAATAATGTGGGGACAAAGGCCCCAAAATATGGGCAGATTTTAAATATTGCTCTTATAAACTTAGGCAGTTGCTAGAACAAAAGGTTTTCTGTTACCCTGTATTTTCTGAAATATATGAAGTCTGAAACTCACATGTCGGCTATTATTTAGTGAATTCAGTCCTCATTGATTTGCCAGAAAACCACACATTTTATGAGGACCAGACCAAAAATATGAGGCAAAAATCTGGACATTCCCAGCAAAAATGGTATCTGTTTGAACAACACAAATGCGGATGCCAGAATACAGGACGTCACTTAAAAAACATTACTCTGAACTAAGTTAATTCTGTCATATAACATCCATTTATGGAAATGCTGTTATCAGTTACCCATATGTGTCTACTTCCTGTAAATATGTACATAGCTTCTCTGTCCCCTTGCTCACTGTCGTCTTACAACTTTACCTTTCTCAGTTTCCTTGGACTACATGTCTTTAAAATGAATTATCTGTAGCTTTGCCCTCTAAACACCTTGTATTATCTGCCATCATTTCCAAGGCAAATCATGCTTCTCAAGAATGGCTGCAGGGGGACTCTGGGGCCATATTTTGGTTGTCTGTTCTTCAGTTGTTTGTGGTTGAAGGTTGGCATCCCACAATCCCATTGGAGTGGGTGGGGTTGCATAATTATGTATGAAAATTTTATGTTAATCAAAATACAGCTTTGTACCTATTTTTCATGGGCCTTTGTCCAGATTTTTGATGTTTCCAGGCTGAAAGGTATGGTCATGACAGGTATTAAATCATGTAGACCAGCCATATCCACATACACCCTGTTAAACCGACATTACTCCAAATGCAGAAGATCAACACTTATATTCTGTAGTCATGTCTGGCACATCCCCCTCCTGTCTGTTGGCCTGTTTCCACAGTGTATGTTGTTAAAGGTAAATAACAATACCATCTGTGATGCTGTTTGCCAAACATTAAATGTAGGTCCTGCTCACAGTGAATGAAAAGGCCCAAAACCAACATGATATTCCCAGATATTGCAGTGTGTTTCCATGCAATTGGCTGTGGGAATGTTACCACAGTTGTTGCATATGCAATCAGCTGGAGGGGAACTGCAATTCATGCAGAGGCCATCAGCTGATCATGAGCATCATTTACAAAACACAAGCTGTTGCCTAAGCAAAGCAGGTGTACCTCTCCATATCCACCAGAGAGGGAGTGAAAGAAGAGACAGAGACAAAATAAGTCAGGGAGGGAGTGGGAGAGTGAAACCTAAGCATGTTTGTGTCACACACCTACCAGTACAGAGTTTCAAACCCCTGACTGACTATGTATCACTATCACATGTCTATGCAGTTATTGCATGCAGCACATAACTTACATGTTGGTGAGCTGTCCAAAGGTATATCTGATGGTGAGTGACATCTGCAACAATGATAGCAATAAGGTAAGTTTAGTACGCGTGTCTGTCCACATGAACAGGTGTTAATATCAGCACAGCCACACTCTCTCAGGGACTCACACACATTGACACACTTGTCAGGGTCTGGAATAGACTTCCTAACTAGCTAGTTTGCCACAATACAATAATGCACAGGTATCACATGCACCACAGAGGTATCTGGAAGTTATATGGGCAAAGGATATGTGAAGGTGTCTGACATCAGACCAATGAGAGTTGTAGTGAGTGTGAATGTGGTCGAAAGCATCATACTCCACACACACAGACACAGGGTGCCAGTACTGACATGCATAGGTGCATTACTTCATGCGTGTGTAGTGGATGACTGTGCCAGAAGGCTATACAAGGCTAGGTGAAGGGTATATCTTGGTATCAGGCCATATGAAAATGGTCTGCAGTGTGGCTCAGTGGTGTAGTGTCTGGATTGGCCCACACAGGTGGGTATTGTATTCACCATCTAGTCACCTGGGTTACTATTGTGTGTGGCCAGTACTGTGCAATGCTTGCCATGTATGTATTCTATAGTCCATGACATAGATGGTGTCTGGGATGTGCACACATCTCACATACATGTTCAGTGACATGTGGAACTGTACCTGGGGTGTCTGGCCCATGTTGTGCACACAGATTATCATCAGATGTGCCAGTCCTGGCTTCATGTAGCGTGAACTGGTAATGGACACCAGGTTGACGCTGTACCTACATTGATAGCAAGATACAGGTATTCCCTGGTGTCAGTGGCATCTGTGCATATAGGGCATGTGTTTAAGGCATGGTATGTCCTTTGTGGGTCACAATTTGATGGCACCACAGTTGTTGCAGACGTCCAGTGGGGAACATAGTGAAGGCACACTCACTGCAATTATGTGCCTATTGCAGTGACGGGACAGGGTGCTATACCCTCTGTAGTACACTGCAATCACACCATGGATACTATCTGTGGGCTATATGCAGGTTACTACCAGCATAGCTGTTGTTGCCTAGGCAAGTGTGTTTGTGTATGAGACAAGGGTTGAGAGTGTTCTCTGGGTAATACAAGGGTTGCCAGGCCTTGATGTCACATGCAGGGGTATGGATTGGCACCCCAGTCTCTTGGCTATTTGACATCTGATATCCTTATAAGGTAGACATTGTGACATATAATAGGTTCACCATATAAGAAATTTGCAAAACCTACTCCTGAATGAGTTTAGTTGCTACACACTTCACAGCCACCTCCACACAGGATATGAATGACAAATACAGACAGTTGCCATGTTTGGGATTAGAATCCCTACCTAATTAGTTTATCAACCTACAGCATTACACAGTTACAGGATGTGCCACAAAGATTAATGGCCTACATTTTCCCTAAAGGTGTATTTCACTGGGAATGACATCAGCAGGCTTACCAAAGAAGGGCAATGGAGGTTGTAGTGACTGTGAATGGCCTCAAAAGCATTGCTCCCTACACAGACAAACAAACACACACACACGCACACACATGTCCTCACTTGCCATGTCTGAGAATAGAGCCCCTACTGAACTACTATATCACACTACAGCATTACTCTGTTATAGGACACACCACGGAGATTACTGGACTGCCCTTTCCCCAAAGGAGTATTTCACTGGGAATGACATCAACAGGCTTGACAAAGAAGGGGAATGGAGATTGTAGTGACTGTGAATGGCCTCAAAAGCATTGCTCCCTACACAGACAAAAAAACACACTGGCCATGCATGGGATTAGAACCCCTACAAAACTACTATATCACACTACAGCATGATGCTGTTATAGGATGCACCACAGAGGTTACTGGTCTACTTTTTCCCCAAAGGTGCATTTCACTGGGAATGATATCAGCAGGCTTGCCAAAGAAGTAGAACCAGAAAATAGTTGTTTATTGGCCATTTTGGGCTAATTTTTATTTCTTTCATTTCCCTGCTATAAAAAATGCATTTGCCCGGTTTTCCGCACTGGACAGTGCCGGTTAGCTAGAGTATAACTATTCCTGGCTCCACAAAGTCTCCTCTTCAATTTTTCCCTTGGAACTAGACAAACTTTCAACTTAAGCACTCAAGCTATTTATTTCTCAGCCCGGCACTTGCTCAAAACTCATAGCAAGCACTAATAAACCCTAGCACTACTGAAGGACAAGGTTCTCTATTCGAGGCTTACCAGCCATTCAGTAAAACAATTTACTGTACCTATCCAGGCATGTCCAAAGGGCAGTTTCAGGTGTACTCTCCAGTCCAACTGGTGGATCTGGGCATTTTGAGGCAATGTTACAACTGTCTCATGTACATAGACAACCCTTTAATCCTACAACCAAACACTAAAACATGCGAGAGATGCAATTATGCAGCCAAACTGGAGGCTAAGCTCTCTCAACCCAAGACTGGATCAGACAGTCAAGAGGAGAAGGGAAATACTGGCATCACACCACCAGTCTCACATAGACATGTTAAACCAGCACCGGCAAAAAACACATGTAAATACATGAAAACATACTCAGAGGCTCTAAATAAAAATCTGCAAAAGCAACAGAGCCCTCCAAAGCAGACAGCCAAGCAACCTCCACCCAACCAACACAAACCATGAAACACATACTTCACAAAACCAGTGTGCCTCACAATCACAGCCCTCAAGGCAAAATAAAGTACCCAACATACTAGTAATAGGTGACTCTATAGTCAGGCACACTGACGTCCCACTCAGTAGGCTGAATGATTAGAAGTTTACTTTTAGCTGCCTGTCGGGTGCCAGGATCCGTGACATAACACAAGCACACAGGTCACTCCAGAACAAGTACAAATATGACTCTGTCAGTGTCCATGTTGGTGTGAATGACCTGAGCCATACCTCCTTGGACTACATAAAAAGAGATATGGAAGAGCTCTCTGATCATGTAGCCCAGGCTGGTATGACCCTGACCATAAGTAGAATCCTGCCATCACCAAGAATCATACCACATTATAAAAAAAAATTATCAATTTCAACAACTGGCTACATTTCTGGTGTCATTCAAATGGGATCCAGTGTCTATCTGCCTGAGATGATATGCTCGACAAGCCACGCTGCTTCACTAGAGACGGCTTGCACCTGTCACCCTTGGGCTTTTGAATACTGGCCAAGGCTCTTGCCATGCCCATAGTGCCTTTTTTAGGCAAGGCTCAAAAAACAAACCACCAGCCGTAAATAGCACAAGTAACAAAAATCTGAGGGTAATACTACTCAATGCCAGAAGTCTAAACCTCAAAATGCATGCACTCGAGGCACTCTTCAGTATGGAGAAAATCAATATATGTGCAGTAACAGAAACCTGGTTTAAGGCTCCAGAGAGCATCCTAGCACTACCAGGCTACAATTCATACCATACATTTTGGTCACAGAACCCAGGTGGGGGAGTATCCATATTCATCAAGGATACCCACACCTCCAGGTTAGTGGTAGAGCACGATGCTTCAGAGATTATCCATGTGCAACTAACAATGGGCAAAATTGAAATTCAAATTGTAGCTTGTTACAGATCACCCACCATGTACCAGGACCCCCATTCTGCATTTCTGGAAACACTGGGTAACATAAAGGTCCTAAAAACACCCTAATATTGGGTGATTTCAACTACCCAAACATTAACTGGGAGAACTACTCAAGTACTAACTCCCTTGCCCAACATTTCCTAGAATTTATAAACTCAAACACCCTGGAAAACCTGGTCAACACTCCCACCAGAGGTGACAACATATTGGACCTGGTCATCACCAACATGGGCGACCGGTGTTCCACACCGGAGGTGAACCCCTCACTGGTTAGATCTGACCATAAACAAATCACTTTGGATATCCACATTCCACCCCCACCCCATGGACAAGGAAACCACCGTGAAAAACTTTTCAAAAGCAAACTTCATGTTACTTAAGATGGAGGTGGAAAGTTTCAAAACCCCCATGCTAAAGGATAATGTTGCCTAAGCTGCAAAATCCTTTACTAATGCATTCTATGGGCACCTACAAGAATGCATGGATCGTGCTATCCTAAGCAAAACCAAGACTCACTCCTCCAAGAAAAGAAACCAGTCTGGTGCACCCCTGCCATAAACAAACTATACAATAGAATGAGGAAACTAGTAAAGAAAAGAGTAAAATCCAAAGAAGGAAAGACATCCCTGACCAGTATCAGCAAGAAACTACGATCCCTCATAAAATCATCCAAGGCGAGCTTTGAAAGAAAACTTGCCAAGGACTCCAAAGATAACCACAAGGCATTCTTTAGCTATGTCAAGAATCTAAGTGGCAATGCTCAGATCTGCTTGGAGTTAGTGCAGAATGGCACAAAATACACTGAACCAACTGATATTGCCAGCATCTTGGCAGACAGGTTCAGTGCAAACATCATCCAACTCTCACCCCCAAAAGGGCCCATAACCATATCAGAAGAATGTATAGCCCCTGAAATCATAGACACTCAGGTTAAAATAGCCCTCTCCAATGCCAAAAACACAGCATCATTGGGACCGGACGGTATCCCAGGCTGCGTCCTACATGAGCTCAAAGACGAACTAACCCCTCACATAAACACATTGTTCAAACTCAGCCTCTCCACAGGCTACGTACCCATGGAATGGTGCACAGCAACAGTTATTCCACTCCACAAAGGTGGAGCCACAACAGACCCCAGAAACTATCACCCTATAAGCCTGACTAGCTTGGTCTGCAAGGCTATGGAGCGCATCATCTTGGAACTCATTAACAGACATATTGGGAACCTCCATACACTGGACCCTACCCAGTTTGGTTTTGGTAAGGGCAGATCATGCCTCCTAAACCTGGTGGTCTTCTTTGAGACAGTTGCCAAGGCTATAGATGAGGGAAAGGTGCTACACACAGCCTACCTAGACCTTGCAAAGGCCTTCGACACCATTCCCCATTTCTGGTATTATATACAAGCTCACCAGCCTGAACATAAACCCCTATGTCACAAGATGGGTTGCTAATTGGCTCACAGACAGAACCCACATGGTAAGAGTTGCAGGAGCTAGGTCTGACTCTAAACCGGTTACAAGTGGCGTTCCCCAGGGTTCAGTCTTAGGACCCGTCATGTTCAGAATATACTTCTCAGAGGTACAGACAAGCACAGGAGGACTATGGCTGACCAAGTTTGCAGACGACTGCAAACTATGGTTTATAACTGACTCAACAGCTGGCATAGACATCCTCCAAAAGGGTCTCACTGAGATGGATACCTGGTGTCAAAATCATGACCTCAAGCTAAATGCCAAAAAGTGCATAGTTATTCCCTTTGGAAATAACAAAGTACCTACAAACTACCACATAGGTGGTAGTCCCCTAAATACGGAAAAAGTAATAAGGGAGCTGGGGACCCAAATAGATAGTAATCTCTCCTTTGATAATCACATTGCCAAAGTGGTTAGAAAATCTTTCTATGTGGCCCACCTAATCACAAAAGGGTTTGCATCCAGATCAAAAGAGGTCATTGTGCCCCTCTACTCATCACTCATCAGACCCATCATAGAGTACAGCGCCCCTTTTTGGATGTACCTTACAAGACACCTGCAACAGCGGGAAAGACCACAGAAGTACCTCACCGAGAGGATCACTGGCCTCAAACAGATGCCCTATGCAGCTCGACTGAAGAAACTCCAGCTGTACTCGTTTGCATGCCGCCTGCGCAGAGGTGATCTCTGCCTGGCATACAAGGCCATGTCCAACCCAGAATTGATGGACATGCTCCACATAAAGAAACCTTATCCCCTTGAGCTAAATGGTCTAGGGATTTAAACCTCACCACAACAATAAATAGGAGGTGCTGGAGGGATAGATTCCTGTCCCAGAGATTTCCCATGCTTTGGAACAAGATTCCAATCTACATTAGGCAGAGTTCCTCGCTAGCACTCTTCAAGAGAAACCTTGATGAGTTGATGGGAAACAGAAAGTCTACCCCTAGGATTACTTCAGTGGTTCTGCTGGACAGAGGCACAGGGAAATAATCTAAGGGGGGGGGGTGGCAAAAGCCAACACATTCTGGCTAGGCTTATAAATGCATTCTGGCAGATAGCCTAGTACCTACCTATGAACCTATAAGGGCAATGGAGGTTGTTGTGACTGTGAATGGCCTCAAAAATATTGCTCCCTACACAGACAAACAAACGCACAGGCAAATATCCACACTTGGGAACAGAATTCCTACCAAACTACTATATCACACTACAGCATTACACTGTTACAGGATGCACCACAGAGATGACTGAGCTACTCCTTCCCCAAAGGTGTATTTCACTGGGAATGACATCAGCAAACCTGCCAAAGAAGGGCAATTGAGGCTGTAGTAGGCCTGCCAATGAAGGGCAATGGAGGTTGTTGTCACTGTGAATGGCCTCAAAAGCCTTGTTCCCTACACAGGGGAACAAACACAGATCCACACTTGCCATGTCTGGAAATAGAACCCCTACCTAACTAGTGTATCACACTACAGCATTATGCAGTTATAGGATGCACCACAGAGATTACTGGGCTACTTTTTCCCCAAAGGTGTATTTCAAAGTGAATGACATCAGCAGGCTTGTCAAAGCAGGGCCTTTGAATCGTAGTGAGTGTGACTAGCTTAAAAGGCATGTTTCTTACACAGACAGACACACTTACCATGTTTGGGATTATAACTTCTACCTAACCAGTTTACCACACTACACCACTATGCAGTTATAGGACACGCCACAGAGATTATTGGCCTACCTCTTTCCCAAAGGTGTATTTCAAAGTGAATGACATCCACAGGCTTGCCAAAGTAGGGCATTTGAACTGTAGTGAGTGTGACTAGTCTAAAAAGCATTGCACTCTACACAAACACACATGTACACAATTGCCATGTCTGGGATTAGCACTCCTATCTAAGTAGTGCATTACACTACAACATTATGCAGTTAGAGAACATGCTACAGAGATTAGTGTGCTACTTTCCCCCCAAAGGTGTATTTCAAAGTGAATGACATCAGCAAGCTTGCCTAAGTAGGGCATTTGAATTGTAGTGAGTAACTAGCCTAAAAGGCATTGCTCTCTAGACAGACAAATGCACAGACACACACAGTTGCCACATCTGGGATTAGAGCTCCTACCTAACTAACGTATCACACTACATCATTATGCAGTTATAAGACACACCATAGAGATTACTGGGCTAGCCATTCCCCAAAGGTGTATTTCACAGTGACTGACATCAGCAGGCTTGCCATAGAAGGCCTATGGGAGGGCAGTGTGTGTGCATGGGCCATAACCCACTCATCTAGGAGTAGACAGACCACAATCAGGCACACGCAGGTTTATATTTCGCAGGTATGTGTATACAACTGCTAGATGACTACTGCCTTCTACAGTCATGTTGCACAGTTAGCACTAGCACTGCAGAGTCTATAATGGTGAGGGATACCCGTGGCTAATTTCTACTGTGAGTGACATTTACACATCATCTGGTTGTAGCCATTTGGCTGTGTGCTGGGTGGGACAGGAATCATGATTGAAGGCTCTTTGTCACTGTCACTCTTCCACACATCTATATATGTGTACATTTGGCATATTTTAGTGTGTTGTCCTTGGATATATGTGTGTATTCCTATCCAATGTGTGTGCAAAGCATGACTGGTGCATACTGAGGAGTTTATGCACTAACATCTGCAACTGTCAGATTTGTATGGTTCACTGTTGTTGTCAGACATGGGCTTCATTTGTTTAAGTGTGTGAGCATGGCCAGTATGACCTTTCAGTATGTTGTTGTCTGACATTGCCTTAATTTCTCTAAGTGTGGGAGCATGCCCAGTATGCCCTTCTTTATTGCATGTGTGGATCCATTCCAGGTAGATTGTACTCCAGTGCAGACTTTTATGTTCTACACCTACAGCTAGCAAACTGTTTCTGCAGGATATCTGTAGATCAGTTGGCAATATGGGGTCAAACTGGACAAGGGATAGTGGGTACTGTAGGTAATTGTGTCTGTGCTGCTTCTGCTACATGGTACTGGTGTTAGCAGAAATATGCAGACATGTGTAATGTTATAAACTGTGATGTTTTCTGTCCTCAAGTACTGGCAGGTAGACATTTTTGCTCACAGTGATGTCCTGGGGAACATAGGGTGAATGCAGCTGTGTCCAGTGTTGTGGTGAAATGCCTACATATTCCTGCAAACTAATGCCATTCTGGAGGGGGAGCTGCACACACTTGCTGCCGGGTCTGTGTAACTGATTTTACACCTTGGTACAGTGATGGCAGAGGATCCCATACTTGTGCATTCATCGACGTGACAGTATGGCCTTATCTTGCCATTGCAATACCTCACAGCTGTACAGATTCACACAGGTTAGCCAGAGGCAGGGGTCATAAGTCAGGACATTACCCCTATTGTGGTGTACGGGCAGGTTTGTAGCAACTCATTTTTGTGTTTGCAGCCAGGAATAGTATGTGCACATGGCTGTGTTTTGAAATTCGCACATTCCATGCTGCCCATGCTCCCATCCCCCCTCTATTATTCTACCCTCTTTCATACATTATGCAAACATTCTCTGATACTTTCCCTATAGTTATCACCTCATCCCAGCAGTGTATTAGTGTTGGCCCACAGTTCATGCAATGGGACATGGTGGACATGTTACTGTGGTTTGTCCACATGGCCTTGCATATGGGTTCTGTGGACTGTGTTATGTTGTTATTTGGGACTCTATGACATAACATACATTGGCAGTACAGGTTTGATGTGGGCCTTTGTCAGAGGACTGTAGGCCATTTCGTAGTGATGTAGGCCAGCTGTAGCAGCTCACTGCATTCTGTCAGTCCTACAGTTCCAGACTGCCATACAGTATATTCCCCTGGGGTGACAGGGTAAGTGTGCTAGGTGTTCATGCCAATACTTTCTGTCAGTATTGATCCAGTGGTGTGGATGCTGGCAGAGTGCTGATTACAGCTAGGGACACACCTGCATGGGACCCCTGCACTGCATGCTGCACTCTTTCCCTATTGCTATACACAGGTGGCGGTCATATTGTACCCATTCCCAACAGCAGGGATAAGACTGGAGAGGTACCTGTGGGTGGTGGTTGTTTGAGCTGGGTGCATGTGTGCTATAGACATTACTTGCATCTGACTCACAGATATGCATGGGGCATTCCACGTCTTCTGGCTTGTGCAAGGACATCAGCTATTTCCCAATACATCATTCCTATAACCTTTGTGATCTGCGAGTTTTTGGCCAGATGGCATAGGTATTCCCTACTACAAGCCCAGATATTGTGTTGCACACCTGTATATACAAATCCAAGGGTGTGTCCATTTTATGGTTACACATTATACATTGTCTGTCTGGGGTACTTTACCCTGTGTACTGCTTGTATATCTGGCCCAACAGTCATGCCATGTCCATCTTTCAGATGGTGACACATATTACCTCCATACATTTACAATGGCTTACTGCTAGAATGTGTTATACTGGGGAGCATTGTGTTTGGCACTGCAGTGTGTGAGGACTTGGCCATTTCTTCGGCAGTACTGGGCAATGGCCACCAGGTCAAACCTCACCATACATACATACTGACCACTCTCACACAATATGTAGCACACACCAACCTAACACACACCTACCTGCATATTGTACAAATGCTACAATCTATCCTGCTACCTTGGCCACCACAGGTTATCCATGCTCCACTGGTATTATACCCACACATACATGTTACTATATTTCTACATTGGATTGGAGGGGGAGCACACCTGACTGTTACTACAATTCTTCAAAGGATTGGGTGGGGCACACCTGACTGTTTCTACATTTCTACATAGGATTGGGGGGGGCAAACCTGACTGTTTCTACATTTCTACATAGGATTGGGGGGGGACACTTGACACTTGGACACATTTGCTATGACTGTACTGGTATGTCAGGTACTCCATTGCATTCTGTATTGTAACCTATCATGCTGACTAGAGGCATATCGGTGTACTACAGGTCTTAGGTTTGATTGACCTACATATCAGTTTCTGACTTCTTAACCTTCAGAATTAACATACCACTGCCTGATCTAATGTAGTCTGTCTGTGTAGGCCTGAGTGTGTGTGTGGGGGGGGAGGTTACCTATAGCCATCATTCAGAGGCCTTAGCACAGCCTTTGTTTGTGTTTGTCTGCACCTGCCCTGCTAGCTGAGACTGTTGTTGGGTATGTGAACCTCCCTGACTTGCATGTCTGTGTCATATGGACACACATGCTGCCCAGCACATTTCTTGCAGTGGGTTTTGTCACCATGTGTAGTACTGGCTACTGTGGTGACACCAGTATTTGTTACAGATCTCATGCTGCCACTATAGGTGTCTACTATCTGCTGACATCCCATTCAGCCACCCTATTCCCTTGCATGCTCACATCCATACCATAGATACAAGTATCAACACATACTACTCCATTCGGCAATTGGTAAGAAGAGTGACTTACCTTGTGGGTGTGCCAGTATTGAGGATGGTGTTCGAGGGCTGTCTATGTTGGATGCACATAGTACACTCCCTATACATGGCTGAGCACAGGGAGTGTCATGTTTGGAATCCGTTTTCTGTATGTGCAAGTCAGAGAGAGGTGTCATTCCCTTGGTCCCTCCTGTGTCAGTGTATGTGCTATGTGTTGCCTCTTTGCCAAGGCTAGGGCATACTAGGCATGCCCCCTTCTGCCTACTGGGGCAAGGTCAGGTTGTTCCTCTTCTGAGTCACTCTGTGCCTGTGCAGGCCTTGGCAATGTTGGGGGGGCTGTGTGGCCCTGCCCCATGCTGTTCCTGCTGCAGCTGTTTCCACAGGATCATATTGTGTAGCATGGCACAAGCAATGACAATTTGAGTACATGTAACTGGTAAGTACTGCAAGGCTCCATTGGATGTGTCCAGGCACCAGAACTGTGACTTGAGCATCCCAACACACGCTCTATTATAATTCTGGTCTGTGAGTGTACCTCATTATGGAGTTCTTGTTCGGGTGTGCATGCATTTTTAATGGGTGTCATCAGCTACAGCTCCGGTGCATAACCAGGATCCTCCACTAGGTGACCATAAGGGATGTCCCCATTGGCAAATCCCTGGTACAGCTGTGTCAGATGCCAGATGTGGGAATCGTGATAACTTCCAAGGCAGGCAGCACACACATTCATTATAATACCCTGGGCATCACACATAGCCTGGCAGTTGATGTAGGGGAAGCCCTTGCGGTTGATGTAGACCCCACCCCGCTCACTGGGTGGTGCTTTGATGTGTATGTGCATGCAGTCTATAGCACGCACTACTTCAAGGTATTCTGCTATTTGGTGGAAGAGAGAAGCATGTTGCTGGCCAACACCTCAGGGGTGTTGGGGAAATATACGTGCTCACCGGCATGTGCTGATATGGCATCTAGGAATTGGTGGAGTAATCCTCATGATATCCCCAGTTGGCCTTTGGAAGGTACCTGTGGCTAGTATTCCTAGGCCTACACATACCTTGGTATCCACTGGGATGGGTTCCCCTCTGTTATTTGTGTATGTCAGGCATGGCCGGCACAGCTCAACAATTTGAAGTAGGAGGTCTCTGTCCACCCTATAGCACTCCACTATCTTCAACTCATGCAGCCTTTGGTAGGTTACCCTGGGGCTGTACACTCTTCTCCACCTCCTCACTGTGGATTGATCGACAGCATTCTCATCCTCACCACCCTCAGCCTCTTCCACATGTTGATGTATGATAGCTATTGCAGCCCCTATCATTTTGTTGTTTTTGTTTGTTAAAATTTCCCCACTTGTATACACCAGTGGTGTAGAGTATGTGGGAATAACCAAAGGAAAAGGTATTTGCATAGTTTATAGTAGTGTTCTGGGCTGGGCTGGTCTGCTGCCTCTGTAATTGGCTGATTGTGATATATTTCACCTGCCAGCTATGCTAGTTCTCCTTCCTACTACAGTTTTCCCTTTCCATTGCCTTCCTGTTTAAGCCTGGGGGCGCACCATATAAACACAGTGCTCAAATGTGCACATAGCTGCTATTTCCTGGTTTACTTTTTTTGTTTTCCTTTAAAACCCGGTGCGCGGTGCACACACCCACTTAGGCAATGTAAAGAGTGCTAGGCAGCCTCAGACACATCCATTGCTTAGATCTGCTAAGCTAAGGGCAACCCCAAACCACAGGGCTACAATCCGCTTACAGTATGCCTGACACATCCCCCTATGATGTCAGCTAACTCCTAGGCTTGCACTAAACTATTCCTGCACTTACACTGTTGGGTACTGACTAGCATTCAGGGGAAATCTGGGATTCCGTATCATTCCCCTCATTTCCATAGGATTGCCTGCTGATGCCTAGTTACAGGTCCCACACTGAGCCTCCCCCCTTAGCAACCACTATTTACTGATCATGTTGTCTCCTGCCTACCATTGAGTATAATGGCAAAATAGTGATTTAGGTTAGAATGCTTATTTCAGGTTATTTTTTTTTTTTTTATTTTTCACCTGATCCCATTTGCACGCCGCTGCCCTATGCTTAAACAGCCGAAATCGACTAAAAAAAATAAAAGTTATTTTTTTAACTGTTTCCCATGCCAATGGCCATATATTTGGCAATTGGCATGCTTTATCTGTTATATACACCCTTTATTTGGAGCTGTCATGGCTTTGTTTTGTAATTTGCAGAAATGTACTTGGTTACTGACCGTGTACATTTCTGCAGATTACACTAGTCCTGCATGGCCAGCTGCCAGCTTCCTGGTTCACAAATACACCTCATTTGCATGTTTTTCACCTGCAAATGGGGTAATTTGCATACTGGAGCTGCGTCCATGCAGGAATAGTGCAGGAGCACTCGTGCACGTCCCTGCAGCTTATTCCTGGATCACATGGCGGACATATTGCCTGCTGGAGCTCCTGCACTGTTCCTGCTCACTGTGGAGGGCTTGCTGAATCCTGGGGTTTATATAACAACTAACGATCCTTTGTTCTTTATGGCTTTCTTTCATTACCCTTTTGTTCTATTGGTGTGATTGAATTTTCTTCTAAATGAATGTAAACTCAGTCTGCATCAATTCCAGTGTATAGCTGATACTTTGTTGGAAGGCAAGTTAATGGTCTATAATTTTTAGAATAGCTTGCAGGTTTGCTTTTATGTAGGAGTATTGTTTTTCCTATTGTTAACAAGGCTGGTGTCTGGTCAGGGTGCGCATTTTATTTATGGCTAAATCTTCATGTAAAGATGTTAATAGTTTTAGCCAGAAGTTAGGTACTGCATTTGACCCTGGGGGTTTTCAATTAGGATAATTTCTAAACTTTGCTTTAATCTCTCTGGCCATTACTTCATCACATTTCATTTCAATTCATTCAGTACATTTTAACTTTTTATTATTTTTTTTACTTCTTCTGTCTCTTTAACATCTTTGTTATGTTCCGCAGGATCTTTATAGATATTTCTTCAAAATTTATCTAGTTCTTTTTTGATGGTGTTTAAATTTATTTTATCTTGTTTCCCAGTTCTCAATAAAACTTTTCTGGATCATCAGTAAACCTTTCCTTTACATTTATCTGCATATCTTCTAGGTTTTTTCTGCCTGTGCTGATACTTTTAGTTTATTATTTGTGATAGTGCATGATAGATCCTGATTTGTTCTGATACTGCACATTGCCTTTGTCACATCTATCTTTCTGAGTATTTGTTTTGATCTGTTACCTCTTCTATACTGTTCAAACACAGACACTTCTTGTCTTGTTTTATAGTTTTCTCTATAAAATACTTCCATGATGGCATTGAAATTCTCCCCTTCCTTTCCCTTACTACTCTGTGTTTTTGTGATAAGACTTTATTTGTTATTGATTAAGCTGCAGAATAATATATCTTATTTACTTCTGTTATATCACCTGAGTCTCTATGGACTGTCCTAACTACTGTGTCCATTTGTTTTTTCAAAGTTCTAACTTTTGGGGTTTTATTCACTTTCTGTAGTGTATTTCTTTCATTGATTTTAATATGTATGTCCATTTCTATTAAAATCAAGCAACTCTTCCCTTAGATCATTTTCTTCTAAACTGAGGGCACATTCTTTGCTCTTCATTTCCTGCTGGAATTCTGTAGAAAGTTCCAGAGAATCTTCCTCTGCCGCATTCTCTTCAGTTTCATCTTATGGCATCCATTGCTCTTTCTTATGTGACTTCACTGACCGATCACTCCAAAACATTGACTGCATCAGACTTGCCAGTTTCCTGTTCCTTCTCTTGCTCTGCAACTTCAACTGAATGTTTTACTGATTTCATGTGAAAGGTTCCAAAGTATCTTCATATGGCAACTGATCAGATGTTGTCCATTCTACCAGGTTCTCCTTAATTGGGGGATCCATTGCTCTATCTCGCTGTGATGATAGCTGAGTTAGATTTTCTACACTAAATTTTTCACTTCACAGATAATCCATAACCTCAGTTTCTATTTCTTTAACTTCTCCAATGCTAATCTTCTTTTCTACTTTTCCTCCTTGTTTTCTCATATTTTTATTGTGCAAGTTTCCATGTCCAGATGCCTTTGCATGTATTTCTCTTCATATATCTTTGGTGCTGCTCTTTTTGTATTGATTAGTTTTGGTTTCTCCTTTGCATAAATATTGCACCATATTAAATCTCTTTTTCTTTCCCATGTCCATATTTCTTCTTCAGATGTCCCCTGCTCCTCCTGTTTCTCCTTACTTTAGGAACTCATTGTTTCATCATGCTGTGATGTAACCTCTTAGCTTTCTGCACTAAAATCCTTCACTTCTCAAATATTCTTAACTTCAAGTTCTACTTTTTTATTTCGAATTTACTAACCTTCTATTCTATATTAACTCTTTGTGATCTTATTTTTTATTGTGAATTTTTCCATATCTGGATGCCTTTGCCTATATTTCTTTTCAAATATCTTTGCAGCTGCGTTTTTTGTGTTGATTAATTTAGGTTTCTCTTTTGCATAAATATCGCACCATATCAGATCTCTCTTTCTTTCCCATGTCCATATTTCTTTTTATACCCTTCAAAAGTCTCTAGATTTTGCTCTTTATATTTTTACATTTCCTCAGATGCTTCTTATTCCAAACAGGCAAGGTTTCTTGGTCTACATAATGTTTTTCATAAATCGGTTGTTTTAACAATCACAAATTTTTATTTGCATTTAACTATTTATTTACTTTACTGTATAGAAATGGTATAGAAGATCAAGCTATTGCATACTTTTACTGTACTCAGTAGTAGGCAAGTAAGCATACAGGTCAAGTACAAAGGAGATTACCTGTAACAAGTATTTGCGTAAGTCAAGAAGGTTAAACAGCCAATTTAATTATTGGTGAATTAATACCAAAATTAAATGTTAATGTTTTCACTAAAGCGTTGCACTCAAGCACATGTGACCATCTAATATTATCTGCAGTCATGAAGCATCTTAACCAAGAGAAGTCTCTGGTTAATTTGCCAACGTAAGAAACAATCTGACTCACAATGGACTATTGTTGAAAAAAAACAGTGTGCACATGTCTGCTATGCTCTCCTCTTTGCTTTAAAAATGTATTATTTCTGTACCTTGTGTCTATGAAGTAAATACCTTAACCATTATGTCAACCCTAAAGCATTTCAGATCATAATGCTTGAGGGATAATTATTAGATCTCTAGAATTGATATCTCCATGCAAATTGCATTTTTTTGTCAATTCTTTATCTTATAACACTTGAGGAAAATCTTCAAATTGCCTTCTTTAATTTGATGGAAATCATAAACAGTCTTAATATTCTTATAGATTTTGTGGGATTCCTGTAAATGGCAGAAATAGACAAGCTGCAAAAATGTTTATAGTTTGCAAAGGCTATGATAAATGATGCTGATATATAGTGGAAAACTGTTATTCAAGCTTCAAAAAGTAATGTTGAAACTTTATTAAAGACTTGTTGACAACAAATAACCTTTAGTATTTGGAATCCTGAAAATCTCCATTCAGAATTTAAGTTATTTATTTAGTGAGGAAAAGAAAAAACATTTTTTGGAAAGGCTGAAGTGTGTGTGTGTGTGTGTGTGTGTGTGTGTGTGTGTGTGTGTGTGTGTGTGTGTGTGTGTGTGTGTGTGCGTGCGTGTGTGTGTGTATGTGTGTAAAATGCATGCATGTGTGATTGTATTTTGTTGAATTTCTGCATGCATTGCATGATATCACCTGGAGCCTAAAGAAAGATTTTTGTTTACAGGAAAGTAGAGACAAACAGGAGAAACATTGCAGAGGCATTTCTTTAAATACAGATAGTCTAGTTAAGTAACCTAGTCTTTCAACTCTTTCCCCATTGCTGGGTTGTTAGCAGTTGCAGTTTTACAATAGCACTGCATTTGTTTCTTAAACATAACAGTTCTGTCCATTGATATACGGATTGACTAGGTTTTTATTAATTCCTTCAAATATATGTTCTTGCTTTAACCATTCACCTTATATTTCACTTGTGTGATAAATATTGTATTCAAAAGTGGTGCAAAGATAACTTTTATTTCATAAGTAACAATAATACATGTTATGTGAACAAATAGGTAACAGTAAGAAGTTACATCAAAGTTTGATGAATTTAACAATTGTGTGTAATGAAATCTGCAATAATGCTAAGATGCCAATGCAGCCCATATATGTGATACCAATCAATCACATAGAAGACATCCCAAATGCCACTAATACTACCAAAGAACTTCATGGTGAATTGTATGAGTCTTTTCACAGCATATTTTACCAGGCATACATTTGGTTGCATTGTTTCATAACTGCATTCATGCAAAAATAAGATTCATATTATTCATACACACACTTTGGATTTAGTTGCTTTCATAATTAATTGAATATATCTTAAACTTATGCTGGACACAATATAAACAAACTACAAAAACTAGTAGAAAGACAACCAACTGTAAATATGAATGGGTAGAATTTGGCAATGATAAAAGACTGACTTATGTAGCAGTATTGCCACATGTCATGCAGTAACTATGCTACACTGTAGGTATGAGTATTATGTATAATATTTAAGATGATTATGTGGCAGTCAATAATCAATTCATAAAGTATAGTAAAGTGTAGAACTAGTAGTACTTAGTGATGAGGAGATGTATATAGTCTGATCCTGTGAATATATGTAAAACTGAAACAATACACTTATAGAATCTACATAAAAAGATCAAAATTATAACTCAGGAGTGATCAGTTCATACTGCTTGGACAAGTAGACTACTGACTCCAATTCCCAGCATCAGACTTGTTTTAAATAGTAGGCAATGATATGTACTACTCAGAGGGTTCAGCTGTTATTAAAATATATGATTGTGCAAATGCATTGGGATCTGGAGGAAAATGAAAGAAAAATCTGCTACTTTAGGTTTTGGGTCTAAGTTTTATAACGAGATGCAAGCTGTTACCCACACCATTATTTCCTATTTTAATGGCATAATTGTCCTAATATACCTTTGTATTTGGGACTTCAGTAAAGCTATCACACCTGGGCAAATAAAGTTTATAAATGGCATAGAGAGTTTTCCTCTGCGGTACCTCCTTGTAGTCACTCTTTCAAATCCTCACGCCTCAGTAATCTTAATGCACTAAGCTTTGTTTATAGGTCCATGAGTTCATACATGAATACTACACTAATGACCAATACGGCCCTCATAAGCCTAGCCATGTAATCCAGATGTGACCCACAAATTTGATTTATATATGGGATGATTTACTAACTGCCTCCGTCCTTCAAAAACAGACTCCAGCCCAGGGGTGAATTTCTGCTTACCTATGCATTGATCCAAGTTGCACTTGGAGGAACTTTACTTCACATGGATGGCAAACATGTTCCAGAAAATGGGAATTCTCTGAGAAACATATCTGTCTCTCCAACATGTCCTATTTATGTCACAATCAAAATTTAGGTCTTTTAGTCTAATAGTTCTGATGCTGTTTGTTTTGCAGCTGTGCAAAAGATTCCTCAAAACAGGGTCCAGAAATGCCTAATACACCATGCAAAGATCTCCTTTCAGACATCTGTATGATACTGAGTAAAGAGTCAAGGTTTTGAGGTGATGAGCATAGGGTATTGTGCTTGCTACCTGTATTTCTTTTGTAAGTAACCTTTATGGACCTTCCATTTGCTGCATGTGTCTGGTAAGGTATATACTGAAGGGGGCATTATACTCTGTGATGGGTCTGATGAGTGCCAAGTACAAGAGAACAATGACCTCTCTGGGCCTTAGCTGACTTCTCAAAAGGTACTGTAATACATTTCTTGGTAATGAGTTTTAAACCATGGCTTTGGCAACAAGCATGTTTCTGTGTTATGCCTATCCTCCGGGGCGGTTTAAATCTTATGCTATTAATAGAGGTGGCTATAGGACTAGTTTTGTGAATACTAGTCCGGAAGAAACGGATAACTTACATGCTGAGGATGTTTTTTTAGATCCACCAGTAACGCTTCGGCGTTCGGAAAGGTTATTAAGCAAGGGGCCACAAGAAGGCAGGGTATTCCATCACAGCCCCAGGAGGAGAGGGAGGAACCAACGGGAAGAGTTTTGAAAAGTGAAATGTGTGTTGATTTTACCTTGTATCATGATATTGAAACTTTGTTCAGTGACAATATTGATTATGTACAAATAGATGACTCAATACACAATAATGAAGGTAACAAAGGGCAAGTAACTGAGCAAATTCTATCTGACATGTTAAAAAATGGGGGGGGAAATATGATGGTTCAAGAAGTTAATATATGTTATGACTCTATGAGAGAAACCAATGTCTTAACTGATACTGAATGTGTGACCACTAATAATGAGGTCGAAATAGTAGTGAATTCTGATTTTACAAATGATTTTACAAATGATTTCATGGATTGTGAGACTGTCATCCTGGAGGGTAGTAGGGTCAGTAATCTACCTGAGAAACATGTAGGTATGAAGCATGAGATTTTAAGAGAAAGAGGGTTTATAATATATAACTATACCGACTTAGTAATCAATGATGTTTACTTTGAACTTTTTAGTAAGGGAAACAAATTTGTACCCAATCATAACATTGATGTGACACAATTGCTGGTTGAATTAAAGCTATATATGAGAAAGTTAAATTTGAAATTATATTTCAATGGAAGGGGAGGGAGTGATATGGTCAACTATGAGCAAGAGAAAATAAAAAGAAAAAGTACATTCATTCCACCCCCAAATATGGAATTAAATTCTTTTGAGCATCTAGTAGAATACGAATTTAGGAGAATATGCTCTCAGAACAACAATAGAGAAGATAATCTATCTAATGAGGAGAGAACTTTACTCAATGAATTAATCTCATCACACAATTACAGGTTCATGAGACCTGATAAGGGTGGAGGGATGGTAATTATGAGTAATGTCGACTATTGTTGCCAAATGTTGAAAATTTTAAATGATGAAGGAACTTACAGTAGAGCAACAAGAAATGAAGTGAACAGGGCATTTTACAAAATTGATTTGTTTTTACATGATGCATTATTCCAGGGGGTCATAAATGAAGTGGAATACGACTACCTCATGGTCAAATATCCTCAGATGGCTAGGTTCTTTGGGATACCCAAAACACATAAAGGTACTGAACAACTACAATTTCGACCCATAGTCTCAGCAAAGGGCTCCAAGACGGAACCCTTAGCGGCATTTGTGGACACATTGTGTAAGGAAGCAGTAGTGGATGCAAGTCACATTCTAAAAGACTCATGGCATTGCCTTGAAAGGTTGAAAGAAGTGGAATTGCGGGGGGATGAGTGTGTTAGTTTCTTGACAATAGATGTCATTAATCTTTTCTCAGTAATTCCACATGAACAAGGACTTGAACTTTTTTATGATAGTCTGTTGACTAGTTCAAGCTTCAATATAGATAGGCTTGAGTTATGTTATGATTTAATGGGACTGATATTAAAAAATAATTATATCTCATTCGAAGGAGAAATATATCAGCAGCTAACAGGAGTGGCAATGGGGGCACGATGTGCCCCTGTTTTTGCCAATTTAGTTTTATTGGCATGGGAAAAAGAGCATGTCCTAGGTTCTAATTTTGTTAACAACATTATCTCCTACAATAGATTTTTGGACGACATTCTTATAATCTGGAAAGGGGATGAACAGAGTGCAATAGATTTTGTGGCATACCTGAATGGAACATCTGATTTTTTGAGGTTTACGTACAAATGGGATAAGGATGAAGCCAATTATTTGGACATCAAGATTTTGAAAAATGGGACTTCAATAGGTAGTACCATATTCAGGAAACCAAGCTACGCTAATTCCATGCTACACTATTTAAGTTGTCACCCTCTACACCAAAGGAAAGGGCTGGTCAAGGGACAAATGATTCGATTGTCGAGACTTGTTAGTAATGAGGACACCTTTAGGTCAGAAATGTACATACTTATTGGTATGTTTTTGGAAAGGGGGTACCCAATTGAAATGTTGAAGAAACTTAAAAAAGAAATATATAGGAAGAGAAGGAGTAGATATTTGCCTATTCTAAAAAGTGAGAAAGAGATTGGAAGTACATTAACTTCGAAACATGGATGGGTAAAGAGGAAATTGTGTGATGAAAAATCTAGGCTTATATTGAGATATAACAACAGAACTCCAGAATTAAGTGACAATTTGAGGAAATTGTGGGAATACTTCTTGAGTAGTGAGGTCAAAGCTGTATTGGGAACAAAACCAGCCATAACATATGGTAGGGGTTATAACCTAAAAGAAATACTGGAGAAAAATAGTCATGACTTCGTAACATCTAATATGAAAAAGTGTGGCAGATGTAAAGCATGTAGATATATTTCTGTGGGAACATATCTAAGTGTGGCTGGTTACAAACGCACTATTGCATGTCCAGGGTCATGTAATTGTGCCACAAAAAACTGTGTATATGTGGCATCTTGTATGTCATGCGATGCATTTTATGTGGGCATGACAACAAGATGTCTCAAGGAGAGAATTAGGGAGCATGCCAACTCTATTAGAAGGAAGGATGAACATAACTCCCTTTACATGCACTCTAAAGTTTGTTCTGCATATAAAAATTCTTATTTTTTATTGTGGATAGAATAAAACCAAATAGTAACGGTGACACTGGGAATTGTGTAGCTTTACGAGAAACAGAGTGGCAGATAAGGTTGAATGCCACAAGGTATCCTGGGTTAAATGAATGTATTGCATTAAAACCTGTATTAAAGCATCGTGCTTCATTTATTTGAAAGGGAGAAGTATTTAGCATTTGAATGTATTCCAATGTTTTATCTTACTTAGACTAAATGTAATTCAACTTGGGTGAATAAGTATTTATATTTGTTATTACAAAAAGAAAATTTTCATGAATTGTTTACAAGTATTAATGCTTAGACTATGTGAATGTTGAGTACAAATCAATGTATATTTATACATATATTACATATACATTTTTTACTTATACATTTTGTACCTACATATTATTGTGTATATAGATATTTATACATATATATATACATATATTTTTTGTATTTTTGTAAGTTTACTGATCAGCTACAACAAGGTTCTCTTCAGTGAAGAGTTTAATAGGTTATAATTAATTCAAATTTTAATTGATTGATTGATTAATTGATGAATAGTGGGTGTATATAAGGTAACCTGGTTGATGTTAGCAAATTGACTCTGAAGAAGCCAGTAGACCTGGAGAAAGCGCTCAGTCTGTTTTGTTATCTGTGGATTAAATGGTGTTTTACTGCATTCCTGGTCGGTGCCTCATTGTCAGCATTTTAACCTGTGATTGATGTTCGTGACTTTTTTGCTTCTGTGTTATACCTTCCCAAAGCATGTTCTCATTTTAGGAGGATTCCATGACTGCTCTCAGTTTGCAATCATCTGCAAACTTGGTTAGCCAGAGGCCTTTGAAATTGACTTTGGAATCTAAGAAGCAGATGCTGAAGACGAGGAAGCCCAGAACAGAGCACTGAGGGATTCCACCGGTGACTGGCTTTTTTGTGGAGGAGGCCTCGATGACGGTAACCTCTTAGGTTCTACCCATGAGCCAGAAATCTATCCAGCATGCTCATACCTCTCAGCCTCTTAGCCCAGGAAATCTGGACAAAGCCTTAAATAATGGGGGGAGGGTTGCAAAGGCCCCAAAATAGGGACAATCTTTAAATATAAATTTACTAGAATAACAGGCTTTGTGGTATGCATTTTCTGAAGGATATGAAGTCTGAAATTCAAATGTCTGTTATTATTTATTGATTCGGTCCTCTATGATTTGCCAGAAAACCATAAATTTTATGCAGAACAGAGCAAAAATATGAGACAAAAATTTGGACATTCTGTGAAAATCTGGACAGTTGATAGGTGTGAGCATGTAGAAAAGGTTTTCTTGCCTAGTTCCATACATTTGTTGACAATGTCTGAGTGGGACATTGTATTAAATACTTTAGTCAGATCTAGGTAGGCAGTATGCACCATTTCCCCCTCATCCATTGCCCTAGCGACCTTATCAAAGAAGAATACCAGGTTCAGTAAGCATGACCTTCCTTTAAAAAGCCAAACTGGAATGTGTACACTGCCTGGATGTCTCTGATGTCCAAGTTGATCAATTCCATTATAATTCTTTCTATGGCTTTGAAAATAAGAGTAGTCAGACTAATGGGTCTGAAGTTTGCATAATCTGTTGAAGGTCCACCCTTATAAAGGAGGGGATGACCATTGTGGTCCTCCATTCCCAAGGCACAAAGCCGGTTTTAAGACTATAGTTAAATAGTGACTCAAGAGTCCTGATGAATCATATTTTAGACTATTTGGGAGGCATCCTGGGATGTTATTCAAGCCCATTGAGGCTGTGTTTCGGCTTTAGCAAGTGCAGCCAGAACATGCTCCCTAGTTATAGTTGCAGGGATTAAGATTGAGGTTATTTCTTTGGGAGATGTTGGGAGGGTAAGAGGGGATAAAGTTGGAACTGAATTTGTCCACTAACAAGTTCACTATGTTGCCAGGCTCAGTGAATGTGGCACCAGTAATCATCAGTTCAGCACACCACTGTATGCTGACTTTGAGGTTTCTGACACAGAGGAAGAAGGCATTTTGGTTATCTTACACTTGAGAGGCTATCCGAACATGAAAGTTGGCTTTGTTTGACCAAATTAGCCCTCTTAATTGCCTATTTAGTTTGATGAGTCTTTTTATCTTTATGGGAATTACTCTTGCTAATTTTTGCAATTTTTTTTTCTTTTGTTGTATATCGTCTTTAATTTGGGATGCCGCCAGGGCAATTTGTTTAGGGATTAATTATGGACTTGCATCTGGTAGGTACAGCAGCATCTATGCAGCCATTGTTGTGATTGTACAGAGTTTCTGAGGGCAATTCATCATAGGTTGCTGCATTCTTTGGTTTGGAGGGGCATTGAATTTTGACAAACCATCACTTAATAACAGGTAATTTACCTTGGAATAATTCCTGTTACTGGTTTAATGGGATTACAGAGGTGATTTTCATTTTGAAAGAGACAGGTTTATATTTGGACCTTAACTGGTAAAACAAGACACTGGAGGGGGGCAGTGTTCTACTATTTTTGTAAGTACGAGATTCAGTATGTTGGAGACTTTAGTGGGTGTGTTCACTACTTGGTCAAGGTTGTTTGTATTTGCAAAGTCTAAAAATCTCTATGCCTGTAGATTTGAGACCATGTAGAATTCCAAATCTATAGAAGAGCAATTAAAGTCTCCCATGAGTAGGGTGTCATGTTGGATGGTAAGAGTTTCCAGCAGATCCAAGTATGCATTGTGAGCTTCTTGGGACATGGGAGGTGACCTACAGCTGATTAGGACATAGTTTGGGATTTTGTCTATGTCTGCTTTAAAACATGTCATAGTAGCTGATATCTTTCCAAACTAGCAACTACTGGATCTCCTTAGAATGAAACCAAAAATACACCCAGATGTTAAAATCAATAATTTTTTTTCTCATATTGTGGCATCATCCTTAGTGATGGTAATCCAGTGCTCAATGCTAGGCTTCCACCAGCCTGAGACACATAGTCTGAGAGCTCCATAATGTCTACCTTCATATAGCCAAGGGCAGTACATCTGAGGACATTTACACCTATGTGGACTATGATAGAATCATATTAGTACCTGTGGTGTAATGACTTAAGTGTATGTATGATTTGGTGGATCCTCACCCGAGGTATGCAATTAATTGTTATCTTCTTGCTCAGTCTAGTTAGAGAGGCATCAGTATGCTTTACAATGGAGTCCCCTATGATGAGAGTCCTGGAAATTCTGTTTGCTTGTCTTAAGGGCTTAGTGATTGAGAATGCATTGAAAATGAGGTATGTGTGGTGTTAGGTGTTGCTTTTTCTGAGTTCTGTTGAGCTTGCTGAGGCATAAGCCATTCTTTGTGTTTCCTAACACAGATAAATCAGGCAAACACATTCTGCCACAAGATAGAAAAACACAGTCCCCCTAATGTAAAAACACACTGGATGTGACCGACAAGTGCAATGCTATTTCAAACCATTTCAGCAACTAACTGTAAATCCCCCACTTAAGAAAATGTCGATATAGTCTTACAGTGATAACAGTGAGAGGAAGGGCATTGTTTTTCACAAAAATAGTGAAATGAGCTAATAAAAGCAGGAAACAATAGCAATTGTCACAGTAAATTAAGCAAATGAGTTTTAGCAATCAAAAGTACTTAGCTTTGCCTGAATTGCACTGAATACATGCAAAACACTTCTAGAACACAGGCTAGGATGCAAAGTTTTGCTGATTTCTGGGTAAAATGAGCAGGAGACATTATATAGCAATGGAGGTTTACCCAAGAGCAATACTGCTTTGCTAGGGGACACTCAGTATCATGGATCTATGGAAAACAATGGGTGGGGAAAATGCTTAAATGGTATAATACAACAGACAATAGCAGTGCAAGCAGAGAGGGAGGGATATTACCATAAAGAATGGAGGCCAGAGACACGGCCTTATAAAAGGCTAGAAGGGTTGGAAAAATATTTATGGAGGAAGCTGGTTAGCTAGAGAGCGAGCCAATCAATAAAGCCAATGTTGGAGCTAATTCAGAATCTCTAACTTAATGTCTCAGTGGGGGATAGGGTAGCCACAAAGTACAGGGGAATAGAAGGCACTAGAATGCAATTTTAATCAGGTAGTAAATGATAAGCAGAATATAAAAGTGTAGAAGCAAAGGTGGAATACCAGCACTGTAAAAGCACTGAAGCAGAAATCAAGGAGCAGAAAAACAACACTCTTACTGTTGAAATTCTAGTACAGTTTAAGGCACAAGACTATGCAGAAATTTACCAGTAACACTGTTTATGTAAAACAAATGTGATAATAAAAAAACTAAATAAGACTAAAATCTGGCAGTAGTACACAGTTGTTCCACAACTGTAAATGAAATGGCAAATGTGTTAAAATACAAATGGCTAGTTTTTACGAGCAATTCTAATTGTGGAAATAGAAGTTCAGTATAAGGTACAAGCACAGTCATCCAACAACTGCAAATTAAGCTACACGGTTAAGGTCCCAGAATAAACAAAAAAGGTGATAACAGATAACTTTTAGGGCTAAAACATGTAAAACAAGCAGAGAAGTACAAATAAATATCACTACACATGTCATAAGTGCAACTTAAATATTTAAGCAGAAATTAAATAATTTTATTTCCTTTTTGATGAAACACTTGTTACTTGTTGTTCAGGACATTCCACACCTTTCCGAAGTCTTGCATAAAAGACCCTATGTGGGGTAGGTCTGTGCTGGATATAGCAAGCTAGCTAGAGGGGGATCCAAACAAATGCAAGTTTTCCTGGATTTCATCCTTCCATGTGTTAACAATACACAGTAGAAATACAGTCTTAACACTACACAGTGGCAGATCCACTGAAGAAAAGCTACTGCACATCTACATTTTTGAAAAAAGTGAGCACTTTCCTTGCCCTTTTATGAGCTTCTTCTCTAGTTCTGTCTGCCAAGACACTCCCCGGATTTACTATCCTTCTGTGCAGGACTAGCTTAGTCCTGTATGGAAGTGGCCATTTAGGAGCAGGACGGCAGCGCACCATGCATATTAATGAAGGTGCGCTGTCTGAGCTCTTAATCTTACATGGAGCGTGTAAGAGTGCAGGGGGCATGTCTGAGAGCAGAGCTCTCAGAATATACATGCCCCTGCAATGAGGAACAGCAAACAGGTCCTAAAAGAATGAGTGAGACCGCACATAGATGCATGCATACCCTCCAGCAACATTCCCCCGCGTGTACAAGAGCAATAGTTAAAAGAACAAATATATAAAGATATTTTTTTTTATGAAACAGATGAAATTTAACCGTAAGTGCGCAGGTTTGCCCATTGCTTAGCTACGGTTAATGCAGCTTAAATGGCAGAAGAGGATAAAAAGCAAGATATATGCAAAGGAAATAGTATAGCAATAGTGTAGTGGGCATCCAGGAGTTCATAGTCATGGCAGGACTCCTTGTCAAAGACCATGAGTAGAGACTGCTGCAGGACGAGTACCAGGGTTCCCAATACAAAGTAGAAGCCTGGGACCATCTCACCCGTGACCTCACCAATGCCACTGGCATACCTCAAACTGTTGAGCAGGTCAGGCAGCACTATGCTGATGTGAAGCTGTGAAAGGGGGATCTCTTGGATCATTGGATCCAAGAGGCTAGGAGGACAGGCAAAGTCCCAGCCATGTGTAAGTATCAGTCAACTACCTGTTTAATAATTGCCAGCTCATGTATATTATGGGTAGGTATATCTAAATATTCCTCATGTCCTTCACAGTGACAAGTGAGCGGGCTGCGAACCAGGAGGCCCATGGATGTCGCTTGGAGAGGATGCTACGCGAGGCAGGTTAGTGATACTCTTGCATGTACTGTCATAGGAAATAAATGTAAAAGTATTGGTAAGTTAATTGCCTGTATAAAACCTATTTTGTTTAAGGCAAGTACTGCATACACTAAAGAATATGGCAGAAATAGTCTCATATAGGTTGTATCTAAATAAAAGCATAATAGCCTGACAATGAACGTCTAACTGCTGGACTGCATGTGTTTACTCTGGTATCATATAGTAATGTAGATTTTCAATCACGTAATAGTACTGTTGTATTAAGCACTGTTACCCACACTATGCAACATAAATAAAATGTGTAGGAATGTCTGTATATGACTGGTGTAATCCACAGAGGTCATTTAGTACAACTGAGTGAGACATAGACAGAAAACAGTGAAAAGACAGGCAACAAAATCCAAATAGCACACACAACTGAGACGTGAACTGTCGTACTTTTAGCACACACAGCCATGGTTCAAATCCTGGGAGTGGTAGTTGTCTGTATACAGAATCATACCCCACATCTGTACAGATATGTCCAATCCTGTATCAGAGTGTTGTAATACAAGGTCAGAATGTAAAACCACAGGAGAATTATAGACAGAAATCAGATAAGAGATATACAGCAATATCTATATAGCACACACAACTGTGATGGACAGTGTTTTAGTGTTAGCAGACACAGCCATGGTCTGAATCCCAGCAGTGGAAGTAGGCTGCATACAGAATCATACCCCACAACTGTACAGATATGTCCAGAATGTCCAGTATATTGACCCATATCTGCTGCCTGTCACCCTGTCCCCCTGGGAAATCAGTGGGATGATCCCAGATGTTTAGGCAGCAAACAGAAAATACAACTGATTGTCACACATCTATAAGAACAAACCTGTCACACTAGCAACCCCCCAAAATGTTATGAGAGTAATAAGCCAAGTATGTCCCATCTACAACCCCATGTTGTCAAGCTGTGACCAGAGTGTGTACAGTAAAAGAGTGAGATGTATGTGCATAATACCAGTGTGGATTCTGGTACTTTGTATGGCAACATTCAGGGAGTGCTAACAAAAAAAAAGACTGATACCCAGTACTGGTACTGTTTACTTTGGTATTTTGTGGCATTGTTATTGTTGCAGTTGCTCTGAATAATAAGGTATCACTCATCACTGTTACCCACACTGTGCTACATAATATAACTGTCTATGAAATCCTGTATAAGAGTGTTGTAAGTCACTAAATGTTGAAGAGGGCAATAGTCTACATATGTCTGGGTTCACCAGCATGTGGTCAAGACATGGCCAGAGTCTGTGCAAAAAGAGATGGACAGATACGTGCATAATATAAACCTGGTATCTGGGAGTATGTGTAGAAACAGTTAGTGCTAAAAAAACAATTCCTGTACAGGTATACCAGGTAAGAGGTGTATACTGCAGTTAAAACCAGTTCATGTATATAGTTGTCGACAGCCATACCATTGTAAAAACTAAGGCAATAGAGCAGTGTACTAATATTTGTAAGGTACAGATAACAGCACTGACTAGGAAAGTAATGCGAACTTTAGGATTATACTAGTTGTTAATTGACATCTTTCTCCACCCTCACCATATCTGCAACAATAAACTAAATGCCAAACTCAATTGGTACATGATGACTTGACTGTAATGTTGGGCCATATACCCTATTGTTTGATAATTATTTAAATCTGTTTCAACGCATGTGCTATTTTGAAATACTCCAGCATTGGTTTCATGGCGCCATCAATGTACCTGCATGCTGTTGTAATTACCACTGTGGTACTGACAAAAAAACAAAACTAGTGAAAACAAAAAAGAGAGCGGATTTGTAGAACTAAACTCCTTTATCGGTAAGCACTTTCGCTGGCAAAAGGTAAGCCAACTTATTCAGACCATCCAAAAATCTTGTATGTTTTTTGATGGTCTAAAGAAGTTGGCTTGCCTTTTGCCAACGAAAGCACTTACCGATAAAGGAGTTTAGTTCTACAAATCCGCTCTCTTTTTTGTAATTACCACTGTGGTCCCATATATGCATGTGTTCTGTTTGCTATGCAACTGTTCCATATCTGGTGTCTGGGTTAATGGGAATATCTATGCATGCTGATATACCTAATCCTGGAATGTGTTGACTATTACTAACCCACATATGTTGATAAAACATAAACACCATAGCACGTATGGGAATGCGGGTCACAGCGGACCCACCTGCCCCACCTCAGCTAGCCATGACACTGGGCACCAGCACATCTGGGGCCCAACCCATGGCCTCCTTGTCCATTGGTCCTGCACCACCTTCGAGTGGAACACCTCAGGGGATGGGGTTCATCCCCCTGAGAAAGGGCATGGACAGGAACTTTTCACCCATCGCGAGGTCCGGGTCATGGTGCGTAACAAGCTCAACTGGGAGTTTGGAGATCTGCTACATCAGCTCAAGAGCCATGTGTTATGACTAGAGGGTCAGCCAGGCTCTCCGTCTCAGCCCCCAGCACAGACACCTTTGGGGCTGTGAAGGTGCAGTGGTGACTGCCCATGGGAGGGGACCTTAATCCCACTGTTTCCACTAGAGGGCTCATGGGCTTCCGATTTCCCAACACCTCTTCCCATCAAGGTGTTTACCCCCCACATGTGTCATATATTGACCCTGCATGCACCTTGTTTGCCTTGTCTGTTAATCTACCCAACCTACCTCTCCAAATAAACCTACTCTCCCTCCCTGACATCCCAGTCTTACCTGAAAAAAAGGGCAATCTGTTCCTTAAAAATATCTCACCCCATGCATAGCTGTCCATTTCGCACACATGTCCACTGGGCACATGTAATCTGGTGTAATTGGCATCACAACATATTAATGTTGTCCTTACCTTTCTCTCAGGGGTTTGACTGTCCAAATCTACTTCAAATTTCAGTATGTATACACAGCTGTTGCTGTTGAAGAAATGTGCAGCTATGGACCTTCCCTAAACCCTTCCTGTACATCCCCAGCTATTTTCCCTACTGTCTTTCCCTTTCTGTGCCCCTTTTTCACCACTTTCCTATCAACCCTTTTTTTCTTTTCTTTTAAAGAATTAGTGCATGGGTAAGTGGGAGTAAGTAGTTTTAAGCAGCAGTAAGCAGGTTTAAGCCTGTTTGTGTGGGGGTAAACAATGCCTACATAGGTTAAGCAACTGAGTGGCTAAATCTGTTTAAGAAACTGTAACCAGAAGTTAGCAGTGCTTACCTCTGCGCAAACCCACTTACAACTGCTTAAAAGTGCATTAATCACTCTGTATCCAATGGCCCTTGTTCTGCCCAGCAACAAAATAAACAGCCTCTACAAGGCGCAAACCCAGGACCCTGCACACCATAGCACAAGTGACTTACCACAAAGCCACATTAGATATACATATCTCTGATGTTTTCACAAGCATATCATCCAGCAAGTCATTCAACAGCACAAGAAATGTATTTAAACATGTAGATGTATGTCTGTGTGTGTGTGTGTATATATATATATATATATATATATATATATATATATATATATATATATATATATATATATATATATATATATATATATATATATATATATATATATATATATATATATATATATATATATAGATATATATATATATATATATATATATATATATATATATATATATATATATATATATATATATATATGTATGTATATATATGCATATATCTTTAGATATATATGTATATATATATATATATATATATATATATATATATATATATGTCTATATATATATGCAGCAATATATATATATATATATGTAAGCATAAATATATATCTATATATGTATTGACAGACATATATATATATATATATATATATATATATATATATATATATATATAGATATAGATATAAAAGAGAACATAACAAAAACATATATGCCCACATGCACCGTTAATGGGGTTGAGGGGGCCCAAACAATATACGTCTTGTACATATAGGTATCCCTCCCCACAGCCAAACACATCTGCCCTGCAATACAATAACAACTGTTGAAAATCCAATAACCAGGACCTGACATAACATGGCACAAGATGATAACAGTATGCCATCCCACCTGTATGATGTCAGGTTGGTATCAGTAACATATCATGCAGTACAGTCTGGCTACCATAGGGAATGTACAACGTGGAAGCAATCAACATTTCTAAGATACATATACACAGACACATATATGTATATATATATATAAATATATATATATATATATATATATATACATATCTATCTATCTATATATATATATATACATATATATATATATATATATATATATATATATATATATATATACATATATACATATATATTTATTTATATATATATATATATATACATATATATATATATATATATATATGTGTGTGTAACTATACATACACACATACACACACACACAGATATGTATAGGAAGATACATATGTAGAAGGTGCACATAATACGGAACAGCTACTATGCCTACAGTTGCCACCTTACCAACTGGACAATGTATGAGTCACCCATACAGATGACAATTGTTGCCTGCAACATATACCCACAGAGAGGTCAAAGGATATAACACCACACACAGATTTGCATACATGGGAAAGCTTTAGTTGTGTACTATTACAGTTGTATATGCCATGTCATTTAGCTGTTTAGACTCTGACATACATATAAACAGACTAATGCAACTGTCAAACAGATAAATTAATACGGTATTCTGGAAAGGTTTACATATGTTGCTGTTCAGGCCAAGGCCTTCAAGTAGTACAACAGTAAAGACAGACTGGGCCACTGGATAACAATTAATCAACAGTAAGTAATGCAGATATATAGTTCAGCAGCCCCTATTTACACTCTGTACACAATCCCTAAGGGGTAAAGACCTCAGTTGACAGAATATAACCAACACCATCACAATCACACTGACAAACAGAACAGTCTGTGTGGCAGAAAGTGGTAGGCCTGCATTTACCCAGGATGAATTGTATGGTGATGTACATCCAGATACCTTAAGGCAGCTTACCCTTGATACCCCCACATGTTGTAACAGCCTAGGTTTGTTATGGTGCACCCCCCCATAGACTGACATACATGGCCATATACCACTGTTACATACACTGGCCACAGGAGTGCATAGGGGCACACATGTATTGTGTAGAGGAAGCCCACACATATATGGACCCAACCTCACAATATGTGTGGGGGCCACAACAGCAGTGGAGCGATGGCAGGAATGGCAGCATGACATACTTACAACCTACTACATAACGGTTCCCTATTAAAATCGTGAAGGTCCTCTTACCCGAATACGGAAACGTTGACACTTATATGTCGAAATGTGAAAACACCGATTGTCCTGAAGCGTGAAATCCAAAATGTCGAATTGTCATGGTTGGCACTTCTGTGGTACAGCTCTGTAAGGTAAGTGTGCAATAGTTATGGACCTTAGGGTTAGGTGCGGGTTAAGGTAAGTGCATAAATAGTAATGTATGTAAGGTTTAGTGAAGGGTGAGAAATAGGGTTTTGTTAAGTGTATGTGTGTGGGTTATTTATTTTGTATAGGTATAACTCCGTAAGGTAAGTGTGCAATAGTTATGGATCTTAGGGTTAGGGTGTGGGTTAAGGTAAGTGCATAGACAGTAATTTATGTAAGGGTTAGTGTAGGGTTAGAAGTAGGGTTTTGGTTAGTGTATGTATGTGGTTTATTTATTTTGTTTGGGTAGGTAGTATGTAGCGTGTGGTGGGTTTGGACAACTATGACGGTTCGAGATTTTGAATTTCGCGGTTTACAGTGTTTGGTGTAGTCACGATTTGGGTAATATGTGTCGATGATTCCATATTCGTTGTTTAGGACTTTTGCGGTTGTAATATTGACCCTACATAACAACTCCTGACAGCATGTCAGATGGACAAAGCCTTGTATGTAGTTGGAGGACAGAGGCTGGAACAAAGGCCCATATGTCAAATAGTGTTGTCATACACTAAGCAAGTCACTGGTGTTACAGGATAGACTACAACATACCCTTAGTCAGGAATATGAAGTTATAAACACAAATGGATGTAGCCATGTACTGATAGCACTCAACACACACAATGTCAGTGATATATCTGACACAAGACCTGTGTGGTGGACAAACAAAACATAACAGGACCTCTGGCCATCAAGTGGATATGCCCACAGCTTGTAACTATGCAGACAGACTGCATTCCTTGCTAAACTAGTATGTACACTCAGACCCTGTAATACTGGTGCTATACAATGCATACAACAACACTACTCACAGTCTGTAGTTCTGGAACCTCACACAAATATGTAGCTGGCCTGAGTGTGCAAGTTCTCTTGTAAGAGATATTGCTTCCTACTGTCCCTACTGTCTGTAACACTGCTGTCCACACACAGGAAGGATGTCTACCATACAGGAAAGGTAAAGGAACTATGCCCACATGATGTAGGGATTTTATAGTAGTGGGTTGCCATGACAGTGGTATTTGGAAGTACTACACAGCATGCTGCATGCAGGTAGCAAATGGAGGACACTCACTAGTGCAGAGGCCATCACCCAATCATGTGCTTCACCTACAAAATCCATGCTGTAATGTATTAAAAGCAGCTCAATCCATTTACTGGAGAGTGACCAAGATAGAGAGACAGAGACAGAGAGAGAGAGAGAGTGAAAGGCAAAAAAAAAAATCCATCCAGCAAACTATCCAGAAGACACATCATTCCCACAACAGGTATGTGAAGTATATATGCATGCAATTTACTGTACAACTTGGTCCATAATAATGAGATAGATGATGTGGAATGATTTATATGTGCCATCAGGTGTTGTTGTTGTAATGATGTTCAACTGAACAACTGTTAAGAACAATAGAGTCTGTCCCTGTGGGTAGTGGGCCATACCCGTCAACTGTGCAGAGCAGCACTGACTGATAAGATGGAAGCCAGTACAGTGTGTGCTATGTAATGGGAAGCATGTATATTACTATGGCCAATAGCTGGTGTTGGAAGTAATGTCATAATGATGGACACTTGGGTTCCACACCCCACCACTTGCAGGATACTCAGGTTAACATGTATTGTAGCATGCTGGAATGCCATAGGTGTGTAATAGGGTTACCTGCAATCTGGGCCTACATATACCCCCCCTAATCTTAGGCTGTGTCCATATGTGGCATCTGTCTGTGTTGTAGCAAGGCAGGAAAGTGCAGCTGTGCACAAAGGTGTTTTGAGATGGTGGACCTGATGTTGGAATGTACCCCATATATAGGTATGTATATGTGTGTGTGTGTTTGTGTGTGTGTGTGTGTGTGTGTGTGTGTGTGTGTGTGTGTGTGTGTGTGTGTGTGTAGATGTATATATATATATATATATATATATATATATATATATATATATATATATATATATATGTCCACAAATATACAGATACCCATATGTAGACATATATATAAACACATATATACATCATATATAACTACACATATATAGATATATACCTATATGCACATGTATATATATATATATATATATATATATATATATATATATATACAAACTCACACACATATATGTATGTAAATACATTTCCCCCAAATTACCACCACAGTGCTGCATGCTGTGTGCTAGGGAACAGCACACATTGCAATACACACAGATATATACAGCTGTCAGTGTGTGCAGCATGGATGGGTATGTCCACATGTGAACCCCTTGTTGGGAACCTCATTGCCCTTGCCTGTGAAGTAGGGAATGGGAATATGGGGAAGTATGGCAAGTATAGTTGTGTAGGTGGTCCTGACTGGTAGATAGAGAGGACAGCCTACAGGGGTGGTATGTGACACATGTTGTGGGTAAACATCCTGCATGGTGTGTATGGTCTGTTATGTAGAAGCCCCATAGCCCCCAATATGGACACAATGGGAACAAGCCACCCACCCACTGCTACCCACGTCCCGAAGGTGCCTGGTCTGGAGGCTGAGCAGGAGGAGCATATGGAACCTGTGAATGTGTACTGGGTGCCTCAAGGTGATGTAACACATCCCACATGTGCCTGTGGAGTCTGCTATGAAATAGACCCTGGACCTGACCTTGGGGGACAACATCCCCTGAGTTGGTTCCACCTGAAGGTAATGCTGGACCAGTACATGAGGAGGCCCCAGGGTGGGTCCCGCATGTGATGTGGCTTGGTAACATTGGGAGATGAGTTTGGAGAGGTGATTCTGCTGGCAAGTGTTCCCTAAACATGCTATTGTGTCACTGTTACAGAACATATGTGGGTGGTAATAGTCTACACAATTCCGGAACATGTCCAACAGCATCCATAGATATCCCCAATAACACAGAATGTCAGATGTGCAGCAATCATATAGCAAGCATACCACAGGCATATATGGAACCATAGTAGCCCTGACAATAGCATGCAGGTGAATAGTCTGTAACAGGCCAGCAACGATAGTGTCCACACAAGGAACAAGGCTACAAACACATAGCACAATGTGTGGTACAATACAATATCTGTCCCCCTGGTAGGTAAGCTGTAGCCATACCTATTGAGTTGTGTGTACAGTTTATTGTTGATGATATGGTGGGGGGGTAACAGAGATGTATTAAGAACTGTGCTAACCTTGATATATGAGCTGGTCATACCTGTTTCCATCTTTATGTCTTTTGGGCAAGATGTCACATGGACGGCTCCCTGCTTTTTGCTGAAAATGTAATAGTGCTAAACTACCTAATCCAGCACTACCCTGTCCTGTTTGGCCAGGCTGCCCATGAGCAGCAGGAGTGGACTGCCCTGTGGAATGACCTAGTCCACAGGTTCAATGAAGGCCTGCACAACCGCAGTTATGAGCAGGTCCGGCATCATTGTTCTGACCTGCTTCGTAATGCCCATCTGCATGCTGCTGCAGTCCAGGGGGATCACATTGCAACAGGGAGACCATGCCATCCATCCCCCCGACACGTGTTGAGGAGCTCCTCGCCAGCCTCGTGGCACCTGCCCGTCCACATAATTAAGAACTGCTGGACACAATTGTGGAGGAGGGTGTTACCCACACACTGGCTGAAGAGCATGCAGGTAAGGCCACAGGGCACATCAGTAGACCACCATTGCATATTCATCCATATCTGTACAGGTAGATCATGCATATCTGACATGTCATATATATAGTTTTTTGCTGCATAGTAGTATAAACAGATGTTCATATGTGGTAGTATTGTGGACACATACTGTTGATGTATTGTAATGCTGCACCCAACCTGTAGCAATGCCACAGGTGAGGTCCCTGACTTTGCATCTCTCACCCTATTATGTAGGTCCCTCCAGTATACCACCAAGGCAGCAGCCTGTAGCTGGTGAGTATGGTTTATTTTGATGCTTGCCAATACACCGGGCATGTAATGGCTATGGTATAGTCCATGCACACATCTTACACACCTACCCAGAATGCATGCTGTACATGTGCACGTATTGTTGCTGTTAAATACACGGCATCACAGTGGTGACCATGATGGGGTATTGTAAGGGTATGTCAGACACCTGCAAGATAACTACCATCCTGTTATTGTGGAATATATCCACAGGGAGTAACATAACGGTAGGAGACATGCCATACAGTAGGGACATGTGTGAAACATCACCTGAATACAGTGCAACAACAGTGTATATACCAGTAGTACAATGGCAACTGTTACAGAGTTACACTATGGCTTAACGTATTACTGTGGTCCACATTATCAGCTGGGACTAGGCTGTAACATGTGGTGTTCAGTGTATGGGACACTGCAAACTGGCACAAATGTGTAGGCCTTACTTGTCAAGCATCTGCAGAAAGGTTAAAGGTAGGGAGGGGGTGTCAGCATGATGCACCAGTGCACTGCAGCAGGGATCCAAAGGATGCTAAGAATGGCTGTATCTACACACAGTCAGGTTCAGGAACTGTGGCAGATATAACCCTACCCCCACAGCAATAGTGATGGCAGTGTGTGAACACCAAGGGATGTGCACATGAGTAGACCTTGCAATAATGCAGATTTGGGGGACATGTGTAGGGCAGACTGAACATACACTTGAAAATGCAGATGGCCCATGCTAGTATACAACTGCCAGGAGTAGTGACTGCTGTAGTACACATAACAATAGGCGCAACAAACCATCATGATAAGGATGTGCACACATATGCAAACATGGAGTGTATGCATCAAGGTCAGCATCCGCACACCTAACACATTCCATAGACACTGCATGTGAAGTTGCAGGACATATGTCACATATCGGGCTCAAGTACTGTTAATATATGCGGTGATGTGGTCCAATGGAAGATCAAGGAAGGGTGCATTATATCAATAAGGGTGTGTACACTCCACATAGCCATGGAATGCTCTGGCGGTTGTCAGTTTAATAGTATTGGATTGGTCATACATGGTCCGCTGATGTTGAGATCTGTAAACCAGACATCAGGCATTCAGAAATGACATCTGTCCACATATCATCCCAGGTATGTGTTGCTGAAAAACATAGGGGCTGTGAGCATTAGAGCTAACATAACTGACACAGTACTACACATTCAGCAATGGTTTGTACACCTGTGAGGTTTAGTGCACAGTACATGGCAGGGTGCCAAACAGGTGCACAGCAATACTGTGTACAAGGGTGCAGTGGTATCCAGGGGAAGGGGCATCACCTACTAACGCAGTACATGCATCACACACATGTATACTGTTGCTAGCATGGAGCGACTATAGCTTCACTGCATGCTGTTGTGTACCATATGTTATGCATGTTGACAGATGGGTAATAGGAGGACTGTGTGTACTATCATTGTAAAACCTCACCTGTATGTGTGTGTGTGTGTGTGTGTGTGTGCCTCGGTGGGTGGATATTTTCTCTGTAGGGTAACTCTGGTAAAGTGGAGGGAGGTTGATGCATGTAGGATGCATGTGTGCATGTGTGTGTGTGTGTTTGTGTGGGTCTCCATGTATGCACATTTGTGATTGTGAGGTTGTTCATATAGTAGTGCTTCCCTTTGGGATCATGTAGTACATGGACATGGACTGACACATGACACACCAGGAATACTTATGTATGTAATCACAGGACAGCTGATAGTATAACAAGGTCTGTAGCATGGAGCATGGATTGGGAGGGAAGGTAGACACCAGGTATACCATTAATATCACATTAAGCAGAGAGGTGATTGACAACCCATGTATGCAGCACTACAGATGCATTGAGGAATTGCTAGACAATACCAGGGAGTGTATCCATATATTATAGTTGTCACATGATAGGTTGATTGAGCAGCATATCTGGCATGTACTGAGCAATACTTACACATGAAACTCCAGTGCATGATATTATGGAGTGAACATAGTAGCCCCTCACATATAGTGGTCATGCTCATGATGTCAGAACATACACAGGGTGAACACTGAATGACAGCAGTGAGGCCATGTAAAACAACTCTACTCAGGTCAGGGAGGTAATGGAGTAACAAGACTTGTGTTGTGATCACTTGTCTAGGCATTTAGAGGAATGATATGTAATGAGTGGTATTAATGAGTGCATGTTACCAAGTGTGACGTAGGATGGAGAACACATGGGAATAAATGTGGGACTGTTGTAAAGTCACGGACAGGTAAGTATTAAGGTGGTGTGTGCGTGTGTGTGTGTGTGTGTGTGTGTGTGTGTGTGTGTGTGTGTGTGTGTGTGTGTGTGTGTGAGAGTGTATGTGTGTACTGTTATGCAATGCTGTACAGGTCTTAAATTGCATTTCTTGCTTTACCCCACAGATGGCAAGGTGGATCAGGGTCCCTCCTGCATGCAATCTGATGTTGGCATCCATACAGACACCGAAGATGATGATAGTACTGTTGAGGCACAAGTGAAGTTGTCAGGGGGCAAAACAGTGCCATCATTTCACATCCCCCTTTTAGTCACCCCAACCCTGCACACAGTTTCAGTGCCTATACATGCCTCATTACTAGTGGCCATAGTGGGGGAACAGCTGGCGTTTGGTGGCTGTGCACGGGAGAGTGTGGTAACCATGCCTACTGTGTCTGTTCACAGTAGGCATAGCCAGATGTCCGGCAGGGCACCACATAAGCAGATATCCCAGGGTGCTCATGGTAGGGCCACTGTTCATCATGCCCCTGGCAGACACGCCACAACTGGTACCACCATAGTGCATGTTTCAGCTGGTCATGGCAGTGCAGGCACGTATGGAACATTACACCAGACAGGGCGTGAGGCTGCAGAGAGCTGCTCTCACATCTGCAAGCGACAACTTCTGTGAACTGTCTGGTGCCATCCGTGCTTATACTGAGCTCATGGACAGATTGTCTGGTGAGATGACGGCCCTCTTCAACTGAGGTTTATCAGTGCTTGAACATGTGGTGGGAGTGTGGCGATGCCAGCGTGGATGTAGGCCAGCAACACCGACAACTGACAGTCAATGTTGACATGCTAGGACACCAAATGGCTCCCATAGTGGCAGTACCAGCCCTGGCACATGCAGGGGGGGTGCTGTCCACATCACACCACAGCAGACCACAAGCACATGGTCCTGGCCAGTCCCAGGAGGGACCTGCTTCCAGCAGACATCTGTCATCATCAGGGGAGAGTAGCACATCGAGGCCTGTACCTGGATATGCCCATGGAACCCCTGGCAGGCACAGTCCACATGTCCATGGCCAGAGGCAGTGAACTGCACACCCTACCAGGTAAGGTCTGCAGCTGTGATTCAACACCTGAGTATAGCAGCCACTTGGCAGAACTGTGTGCATGCATACCCACACACTATACGAACACATCTAGGGCAACCCCATACCTACACGCACCCAGTTCACCTCATTACACCCCTCACCCACACACATGGCGTCAAATGTATGGCCTATCCTCAGCCTCTGGCAAACCAACAACACACCCTGTTCATATGATGATACCTGTGCCACATCGCTTTCATCCATAACATTGAAGCAGGGACAGCTTAATATGGTTCTGATGCACACGGTGACTGTACTACAGTGTACCAAAGTACTGCAGTGTAACATGTTGTCAAGAGTAAAGTTTAATGCGTGCATGTCAGGTAGTGTAGCCATCCAACAATGATGCATTATAGCTGTTAGTAACACTGATTGATTGTGGTCTCCATAATGTTATCCATTTGAGTTGTAGGTGTACATGTGTCAGCAGGAGGATGGTCTGCAGTCATATTCCACAACGGGGTATGGCACTGTGGTGACACCATGGCTATGAGATATCTGGGGTACAGTTGCACACATGTCACAGGTTTGTATAACAGTTATTGCCTGTGCCACATGGACAGGTGACCCACTGGGACATTTATAATCTGCAACCTGATGTAGACCCATCCACATACTTGCACAGTCTTACTTGGCAACACTAGGACTAGACCCCTACCTAGGTATGTAGTGCTACTGAAGTGTGTGGCTTTCATTGCACACACCACACAGCGTTTAGGGTGAGGTGTGTTCCAGGTTACATACTACATGCAGAACATCCCCTGACATGTACAGTATGCTAATTGGGGATGCAATGGGTTTATATGGACAATACATAGTGTGACATACCTTCATATACACATTAAAAGACACATAACAGGCAGACACACATCTAAGAGACCTGGGCGCATTGCTGCTAGCGTGACCATGTGTCCAATGTGTTACAGGTAGGCTGCACACAGTATATGCATAACTGGGCTGGATTGTGGTATCAGTTACCTGTATGGTTGATGGTGACAGTGGTAACCATAAAGTAGTACATGGGACATATACTGGGTATACCTTGGTGTAATGACAGTGTACACAGCACCCACATCCCTCAGTGGATCTTTACTCCCTGAAACCCATGATGACACTCTGACATACCTACCATCACACATTGCCCACTACTGAGATACAACCCATTGTATATCCCAACAGTGGTACTACAGGGATATGCATTTAATGCACATGCCACAGGCATAATAGGTTGTTGCATTGTGCCTCACCTATGTGCCCACTGCAGAGATACAACCCATTGTATATCCCAACAGTGGTACTACAGGGATATGCATTTAATGCACATGCCACAGGCATAATAGGTTGTTGCATTGTCATGCCTCACCTATGGGCAGCAACAACACCATCTGTACTACTGTGTGACAATGGGTATTGTAAGATGAGTATGTGGTCTTGGAATGCTGTACCCTACAGATATATGGTCATGCACACATACACACACTTGCCAGAACTCAATGGGTATCCCATGCCTATCAACCCATTTGTACAACACTGTTGTGCTGGTACTGCAAGGCTCATGTAGTTGGAATGGAGAGGAGGGTAACAGGATACATGTAATATCCCATACAACAGCAGCCACAACTGACTATGGTAAAGGGTGTTGCGGTGGTTCTGAAAGCCCTCATGGAATTCACAAGTGCAGGTGCGCTAACACACAGACACTGCTATATTCTGTAATGCACATGTCAGTACTGGGGTTCATTACTAAAGGTGGTCATAGCTGTGTACCTAGCTATTGTCCATGGAAGGATGGGTTGTGTAGGGAATGTGTGTACAGTGGTATCCTGCCACCTGCCATGTGGCAGCAGGCAATCTATTGACAGACACCACTGTGGTGACCCTCAAGGTGAGAATGACATGCATCAGCCAATCCTCTGAGTTCCTCCTGCACATGGCCACTGAGGTGATCAAGTTGACATGTATGTAACATGTATTTCAACACATGGTTAGTCTCTGTGATGGAGACCTGTACCCAAGCATGTTCTGTTGACTGGTAGTGTAGTGGAGGTACCCATGGCATGTGGTTCATACAGGGTGATGTCTCTTATATGTGCCAGTTATTACACAGTGGGGCAGACATTTCAGTGTCAATCAAGCATAGGTTACCTGTACATATCCCAGCTGGATACCTGCTATATGCACATCTGAGCAGGGACTGACAGTCATCAGTTTCGCAAGTAGCTATGCAGTAGGATGAATGTGTTGACAGATAGACGTTTGACAACAATATGTATGCCATAACTACATGTTGGAAGCCCTCACTAACATGTGCTGTACAGACAGTAGTCTACAGTTACATTCCACATTCTGGATCATTATCCAGTAGGGGATATATACTTTGACACAGCTCACACACCAGGGATATAACAGGGAGGCCTTAGAGTTCAGCTATGCCTGCAGGTGTGCCTGTTGTCAGTACTACATTTAGCACTCTAGTCTTGCCTGGGAAAGCACTGTCAACAGTAGTACTGCCATGATACACTACATGCCAGTGTGACAGCACATACCCTGGGATATTACCCCTGTATGTAACGCATTCACATGGATAACAGTGCTATACAGGCCTCATATACTTGTGTGTCCCAGACATGACACCTGTACATTTACCCATAGCTTAGCACTGATTAGCTTCATGCAAACCCACTCAAACATGCTTAAAGCTGCTCAAAACTTCCTTAACCACTCTGTATCCGACAGCCCTTGTTCTACACAGCAACAAAATGAACAGCCCTTGCACCCAGGACCCTGTACACTATATTCACAACACTTAACCACTACACCATGACCACTGTGAAGGCATCTACTGTTTCAGCCACCCATTTCCCTTGCATGCTCACATCCATACCATAGATAAAAGTAAAAACACATACTACTTCATTCGGCAATTGGTAAGGAAAATGGCTTACCTTGTGGGTGTGCCAGTATTGAGGATGGTGCTGGAGGACTGCCTATGTCAGATTCACATAGGCAGTCCTCCAGTATTGAGGATGGTGCTGGAGGACTACCTATGTCAGAAGCACATAGTACACTCCCTATACATGTCTGAGCACAGGTAGTGCCATGGTTGACATCCCTTTTACTGTATGCGTGAGTCAGAGAGTGGTGTCATTCCTTGGGATCCTCCTGTGTCAGTGTATGTGCTATGCGTTACCTCTTTGCCAAGGCCAGGGCATACTAGGCATGCCCCCTTCTGCCTACTGGCGCAGGCTCAGGTTGTTCCTCCTCCGAGTCAATCTGTGCCTGTGCAGGCCTTGGCAATGGTGGGGGGCTGTGTGGCCCTGTCCCATGCTGTCCTTGCTGCAGCTGTTTCTGTAGCATGGCACATACGATAACAATTTGAGTATATGTAGCAGTTGAGTACAGCAAGGTTCCACCAGATGTGTCCAGGCACTGGAACTATGACTTGAGCATCCCAAACACACACTCTATTGCAACTCTGGTCTGTGCATGTGCCACATTATGGAGTTCTTGTTCGGGTGTGTGTGCATTTCTGAGCTCCAGTGAGTAACCAGCATCCCCCACTTGGTGACCGTAAGGATGTCCCCACTGGCAAATCTCTGGTACAGCTGCGTCAGATGCCAGATGTGGGAATTGTGATCGCTTCCAGGGCAGCCAGCACACACATTCATTATAATGCCCTGGGGATCACGCACAACCTGGCAGTTGATGGAAAGGAAGCCCTTGCGGTTGATGTAGACCCTACCCTACTCACCAGGTGGTGCTTTGATGCATATGTACATGCAGTCTATAACACCCACTACCTCAGGGTATTCTGCTATTTGGTGGAAGAGATGCATATTGCTAGCCAACGTCTCATGGGTATTCTGGAAATATACATGCTCACTGGCATGTGCTGACATCACATCCAGGGACTGGTGGAGTACCCTTTATGCTGATGCCTTTGAAATCCCCATTATATCCCCAGTTGGCCTTTGGATGGTACCTGTAGCTAGTATACTTAGGCCTATACATACCTTGGTATCCACTCAGATGGGATCCTCTCTGTTAGTTCTGTGTGTAATGTGTGGCCAGCACAGCTCAATAATTTGCTGTAGGAGGTCCCTGTCCACCCTTTAGCACTCCACTATCTCATGCTCTTGTAGCCCCTAGTAGTTTACCCTGGGTCTGTACACTCTTCTCCATCTCCTCACTGTGGGTTGGTCAACAGCATTCTCATCCTCACCACCCTCAGCCTCTTCCACATGTTGATGTATGATAGCTATTGCAGCCCCTATCATTTTGTTGTTTTTGTTTGTTAAAATTCCCCCGCTTGTATACACCGGTGGTGTAGAGTATGTGGGAAGAACCAGAGGGAAAGGTGTTTGCATAGTTTATATTAGTGTTCCGGGCTGGGCTGGTCTGCTGCCTGTGTAATTGGCTGATTCTGATACATTTCACCTGCCAGCTATGCTAGTTCTCCTAGATTACCTTCCTACTGCAGTTTTTCCTTCCCATTGCCTTCCTGCTTATGGCCGGGGGTGCACTGCGCAAACACAGTGCTCAAATGTGCACAGAGCTGCTATTTCCTGGTTTATTTATTTTTTCTTGTAAAACCCAGTGCGCGGTGCACACACCTTCTTAGGCAATGTAAAGAGTGCTAGGCAGCCTCAGACACACACCCTTGCTTAGCTGTGCTAACTAAGGGCAAACCTGAGCCACAGGGTTCCAATCTGCTTACAGTATGCCTGACACACACCCCTATGATGTCAGCTAACTCATAGGATTGCACCAAGCTATTCCTGCTCTTACACTGTTGAGTGCTGACTAGCATGCAGGGGAAATCTAGGATTCCCTTAATTTGCATAGGATTGCCTGCTGATACATAGTTACAGGTCCTACACTGAGCCTCCCCTCTTAGCAACCACTGCTCACTTGCCATGTTGCCTTCTGCCTACATTGAGTATAATGGCAAAATAGTGATTTTGGTTAGAATGCTTATTTTAGGTTTTTATTTTATTTTTTTGCCTAGTACCATTTGCGCGCCGCTGCCCTATGCTTTAAAAGCCAGGACCAGCTAAAAAAAAATAAAAGTTGATTTTTTTTATTTTTGCAACTGTTTTCCATGCCAGTGGCCATATATTTGGACACTGGCATGCTTTCTACATAATATCCACCCTTTATTTAGAGCTGTCATGGCTCCATTTTGTAGTTTTCAGAAATGTACTCGGTTATTGACTGAGTACATTTCTGCAGATTACACTAGTCCTGCACGGCCAGCTTCCAGCTTCCTGGATCACAAATTCACCTCATTTGCATGGATTTCACCTGTAAATGGGGTAATTTGCATACAGGGGCTGAATCCGTGCAGGACTAGTACAGGAGCACTCGTGCACGTCCCTACAGCTTATTCCTGGATCACACGGCAGACATATTGCCTGCTGGAGCTCCTGCACTAGTCCTGCACACCATGCAGGGCTTGCTGAATCTGGGGGACTGAAGCCCACATGCATATGTGTGCACCTCCTGCCATCTATGAGATACATTCTCTCTTATTTTTTTCTGTCATTTATGTATAAGTCTCTCTTTTCTGAATGACATCTGTACACTTAGTGTCTTCTCATCTTTTCTGCCTATAGCCTCCATCATTCTACCTACAGTTTTAAGTTGTTCCTTTGCATTTACACTCCTTTTTCTTCTTATTGTTCCTTTTTTTGTGCATCTTTTCTGGTGTAATTTTGCTTATCTGCCTAGACTCTTTTTGCCAGCTGTCTTCTCACACTTCATCTACTCATGTCCTCTTATCTCACCATCTATCTAGTTGAAGCTCCTTGAAGCAGACTCTAAGTTCACCAGTCACTCTCTTCAGCTGAGATTCTTTAATTCTTAGCTTCTCAGTCATCTTTCAGGATCTGAAGCCATCTCTACCTAAATCACACTTGTTATGTCACACCTGGTGATCCTGATGATCCTGATCCATCTAGATTCCCTTATCCCTCCCCAGGATTTCCTCTTTTTTTTCTTATGTTTTATTTAATTCTGTCATTTACTTTTTTGAATACAGTCTGTCCCCAATTAAATCCCATTCCATTCTTGCTGCTAATTTCCTAGCAGCTGCCCCTGGTAAATTCCCAAATATTAAATCCTTGTCATCCTCCCATATATGATCAGCCCCATCAGCTCTTTTCTTTATTCATTGAACTTTATCCAAATTTTTAGTAATGTTGATATACGTTCTCAGTTTTTGTATGTTGCAAATGTTATGCATGTCTTACAATTAAAAGGTTTGAAGCATGCCATCAGCCACACTATCTCCGTCAGTCCTCATATTATTATGCTAGCATGAAACCTGGTAAAGAACAAGGGTTGGTCAGATGTTCCTTCTCTAAACTTGACCTATTTGATTAATTATGCCACCCTGGAGTATATTTTCTCACTTATGGCAATTTTGATGAATTTGAGTAGCTATTATGAAGCTTGTAATCCATTTATTTAAGTTTTAATTTGACAAATGCTCAAACAGGCAAAAAAATGAAAGAAGGAAAATGGTTATGCTTTCAAGTAGTCAAAACATCATAAACACTATTTTTAAGGGGCAAGCCCCATTTGGGGCTTCACATCACATATCCATCACTTTAATAAAATGACTTCATAGTTGCACAAAAATGCAGAAATCAGAAAAGACTAAACAATGGAGTACTAAAGATTATCATAGCCTGGTGTCTTACTTTAAAATATTATAAATGTAAATTCAAATGTGGATGTTGTTGTAGTCTTACTACATCAACGTTTTTTTGCCACCAGGAATGCTGTGCTTTGTTTTTACTTCCTGGGACTTGGAGAGGAGATAATGATGAGTTTTAAGTAGTTTTTCACATTTCCTTTTTCTTCAGAGTTTATGTGATTTCAGTGGTGGTACACTTAGGGGTCGAGGGTATAGATTAGGAGCCCTCACATTAGGGCTAGGGACTATAGGGTGATGCAGCCCTCCTGTACAAATGTTTATTTTCTAGTGGTTCATGCTGCTCTATACAGTGATTTTTGTTAAGAGGATTATATTGGGATTAGATGATTTAGATGCAATATTCTGCATCTTGACTAAGGGAGATGAGATATTTCACATAAAATCTATGCATGCACGCACACTGATCCATGCCAATGCACAAATGGAAATCACAACAAACAATTTTTACGGGAGAAGGTGAATGAGTTCTACATCAGGAAATTCAAACTGGCATTTTAAAATGCACCTCTACACCATCAACAAATTGTATAAGTAAATAAATAAATATTGTCCAGTTAGCATTTTACAAAGAGTAAAGTAAATCCTGTATTCTTAACTGTCAGCAGGTAATATTTCTTAGGCTAGTAGAAACAGTACTTTACCTCAGTATAAAAAATAATATTGAAGGTGGTAGGAGAGATTTTTTTCAACAGTTACCCCATGAAACTGCTTCATAAAGTAGTGGGAATGGGATTCTGAGCAATAACAGAGAAACAATACTATCAGCACATATCACAGGGAGAAATACTCTGCCACTTATTATAAAGATGGATTCAGCATATTTAACATGGATGCATTTAAGAATAAGCAATTTTGTTTCCAAAATAATATGCATTTTGTATGGAAATATTTAAAAGAAAATCACATAATGAAAAGTTAAGGATGCCAGAGAACAACCTGAACACAGAAAAGTCACATTGATTTGTGACTTCTTTCAGTGCTGGTATATCTGCCTTATAGTCATTATATACCATTGGCACATTATGTTAAGTGGAGCATCTGTAATGGCCTGTTTAAAAAAAAAATGAATCCAATCTGTAGCTTTAGATATAGATGGAATCTGAAAGAAATGAGGTTTGGTAACAGACCCATTTGTCCAGGGACATCTTCAGGTGGGGGTTTAGACTGAAATAGGAATGAGTTTCAGGAGAGTAAGGGAAGCTAGTTGGTGGGGGGGGGGGGTAAATAGGAAAGTAGGATGACTGGAGGATGTGAGGTAAGTGTAGGGAGGGGTATAATACATTTTGTGAGTGTAACTGGTTAAAGTATCACATTTTGGTGTGAACTTGCTAAGGCAAGTATTATGTCCATGATGACCTGTAGGTGCTGTGGAGTAGGTAGGACTTAAACTTTAATGGCACGGCAAATTTAGTAAGTATTCATGATCCTTCGTGAGGTCAATCTGGATAGTATGGTTTCAGGGTGTTTAATCCTAACTTGGCTGGGGTTGTTTGTCCGTTTGCTGAGTGGGTAAAGGTACATCATGGTGGAGTGTGTTCCCACATTTAAGGGTTTAGTTAGTGTGAGCATCAATGTTTTTTTTTTTCCTGGGTGAGTAATATAAGGCAGGACTGTAGCAAGAGCAAGCTGCGGGGGTTTCAGAAATTCAGAAAGTAATGAATATTATTTCATAGGCTATGAGAGTTTCTTAGCACAGCTTAAAGGGCAAAAATATTTTGTGACCATGGACCATGGTCTAGTGCTTTTGATCGCAGTTGTCAATCTGGGCTTTATGCCAAATGAGAAGCACAACTTCAGCAGCAAGGCAATACTGGACCTGCATGATGGTCACACAGAATTGAAGAAAGTCTTTATTTATTGTGTTAAAAATACAGCGGATGGAAAATAAGAGTGTAAATAAGAGTGTAAGCAGTGGTAGTTTTAAAGTAATTTCATACAACTGTATGCATACCTTTTAGTGCTTTGGCATAATAGCTGACGGGGGAGGTTGAACTATTTGTTGTCAAGAGGAGATGTCTCTGCTCTAATGTTTGGCACCAGTGTTCCACTGAGTTTTTTGTTTTCCTCATGAAATTAGTAGGCTTTTCCTTGTGGGGGCAGGGTGTGCTGTGTCTTTGGATTCCATGGCATTTCAGGTCCTCACACAGCAGGATGTAGGTTGAGGGGTTTTCCTTGGGGTCTATATTATAACATCGGATTCTACAAAGATTGAATGTTATAATAAACCCAAAGAAGTACCAGATACTCAGCGTAAAGTGCAAAGGATTTATTGAGCAGTAGTCCACAAACACAACAGCAATACGTAGTTAAAATAACATCCACGTTTCGTCAGTAACTTCTTCAGATAAATCACATCAAAAACATATAAAAACTCCCAGATTAAATACTCATGACCAAGTTAAAATTAACCAATAAAATTCATAGATTATTACAATATTAAATAAGTCCATGTCAGCACATCACTTCCACAAGACAGAACAACAATTAAAATGCCATTTTATACAGAGTAAATGTAAATCAATACACAATAAATTCATACTTCACAAGAATTAATGAATAAAATTCACGAGGATCTGTTAAATTAAGTTAATTTATGAAATTATGTTATATTTTATTACAATGTTAAGAGTTCTTGTAATTTAAAATAAATGTGCAAACAATGCTTCCCTCTCCTGGTGATAACTGGTAATACAACACGTTTACTTAATAAAAATGAACAGTTTGTATATGTATGTGTATACAACGTAATAAATGAGTGATGAAAAAACAATCAAAGTTAAAATAAGATAAGGGAAAACAGTTTTATAACTTTGCTGACCTTAGTTTCAGTACTGGTGCAAGTGAAATCATGTCATTAATTCCCTTTACAAACACACACACATTTGTAATGATGCCAAATTTGAATTCTTTGTTTTGGAAGTTGTTTCAATGGACCCCAGAGGTGGAATGTGGGAAACTCTGGTGGAATACAGGGAACTGAATTGGCAGATAGTGTTAGAATCAAATAAATATCCAGGCATTAATGACATGATTTCACTTGCACCAGTACTGAAACTAAGGTCAGCAAAGTTATAAAACTGTTTTCCCTTATCTTATTTTAACTTTGATTGTTTTTTCATCACTCATTTATTATGTTGTATACACATACATATACAAACTGTTCATTTTTATTAAGTAAACGTGTTGTATTACCAGTTATCACCAGGAGAGGGAAGCATTGTTTGCACATTTATTTTAAATTACAAGAACTCTTAACATTGTAATAAAATATAACATAATTTCATAAATTAACTTAATTTTACAGATCCTCGTGAATTTTATTCATTAATTCTTGTGAAGTATGAATTTATTGTGTATTGATTTACATTTACTCTGTATAAAATGGCATTTTAATTGTTGTTCTGTCTTGTGGAAGTGATGTGCTGACATGGACTTATTTAATATTATAATGATCTATGAATTTTATTGGTTAATTTTAACTTGGTCATGAGTATTTAATCTGGGATTTTTTATATGTTTTTGATGTGATTTATCTGAAGAAGTTACTGACGAAACGTGGATGTTATTTTAACTTCGTATTGCTGTTGTGTTCGTGGACTACTGCTCAATAAATCCTTTGCACTTTACGCTGAGTATCTGGTACTTCTTTTGGTTTACTAGTACAGCTCAGTACCTTCCTTTTTTGGTGTTTTGAATGTTATAATATTGAACCCTAAAAACCGAAATCCGAAAACTTTGAACAGTCAGAATAGAGAATTTTTTCCCAGGGAAAAAATTCTCTATTCCAAGACACATACACACAACACAAACACAGACAAAAAACAGCAATCCACACACATACACTTAAAATCCTACACCTAAACCTAAACAAAACTTTACATACACTACTAGCTATCTACTTACCTTAACCCAACCCTAACCCTAAGGTCCGTCACTATCGCACACTCACCTGACCCGTGCCCTAATCCTAACTCACCTAACCCTCCCCTAACCCTAACCTACACACAACCACACACTTACCTGACCTGCGCCCTAACACTAACTCTCCTAACCCGCCCCCTAACCCTAACCTACACACAATCGCACACTTACCTGACCCACGCCCTAACACTAACGTACACACAACCGCACACTTACCTGACCCGCTCCCTAACCCTAACTTACTTAACCCGCCCCCTAACCCTAACCTACACCCAATCGCACACTTATCTGAACCTGACCCGTAACATTCCAACATATCGAATGCTGAAAACAGTGAAGCCACAGCGACGGCACACCAAATTCTTTCCCTGGGAAAGAATTAGGTGTCCTGCACCTTCCCTGTTTTCAGCGTTCGACATTATGGGATCGATATTATAACATTCGATCTTTGTAGAATTTGATGTTATAATATAGACCCTTTCCTTGTTGGCACAGTGCTTATCATGGAGTTGCTTGTGGCTTACATTCCTATTTGCCTGTTTGCCATTGTTGGTTGTGGAAAGACTTCTGGGACTCTGTTTTGGTTTATGGAGTGCAGCTTGTTGTGAGTAGTCTGCCTTAGTTGCTTAGGTACCTTATTGTTCATGATGTTTACATGTTTTTCATGATGACCTTTGCCCAGGCAGATTTCTTGCAGTTTTAGGAGGGTTGGGAAGTCTATGTGGTGCTGGATCTTGTCTACATTCTCAGGGAAGGCTGGGGTTCCCTTCTTTGAGGACTGCGGAGCATCTGTTGTGTGTGAGGAAATGGTGGGAAGATTTTTGGCTGGTGAGTTTCTGTCAGGTTTCTCAGGACTCAGTTACATGCTGCCAAAGTTCTTGGGTGACTGGTTTGGACTTGGGAGGGGGGAGGTTTGTAGGAGGCAGACAATGTAGTCTTTGCGGGATTACATTATGTGAGAGTGCAGGCCTGTTTGACACCTGAGTTAAGCTCATACCACTTCAGGGTATATTTGTGGGCTATACAGCACTGGATGGTGTCGTTCACTTCTGCACAGGCATGGTGTAGTATTAGCTGCTAGAGTGAAGGTGGGAAGAGCAGACAGTTCCTCCTAAAGCTCAGGGTTTTCCTGCAATCACATACACCAACATTGGAGTTTGGAACTTCATATCCTTCAGAAAATCCATGACTAAATGAGGCCACACTAAATTCTTATTCTAGGAACACTGTGAGTTTATAAGAACAATATTTAAAATGTGTCCCTAGTTTTTGGGGCTTTACCCCCACGTTATTTTGGTAGTAATCACTTGCCATTCCTTAGATCATTTTGGGAACAGAACATGTTTGGCAGTACAAAATTAAGAAGGTCTGCATTTTACAGGAATGTGCACCATTAAGCAATGTAAATCTTGTCTGGAAAAAGAGTATATTTACTTTAATGCATTGTGGTGTACAGAGGTGCAATAATGCTGCTCAGCTTAGACTTCTATAGGTGAATAGGTTCATGGGTTCACTGGTGTGTAATAGGCTAATGGCCCTGGAGCCTTTACAACCCTAGTCCAAAAATATTGACCAGGCATCATGCCACCCAATGTTAGTTCACAGTTTCCCTATCCAGTAGGGCAAATGGAGTGATCCCTGGGGTGAAATTTCTGTTACCCACCCACTCATCAAGATTTCTCTTGAAGAGGGCCAGCAAAGTGCTCTGCTTGACATGAATGGGAAGCTTATTCCAGAGCATGGACAGTCTTTGGGAGATGAACCTGTACCTCCAGCATGTTCTGTTAATTGTGGCAATGAGGTTGTGATCTCTGAAGCATGTGGCATGGGGGGATTGGGACTTCTTTAGGTGTAGCATTTCAAGTAGGGCTGTGTCAGACACGGCTTTGTAAGTCAAGCAGAGCTCACCTCTAAGTAGACAATAAGAGACTGAGAACAGCTGAAGTTTATTAGTCTGTCCATGTAAGAATGTAAGACATGTTTAAGGCCTAGGATCCTTTTAGTGAGGTACTTTGGTGGCCTTTCCAGCTGTTGTAGGTGTCTGGTTAGGTACATGCCAAACAGGGCATTATATTCCATGATTGGTCTAATGAGGGATGAGTAAAGAGGGATGACAGCCTCTTTCTTCCTAAATGCAAAACCTTTGGTTATAAGATGTGCCATGTAGAAGGACTTTCTGACCACAGTGGCAATATGATGGTCGAATGTGAGGTGGCTATCGACCTGAGTGCCCAGATCTCTTATGGCTCCTTCAGTGTTCAGTGGGCTCCCATCAATGTTGTAATACATGGGAGCTGATTTTTTTCCATTTTTTGGAGTTAAGCTTCTGGCCATGGTTCCAACACCAGTCACTGGTCTCAGAGAGGCCTTTTTGTAGGCTCTTTTGTAGAATAGTAGGCTAACTGCCCTTTTTGCTTGTTATCATATTTGTTGAAGTCATTCTCACCTAATTTCAAAGACTATAGTTATAATCTGTCCATAGGAAACAACTGCACTGTTTGAAATGCCCCCCTTTTTTGATACAGAGTCTTGATGCTAAAATCTACACGATGTTTACATGATTGTCATGTAGTTGTGGATGTAGTGCTCCTTGGTTAGGAGGATTTTTTGTTGTTATTTAGATATTGTAATGATTTTTCTTCTTGGTCATTGAAACTAGGCTAATAGGCTGTCTGGGAATTGGTGGATGGAACTTTGGTGGGTTTTTGTCAACTAAATTTTCTCTGACATAGTTGGTCCAAAGTTTCAGTACTTTTGTTAACCGAGATGCGTACACAGAGTGCACTTTACTTATTAATTGAAATTGCTGGGCTTACTATGGAAGAGCCAAATTGGATTTAAGTCACAGAGATGACTTGTGTACTTAGAAATGTAGGAACAGTTGAGTTTGGTGTAGACTTAATAGACTGGTCAGGATAAGCAGGATGTCCTTTAAGAGGTTGCCAGGACAGGTAACCATATGGGTCACTGGTCTGTGAGGCATATCCCTTGTACTCATCGGAGTTATTTTCTGTTAGTATTTACTAGAAAAATAGTTTATAAAGACTGGATGACTTAAAAGTGTTGAAACTCTGCTGCCTAACAGTACACTATATAGTATGCTTCAAGATAAGAACTATTCAAGTTTGCCAGTCATTCAGTGCCGCAGAATTAGACTTTTGAAACTACAAGATTTTGCAGGAAGACCACAACCTTACTGTTATAGAGTTTTAATTGGTTTGCCTTTATATTGTTTTAAGTGTTTTGAATAGGGAATCGCTGATGTCCTGTCATGTTTTCATCTTTGTTCCTGGTTGTGTTAAGGCATAAGTACCGAGATATTTACAATTTGTCCCTATTGTGGGGCTTGGTAACCCCTTCTCCCCATACTACAGTATCTGTGCCTCAGTAGGTATGATATTTGTCTTTGAGTCTGAAAAATAAGGAGGCAGTGAGTTTTCTTCCCACACCAGGTACAGACTTTCGGGAAAGGTACATAGTGCTGTCTCCTTGTTTTGGTCTGTTACTCAGAATCTTTAGGTTGCTGGGAAACTGGTAGGGAGGGAAGTCACTACATAAGCTCATACAGTTGGTTAGGATTTAATACCAGTCAGGAGAGGCAGGCTAATGCATTTTCAATTGATCTAGAAACTTGTTAGGTTTATAAGAACAATGCTTAGAATCAATGCAATTTGAGTTAAGTGTGGGGGGAAATGGGTTTTTTTAACAATTTACAATATATCAATGCAGGGAAGTAAGTAGTGGGAGATGGTAGGGTATGACATGTCACTGATATTTCACAAGGCTGTTAGTATGCACACTTCTCAGCAAAAAGTTTTTGAAATTAAGTAATGGTATGGGAGGGGGGGTTGTGGTAGGTAAGCTTCCTAGTTGTCATGGATACATGCCATGGCAGGCACTGTATTCTTCTGTACTGGCGGTTGCATGGAAGGTTTCAGCTTTTCCCTGACTGTTTATCCCCTCATCTTCAAGAGACAGGAATGCTGCTACTTATAATGTGGAACAAGGGGTAACAGGGTAATACTTGGTAATGACTCACTAACAACTGGCAGCTCATAGGATGGTTAAAAATTATTGTTAGCAGGGGGCTATGCCCCCCTGCACCCCCCTGGGGGCTACACCCCCCCATAACTTTAATATACCATCTCTGAGATCGCACTACAGTGCAGAAATGGAAATATTTCCATTCAGCACTGTACAGAGATGTCCATTACACATGGTCAGGATTACAAAAGTCGAACATATGGTCTCGGCCATATGGGTTTCGACTTTGTGGCATTTCGACCATGTATAGGGGACCCATATATATATATATATATATATATATATATGAGGGACTGTGCCCTCCACACCCCCTGCTACTTAAATACTCCGAGCTAGCACCACAGCACTACAGTGCAGGAAAGGGGAATCTCCCGATTCCACTGTGTATCGAGATCTCTGCTATTCATTGCTGGCCTTTCAAATGGTGTCAGCCATATGAATTTCAAACTTTTTAAAGTTCAAATACATGAAGGAACAGTATATATATATATATATATATATATATATATATATATATATATATATATATATAGATAGATAGATAGATATTGTGTGCTTAGTTTGCTATTTGTCAGTATATCTTAAACAGTGCACTGCATGGAGAGTGATAACTTAGAATGTTTACACAGATCAGTTTTTGTTAAAAATTAATGATTATTATAATGTAAGGCCCACAAATAATGAGTCTGAAATTTTAATTCATAATGAATAAACCATAATTCTCAGAGAAAGATGTTCTCATGGCTTTTGTTAATATGTAAGGGTTGCTCAAATGACACTATGTTAAAATCGACTGATTATATCATTTTGGTGCATTTTGTTTCTCATTTGTTGAATGTGTGTAGAATTTTTTGTAGTTATTATTAATAATCCTATTTCTAATTGTATCAGTAAGTATTCATAATAAGTAATGGAATTCTTGAAACTATATTTCCCATAATTATTTATAAATGATGACAGCACCTCACTGATTAGCCCTCAGAATTTTTAACATGGTGCTTTGATTGTTTAAACCTGTTTTTATTCACTCACATTCTTTTATAGTCTTTTTTTCTGGACCTCTAATCTCATCTGGAATCAAATCACATTTCCAGCTAGTTCATTCATTCCTCCCTGTTCCTGACACAGAAAAAAATCAACTGCTGATACAGTAATACATGTATTTTAGTAGGTAACAGTGCCCAACTGCCGCTGAGTACTTGCTTCTTTACATATGCCATCCTCAGATGGTGGGCACATATTTGATGTACTAGCTCATATCCTTCAGAAAATGGATGCTAACATATCCTGTTATTCTAGCAGCTAAATTTATTTGAGGACATTGGGGACATGTTACTGGTACAGACAGCAGGAAAAAACAAAACACAGACTCTGAATCTCAGATGTATGTCAATATTTAGTGACTTCACACCTCAAAGGTTTGTCTGAAAAACACATTTTTATGAGGAACAGACCAAAAATATTAAGCAATAATCTGGACATTCTGCAAAACTGACTGACGAGAAGCATGGAGGTGTGAGTAAATGCAATGGACTACATTACACTGCCTTTCTGACAGCGTCTGTTAAATGTTTTCCGGCTTTAAAAGCTGACAAAACACTTTGAGATTTTTCCCTAGAACCAGTAGTACATGGAGTAGATAAAGAGCCATGCACTATAAAGATTTATGATTGTGTAACAAATTATAACCATATATTATTTGTTCTCAACATGGATGCCAAGAAATTCACCTTGGAAACAAAGCTCAAGAGGTGAATCTTGGGATCCATGTCTCGAACAAATAATAATTAGATTATGATCAGTGACCTGATCATAATCTTATATATGAATAAGTCTTATGACACAAACAAGAAAAGCAGGAGTGTGTGGTGACTTAAAACACTGAGTGGACATGAATAAATATAACAAGAGAAGACATATTATATGCAGAGGTCCAAGATGGTCATCTGAATACTGGAAAAACATTTTTGAGGCAATATGATAAAGACTGCTCTAAGTGACATATCACTTCCTGATGCACACTATTGGTTTTTCTTGTCACTCTAATTACAGTTACTGACAAGATAAACACAGCTGCAGAGATATCATCACAAAAAGTAAAATCCTGTTGCTTATTCAAATTCAGCAACCATTTCACTCACAATCACTAAATTAGCAATCTAACTTTCACTATTGCATTCGTCACTTCTTCTTTTTCGGAATCACACTCACCATCAGCCACCTCCCAAAAAATACTCAAAAAATATCCCCTCCAGTCATAAATAGAGAGCATGTCCTGGCTGCACTTGCTAAGGCCAAGAACACAGCCTCAAGTTTCGTGCCATGAGAATGGAGAACTGCAATGATTATGCCTCTTTATAATGGTGGACCATCAACAGAACCCAGAAACTACAGACCCACTAGTCTGGCTAGCCTTTTATGCAAAACCATGGAAAGAATTATCATGCAAATGATCAGGAAATACATAGGAGATCTTCAAACACTGGATCCATTTCAGTTCGGTTTTGCCAAAGGAAGGTCATGCATACTGAACCTGGTGGACCTCTTTGAGAAGGTCACCAAGGCAATGGATGAGGTTAAAACAGTGCTTACTGCCTACCTTGACCGGGCTAAGCAATGTGACACAATATTCCACCCAGGCATTATTAAGAAATTTATGGAATTAGGCATAAAACCTATATAACACTCTGGATAGCCAGCTGGCTGACAGATATGTCCCAGGAACTTAGGACTGGTGAAACCACCTCCTGAATGAGGTCAGTCACTGGTGGAGGCCCTCAAAACTCTGTGGTGGGCCTGATCCTCTTTGGAAATTTCAAAGACCTCTGGATAACTAAATCTACAGATGACTGCAAACTGGGAGAAGTCATTGAATCACCCAAAGACACTAACATCTTACAAGTGGGTCTAACACAGACAAATGGCTGGTGCCAAATACATGGCTTAAAACGTAATGCCAAATAATTCACTATAGTACCTTTGGGATGATGGTCACTCCAGGAAAATAAGTCATCAATAAAATACTGCTAAGAGTTGATCCACTAGCGAGGGATCTGTGAACGCTTGAAGAGAGTAACCTGGCCTTTGCCCAGCATGTGTCCAAGGTAGTAAGGAAATCATTCTATTTTGTTCAACATATAACTAAGTGTATGGCATCTAGGTCCAGGGAAGTCACTGTACCACTGTATTTGGCCCTCTTCAGACACATTGCTAATTATAATACCACCTTTTGTATGTACCTGACCAGATACATGCAGCAATTTGAACACCCACAACAGCTCTTTACAAAAAGAATACAGGACACAAGCACAATGTCCTATGCAATTGCATCAAAACCCAATTTCTCTACTCAGTATCCTACAGACTACTGAGAAGTAATATATGCCTAAGCATACAAGGCATCCCTGGACTCCGCTCTCATGAACCTTTCACACATCCGCAAAATGAGCTGCATCAGAACTACCAAAGACCTAAATTTTGTAGCAATGTATCTCAGAGAATTCCCTTTCTGTGGAACAGGCTCCCCATCCATGTGAAACAAAGTCTCTCCCTAACCCTATTTAAGTATAACTTGAGCTATTGGATAAGAAATCTAAAATTCACTCATGATCTGGTGCCCAAATCTCTGATGGACAGAGGAAGTCAGTAAATCATGTCATAACCAACAGTCATCCCCTATATAACTTGCGGGACACATTTCAGTGTGCAGAGCTAGGCTTATAAATGCCCTAGGGGGTTATTAGCCTAGTATAGATCCATGAACTTATGAACCTATGCTCATGTTTCCTCTACAGGGAAGGGTGTGGCAGTACTGGGCTGTTCCCAAAGAGACCTATTGATAAGATGCCAGAGTCTGAAGTCATGAAATACAGTTAATAGAATAAGAACTTGCAAACAATTGAAAAACTAAGCATTTATGAAGGGATTTCAAAACTAAGTACCTTCTGCAGAGATCTACCTCTCAACTCCCCACACCCCCTCATTTTTTATCAACTATCCCAGAGTTACATTTACATGGATGAAAGGGGTTCTTCTCAGCAAGTTGCATCTCAATAAGAAAAGCCTGGGATGAGCTGAAATATTCCCCTGAATGCACTAATGCATTGAGCTGAAAGGTTCTCCTGAAGGCAGTCCTATGCTATGACTTAATTGAGTCCTTCCAACTTGCACTGGTCCGCCAGCCTTTGGACACTGCCCCCTATACATCTCCAATTCACTCCTCCAACTCCCAGATAGTTACTCAAGCACAGATCATCTGTTTGGCAACCAGAGCATCAATACTCCACGTTATGGACTCTTTTGTCGGCAGTCTTTTGTTGGCATTGTAACTGGGATTTACACTTCTTCATATGATTAAACTTTCTTTAAAGAACAAAAAGTGCTACTGAGTTTTTTGACAAGGAATGCACAATTTAATTTCATGTATGCTTTATTTACTGTGTTTCAAGAGGTCAGTATAACAGAAATTAATAAAAAAGGCATTTCTTTGTGTAACCAATTAAGTCAATATATTTACTTTTCTGCCAAACCTTAACATGAAGCCCCCCATATCACCTCGATCCTCCTAGTATACAGAAAGAAAGAGGCAAGAGCCAAAATTATATTTAGCTTTCATTGTGGCACAAAGATATATATATATATATATATATATATATATATATATATATATATATATATATATATATATCCAAAGGCAAGGCAGATGCCCTGTCTGGTGGACCCCAGCCATAAACAAACTATACAATAGAAGGAGGAAGATACTAAATGATAGAGCAAAATCCCAAAAAGAGAAGGCATCACTGATCAGTATTAGCAAAAAACTACGGGCACTCATACAATTGTCTAAGGCCAGCTTCAAGAGAAAAATTGCACAGGACACTAAGGATAATCACAAGGCTTTCTTTAGTTATGTTAGGAACCTGGGTGGTAATTCCCAGATATGCTCAGAATTAGTCCAAAATGACAAAAAATACATAGAACCCACAGACATTGCCAACATCCTAGCTGACAGGTTCAGCGCAAACTCCCCCCCCCCCCACCAAAAGGGAAAATATCTATCCCAGCAGAGTGCTGCCCCCCTGACATCTCAGATGCTCAGGTAAGAGCCGCCCTCTCCAAAGCAAAAAACACAGCATCAATGGGACCAGACGGTGTCCGGGGCTGCATCCTACATGAACTCCAAGAAGAGCTAAACCCAAACATAAAACTACTGTTCAATCAGCCTTACTACGGGATATGTGCCCAAAGAGTGGTGTACAGCAACAGTGGTCCCTCTCTATAAAAGTGGTGCCTCAACGGATCCTGGAAACTATTGCCCCATAAGCCTGACTAGCTTGGTCTGCAAAGCTATGGAAAGGATCATCATGGACCTCATAAATAAAGATATTGGGGACCTACAGACACTGGATCCTACCCAGTTCGGCATTGTTAAGGGCAGATCCTGCCTCTTAAACCTGGTTGATTTCTTTGAAACAGTCACCAAGGCCATTGACGAGGGGAAGGTGGTCCACACAGCCTACCTGGACCTCGCAAAAGCCTTCGATACAATACCCCACTCGGGCATTATAGATAAGCTCACCAGCTTAAACATAAACCCCTATGTCACTAGATGGGTTGCAAACTGGCTCAAGGACAGAACCCACAAGGTTAGAATTGCTGGAGCCATGTCAGACTCCAAACCAGTTACAAGTGGTGTCCCACAAGGCTCAGTCCTGGGACCTCTCTTGTTTGGTATATATTTCTCGGAGGTACAGGCCAACATGGAAGGACTGTGGCTGACCAAGTTCGCAGATGACTGCAAACTGGGCAACATAATCAACTCTCCAGCCGACACAAGCATCCTCCAAAAGGGCCTCATAGAAACAGACAACTGGTGCCAGAGCCGTGGCCTCAAGCTAAATGCCAAAAAGTGTATAGTCATCCCCCTTGGCAAAAACAAAGTTCCCACAAATTACCAAATAGGTGGTAATCCATTAAGTACAGAAGAAGTAATTAGGGACCTGGGGACCCAAGTTGATAGCAATCTCTCATTTGACAACCACGTGGCCAAAGTGGTTAGAAAAACATTTTATATAGCCCACCTAATCATGAAGGGATTCACATCTAGATCTGGGGAGGTCATCGTGCCTCTTTACTCATCCCTCATCAGGCCCATAATTGAGTACAATGCCCCTTTTGGGATGTACCTTACCAAACACCTGCAGCAACTGGAAAGACCCCAAAAGTACCTCACCAAGAGGATCAAAGGGCTCAAACAGATGCCATATGCTGCCCGGTTAAAGAAACTCCAGCTCTACTCAGTGGCATACCGCCTGTTCAGAGGCGATCTGTGCCTGATGTATAAAGCCATGTCCAACCCTGAATTAATGGACATGCTGCAACTCAGAAAATCCAAATCCCATCGAGCTACGTGCTCGAGAGACTTGAACCTCAGCACTGAAATAAATAGGACATGCTGGAGGGACAGATTCATAACCCAGAGACTCCCTTCACTCTGGAATAAAATCCCAGTCCAGGTTAGGCAGAGTCCCTCATTAACTGTCTTCAAGAGGAATCTTGATGAGTGGATGGGAGATCATAGGTTTACCCCGGGTATCACTTCTGTGTCACTGTTAGACAGAGGCACAGTATACTAACCTCGAAAAAGGGCATAGCAAAGTAAATTTAAAATGGGTGGCGAAAGCCAAACACATTCTGGCTAGGCTTATAAATGCCCTTGGTCAGATAGCCTAGTATGAACCTATGAACCTATGAACCTATATATATATATATATATATATATTTATATATATATATATATATATATATATATATATATATTTTTTTTTTTTTTTTTTTGGGGGGGGGGTTTGTGGTAATCATACAACTCTCTTATGGAGAGAAAGTATGATACAACACCTTTATTGAACCAAATATGAATTCAAGCTACTGCATGCCTGTAATTCTGTCTGGGACTGATATGCACTTCTTGGTGGAATTATCCTTCTCAGAGTTCTTTGGTGCACCTACTGTAATTCCAGGCCTTTCATGATATGAAGCCTTTGAAGTGTGATTCCACAAAAACCCTCCTACACCATGGTTGAGCCAGTGTCAAACTCTCACTCTAATCATTCTATGGTTAACTCCTCCACAGGAGTAGCTCATGTTATAGGACTGCAGCCCCCCCCCCCTCCAGCTGTAGAAAGAAAAAAAAAAACAAGATAATAATCAAAAAACAAAAACAATTGTGAGTCCCTGAACTCCATGGATGCGTGCTTGGAATTCATGGAACTCACAGAACTCTTGACTGCTGTTTCAGCAGTCCGGATATGGGGAAAGGCATCTCTGCCCTGCAGATGCCCAGAAGTCTATGTGGTGATGAATGACCAGATAAAAGAGAAGAACTTCTCTGCCCTGCAGATGCCCAGAAGTCTATGCAGTGATGACTGTCCACATAGAATGGAAGAACTGTGTGTGTGTGTGTGTGTGTGTGTGTGTGTGTGTGTGTGTGTGTGTGTGTGTGTGTGTGTGTGTGTGTGTGTGTGTGTGTGTGTGTGTAGAAAGGAAGAACTGTGTGTGTAGAAAGGAAGAACTGTGTATGTGTGTGTAGGACGGAAGAAATGTGTGTGTGTGTGTGTGTGTGTGTGTGTGTGTGTGTGTGTGTGTGTGTGTGCGTGTGTGTGTGTGTGTGTGTGTGTGTGTGTGTGTGTGTGCATATGTAGAATGGAAGAACTGTGTGTGTGTAGAACAGAATAACTTTGTGTGTGTAGAACAGAAGAACTTTGTGTGTGTGTAAAATGCCCCAGTTGCTATATACTGGTGGCTGGAGAGAACTCAAGATACATGGTGGTGGGCTTGAAGCCTGTACCTTGGGTGCAGGTGGTAAGAGCCTGAATTCCCTACTCACCACCATCTGTAAAACATTTTTAGATTTTTGCCTCATATTTGTTCTGTTCTGTTTCTCATAAAATCTGTTGTTTATGTATTTTTTCCTTATGCAACTAGTAGTGCAGTGATGCAGTGGTAGCATCATTGCCTGACAGCTACAGGTGTTCTGTTTTGATTCTTGGCCTGGGGTACCATCTACATGTCTTCCCTGTGTTTGTGTGGGTTTGCTCTGGTGCTCTTCCATCTTACAAAAACATGGGTCTGGAGTGTTTCTCCCTGGGCCACTGCTGAAAATTGGCTTTTGTTCCAAGTTAGACTTTCCTGGTTAACAAATGTTAAATAAATAAAAATAAAATCTGTGGTTTCTGTATTTTTTCCTTGCGCAGTCAGTAGTGCAGTGGTAGCATTGTTGCCTGACAGCTACAGGTTTTCTTGTTTGATTCTTGGCTGGGGTTCCTTCTGTCTGGAGTCTGTATGTCCTCCCTGTATTTGTGTGGGTTTCCTCTGGGTGCTCTGGTGTCCTCCCATCTTACAAAGACATGTGTCTGGAGTGTTTCTCCCTGGGACTCATCCCAAGTCAGGCTTTCCTGGTTAACACATGTTAAATAAATAAAAATGACAGGCATTTGAATTTCAGACTTCATATTCTTCAGAAAGTACATGGTAAACCAACATCTTTTATTCTAGCAATTTTCTAAGTTTATAAGACAGATATTTATAATTTGTCCCTATTTTTGGGACTGTATTCCCCAATTATTGGCTTCATCCAGGTTTTTTGTGCTAAGGTTGAGAGCTATGGTGAGAACTGAATTCACTTAATATGTCTGGGGACTGTATTACCCCATTATTGGCTTTGCTCAGGTGTTTTGTGCTAAGAGGTTGACCGCTATCGTGAGAACTGAATTCACTAAATGGTAGCCATTTAAGTTTCAGTCTTCCTCTCTTTCACAAAACAGCTGATTTGTCATAGTGGTATGTTGCTCTGACTGTTTTGCACAGGGTCCTGGGTTCAAGTCTTGGCAGTTAAATGTATGGCAAGAACACAGCATTTTATTCTAGCAACTTTCCAACATTATGCAAACAATGTTTAAATGTGTCCCTGGTTTTGGGGCTTTTGTCCACCCCCCAATACATTTTGGCTTTTTCCAGATTTCTTGTGCTGCAAAATTCAGAGATACAGCTGAGTGTCGAATAGATTTTACAAGGAGCTGAGAGCTGCAGGAGAACAAAAGATTAGTGCTGCTTATGCTGAGCCAGCCTGCATTGTTAATAGCACAAGTAGTATACTTGCTTTTGATGCAGAAGGCTGTGGGTTCTACTCACACAGTAAGTAGATGCATTGCTGATACTATACTGTGTTGTAAATGGGGTGGATGCTACAGTCCTTTTTGGTGAAGATACCTAGTAACTATGAACCTGTTATCAGTTTGCCACTAATTCCCTATTGCAGTATTACTAGCAATTTATTCCTCAAAGGGCAACAGGCAGTTTATGTGTAGATGAAACAATGAAATATAAAGTTGTTTGCTAGCAGCAACCTCTTCATTAGTTACAGATCTTTTTAATGTGGAATTATTTAGATGACTTTTACTTCTTCAGAGATTATGCACATTTACTGATACTGGTGGACTGTGGACGTTTGAGTAGACTTTTATGATGGAAATATTCTGAATTGGGCAGTTTTGTCATTATTGGTGCATGCATTTTGTTTAATTGTTTATTGAAAAAATGTTCAAAACAATAAATTTAAAATGCCCTCTAACAACTGTACTGTATTGTACAAGCAATATAATTTAATGCAATCAAGAAGGTGTGTCAAAGAACACGTGTATGTTTCATGTGCAAGGGGCCTATGATTTGCAAACAGCCCAAAGTTAATCTTTATCTGCGACTGGCAAAATGTATTTTCTTTGAATGTGGGTTTCAATGCTGTTTCAATGAATGTGAGTTTCAAGGGCAGAGAAGTTTTAATGCTAAGTCTATTTTCATTGTGAGACTGCATTGCTTTGTTTAGCAGATATCTATTAGCATTTGTGCTGTAAAATGCAAAAAAACTTTCAAATTAAATCCAAATCATCACAGAAGTAAAGCAGTATGCACATTACAGTGTTTATGGTAAATGGGGCAAAATAATCAAGGAATGGAACATTGGAATGGCTGCAGTGGGGAGGCTCCATTCGACCATGAATTTGTGAGGGGAGAAGGGCAGTAAACTCAAAGACAGCCCTCACTGAGCTATACTTCTCAACTGTCCAGATTTTTGTAGAATGGATTTTTGCTTCTTATTTTTGGTTTGTTCCTCATAAAATTTGTGGTTTTCTGACAAATCATTTAGGAATGAAGTCACTAAATAATGACAGACATGGAGTTTCAGACATCATAACCTTCAGAAAAATGCATGCTAAAGTAAGATCTATTATTCTTTCAACTCAAGAGCAATTTTTAGTACTGTTTGTATGTTCCCCCAATATATTTGGCCTTGTCCAGATTTCCTGCATTAAGAGGTTGAGAGGTACATGCAAATAAATCACTTTATAGAATTAGGAATATCCAAACCTCTCAACTGTCCCCAATTTTGGCTCAAAATGTTGCTCTCCCTCTAATAATCCCTTCGCAAAATTACAATTTTGGAAGAAAACGTGGAAGTTTTACAATTATAAATAACTGTAATGATCAGAGTTATAGATTACTTTTATTTCAGAAATGCGTGTAGATTCTCTTATTTTGTCAGCTGCTCAAGTTAACAGTACTAATATTTAATAGGTGTCCCTTCTCTGACAGGTTCCCGGCTGTATTGTGTGGCAATTTTATATTTTTGCATCACATTTTTGGTCCATTTTTTATAAAATTGTGGTTTTCTGGCAAATTAGTGGCAAATCATTAAAGACTGAGGTTAGAAAATAATGGCAGACTTTTGAGTTTCAGATTTCATACTCTTCAGTAAATTCATACTAATGCAAGACCTACTACTATCCTATTATCTTTCTAAGTTTATAAGAGCAATATTTAAAAAGTGTCCTTATTTTGGGGTCTGTGTCCCACTTCTATGCATGGCTTTGTCCAGATTTCTTGCTCTGAGGTTGAGAGGTATGAGTGTCAGAGCCATCACTCTAAGCCAGAGACATTTTAAATTGTGACATACTTGTTGCACCCCACTCCTCAGTGTAGTGACTCTGGATGTGTCCAATCAAGGCAAGAGCAGTTATGCAGTGTAAGTGTGCAGAGTATTCCCCCATCCAAGGCAGACACAAGTACGACAGTGGCTTTTCATCTGTCCTTGATTTTGCAGAATGGTCTGGTTTTCTGTCATATATTTATACTGTTGATTTATGCTTCTTATTATTCAGAAAATGCATGTTGTTGCAGTGCCCTGCTGCTCTCTGTTTAAGTAGCAACACTTTAATGACCATCAGGTAAGCTTGTCGGAGATTGTAAGATGCAAGTAAGCTTTAATAAGCATGCTGTTAAAGAATTACCAACATTGAAAGCCTTTTTGTTGTTGCTATGCAGAGAATATTTACATAACTAGGTAACGTATAAGCCTTAGGTATTGAAATGCATATGACAGTATTTGTAATAAAGGACAGGATTACAGTATTTTCAGAAGCTCATTACATTTGTTGAAGACTTGCAGTCATCTTTGCAGGCTTTACCCATAAACTAAACTACCAATCTTTTATGTATGGTCCATAACTTGTGCAGTAATCCTTTAAGCAATTTATCTTGAGCTTGTTCCTTGTTTGCTGTTCATTTTTTACTTAGATCAAGTTTTCCCCATGAAACAAGTAGATAGTTGTTGTCATGCAGCAGGTCTTTTTGGATAAGAAAAATTTTTACAAGTGGGGGTATCACAGAGATTGCTACTTTCAGCATGTTACTTGGTAATTTTATAAAGCTGAATATAGATTATAATTAGAACTGCAGTGCAAGGAGAAGTGGTTTGAGTTGAGTGCTGCTTGTTTTTTTATACTTGATTTTGACTGGCATTCCAGTAATGTATTTAAAAAGTAATTTATTTTTTCATGCCTCACAACCTTTGCGTTTCCATCTCAATATTAAATAAGCTGTCATTTAGCCAATGCATTGAAATATTTTTTTCTTCTGCACTTCATTTTGTCTTGACTGGATTCTCATAATGATGGTTTGGCACCAAGGGCAGCGTATTTAATTAAAGTTCCAGTTTTTGTGGTTTTGAGCATAGCTTCACCCCTTTCCAGTTGGTCACACCCCTTCCCACTGGCCCCACCCATTCAGCTATCTCCTGCAGCCCCCTTTAATTTGAGGTCACCAGCTGCCCACTGCTCCTCCAGTGCAAGGCATTAGCCCAGCCCAGATTATCGGGGGCATAGCCAGGGCCAAAACCTCAGTTGCTGCAGCCGTAGCTAATAATAGATTTGTTATGTGCTCCACACTGTGACAAAGTACTTCCATAAAGCAAATGGTATGGACATCACTTTTTTTGCAGATGTTAATAACCATTTGAATTAATTTGTGGGCATTTATTTTTTTTATCTTGTATCTTTCAGATTTGGACTGATGTTTTATTTCATAATACATTTGAATATGACACTGGCACTGGGAACTAACTTTGGGTGGCATGAAGCCAGGGAATCTTCTTGGGCTAGGATTACATAGGCTCCAGGCTATTAGCCTAGTACACACCTATGAACCTATGAACCTCTGCTAGCTTATGTAAGGCACCTCAGGCTGCAATTCAGGATAGCTGTTGCTTTCCTCAGGCAAAGTGCTTTATACACAACAAACTGTAGTAGACAAGGAAAGTAACATATCATGCACAGCACAGTGATCCTTTTAAAGGGGAATGTGCTAAGAGAACATGAATGTTCCATTCTATGCTTTGCCATCCTTCTCAGACAATTTTCAAATAGGTCAATCCACATTTTGTGGTACAAAAATTGCTATTCGTGAGAGGCATATTCTCTCATTTTGAATTAATCTGAAAAACTCCCTGACCATCCATTAGATAGACAACACAGACAACATAAGTGTTATCTCATGAGCTCATAAAAGCACACTGAAAGGCATTTGCAGACAACAGACATCAAAAGGGGCAGTGGAAAGCTAAAGAACAGTGTTGCATTTAATTCTATACTGCATCCACTGTATGTTTCTGGATGTCTCTGTTTGTTATTGTAATGTCTGTTTCATTAACTACAAACAGAATAATCACTTTTAATACAGAAATCACACATAATGCCAAAATGGTATCTGCAATTGTCCCCAACACCAGAGATAAAGCATGAAAACTGTTGTATATTTCTTCTGCCAGCTACAGTAGGTGGTGTCAGTATTTTACATCAAGTATATCTCTGCTCCATGTGATTAATATAATCCAAATGGACTTGTAGATTCCAGTCCAGTCAGCTAAGTATAAGTCCATTGCCATAAACTATCTTACAACTGATACTATACTAGCAATTTGAGAACTGAGCAGCAGAAACCTCCTGAAAATGTCCATGTTCATTCCTAAATGCAGTGCTTTGTATTCATGGCATGAGTATAAATATGTTCATAACTAATCAATAGGAAATGTGAAATGTAGGTAGGGTGCTCTTCATTATAGGACATACACTTGTAATATAAGAATTGGCCCTTGATTCATGGTCTGGGTCACTGTTACTGTATTATCTTACTGGGATCTTGGGGTTGAGGAGATAAAGACCTAAAAGGGCATTCATCTTTGTACGTAAAGATCAGGTTGTAGTAGTTAGTTATCATTTACTCAGCAATGTCCGAACACAGGCTGGTCTGTGGAACAGCAACCCAGAAAAAGGAGGACATGTAATTCCAAGAGAACAATGCAGGTTTAGTACTGATTGCAAGACAAGGTGGATTTAATAGGAGAGGCTATATCTTCTTCATTTAAATCAAATGTTTACCTTCAAACATTCGCGAGGACCTCAGGGACTGTCAAACCTAGTCCAATTTACCTCAGCATGGTTAGTTCAAGTACAGGACAGAACATACCATCATGTAATCCTGCACAGTATGTGGTCCCTAGCAGGTGTCTTACAGCTGAGATAAAACATGTATTACTGTAACTGTTAAAGTGCTAATCTGTGCTTAAAGTTATTTGCAATCCAATCCGTTAACAATATAAATGTTGTTTTACAGTCATTCCATTTAATATTTCGTGCTGCAGTAATACTAGTACTTTTGACCTGCACAGAAACAAGTCATTTATAGCACCAAATCAACCATTACAGTTCTGTGAAGAAACCACAGTCACATTGCAAACAGATTGAACAACAGACCTTGTCAGCCATGAGGCATATATCACTATTAAGTCACCATGCTGCACAAATGTATTTAAAATGTTTTAAAACCAGAGATGGGAATTTTGAGGAGATAAGAATAATGCCAAATTATACAATGGGCAGTATTAACATGAGTGCATTTTGTTTCAAAAGCCCTATGATTTATGAGCTAAACGTTTACAGAGATTGTCACTGCAGCAGCAGACAGTCTACACATCAATAAAGTGAAATAGTTCTTGCAAGTGTAACAAAAGAAATGATTATCTCTTCATAAGAGCATGAAAAAGTAAAAGAAATCTATTAATGGAAAACCAAACGAAAACTCATGATTCAAAAGAACTTGGCAGCTGCTTTAAAACAATGGCTGTAAAGATGACATCTCGTCTCAATGGCCACCATCAGTAATCATGAAAATAGCAGTAAAAAGGAAAAGGTGACACAGTCTTCCATCACACATGTTAACACTGGAGTGGAACAACATGCACAATGTGTCAAAGATCCATTTGTAAGTGTGTATGTGATTTATGCCTGAGCGGTTTGCTCTTTTCATAGGAGATGTAGAAATTGTCAGTGTTTTAGGATGTTCTCTTTCATTATGACTACTATTCTATAGTAACGAAATGAAAGCTGATTATTGACACATCTGTAACTACATAATGTATTTTTGTTGTTTTCTGGGAATATACTACTATATATTAAGCCCAAGCAATGCTAGCTTTACTCTGATAATACAGACTCTGGGTAAGGTGTAGATAAGGTGAAGACTGCATACTGTATGTACTATTAATTGAAATTCAATATAATATGAATAAGGCACCTCAGGGGATGACTTCTTTTTAACATAGTATTAAGAAAAGTGGAATTCTTACTAGATATAGCAGTCACATTGCATGAACATTGTATAAATCAATCCTGAAATCCACAGCATAAATCTGCACCCTGTATCTGCTCTCTAAAATAGTGTGCTCACAATCCTTGGATTGTGAAAAAACTTTTCAATGTATTAATTGTCTGACGGACAACATCATGAAGGAGATATCCCTGAAAGCTGTTACCAGTGATAACTGACTTTTCATCTTCCTCTAATGTTGTTTGACTGTGGAGTTTGATGATCCAATTTGTTGCGGGTGGGGGTCTCACCCCATATGGAGGTGATGGGGGAACTGACACCCTGAAAAAAAAACGTATTCTATTGTTCACTGAAAGTGAAAATATTTTTTTGAGGAGATGCCTGCCAGAGAAATGTTCACTTAATCATGAACTATTAATAAGCATGTAATACAGGAAGCAGGTTGTTAATGGCTCATTTGCCTGGCACACATTTTTACATATTCTCAGTTAACATATATTAGCACTTAAGAGATAGGAGGGTGTTGATTTCATATTTTGTTTCTATTCAGCTGACTGCAGCATAGCAAGATGATGTATAAATAGTTCCTCATCATACAACACATGTTATTGAGTACATTTCTGTTTTGCAGACATCAGGAATTAATTCTAATATGGCCGTAACATAATATGACAAAAAAAAAATTGGAGATCATCCATTAAAGTTAAAACAAGCTTATATTCATAGCTAGATACCATTTAGTGTATTCTAAAAAGAATTAGGGAATAATATGCCCAAAAGTAGCCAAATTATCATTAAATGTTTAGTGGATCAAACCAAACGTGAAGTGAAGTTGTTAAATATTGTGAAATTTGCCTACAAGCTGAAAAAAGTGGCACAAGTGGCAGACATTAAACTGATGTACCCATGACTGACTCTGACAGCTTATTCATGAGCCAAATGTTTTAAAATGAGCAAATGGAGTTAGTAGACATAACCTGCCAGTGTAAGGGGAATTGTATTGGAGAAACCAGAGAAATTATTATTATTATTATTATTATTATTATTATTATTATTATCATTATTGCTGTCATTATGTTGAAAAATAGTTGCACATTTTAAATGCCGCCAAGGAGATTACTGTGCAATGACATTTGAAGAAGTAAGCTGCCATTGTCGTTCGTCTGAGGGTACTCAGTGTACTAAGTTTTAAAACAGCAGTAAAATCTGGACATTGGGCATAACCACTATGCTTTATTTACCACATACAAAGGTGTACTATGCTATGTCATCAAATGCTTTCTGTTACGTTGACAGTGACATTTAATGTGAATTTTTTCTTGCATGCAGAATTACTGACGGGCCATGAAATTAAAGTGACAGTGGATAAAAAAAATATTTAACTGTAGACAAAACAGGAATGTTTAATATGCAGAAGAAGAAGAAATAGAAGAAATGCTTTCTTTATGTGATAGCTGACTTAGTGTTTAACATACCTACCACCCATTTTAGTGTACTTGTCTATTTCTGTCCTCCCCTGAGGATTCCATAATGATAATTTCTTCTCCTCTTTCTTTGTTTCTCTCTGATAATCATCATTTATTATAACTACAGAAATTCTAAATTGCATAAAAATTAGTTTCCAGTTTTTGGAATGGCGAATACTTACCTCTTATGACACATTGTACTGACTAGGTCATTTCTTAACATGCAGAACTTTGGACAGATAATGTAAAACAGGATGCATGATCCTTTTTCTAGCAGAATTAAAGCGATGCAAGGCATATTGGTAATGTGGTGACATCTGCCAGTCAACAACATCTTAGTTCTGAGGACTCTGACACATCTGGGCTCATATGCAGGCAATGTCTAGTGTGTGTCAAACAAATTACTAATAACAGATTTTCAGAATTTGGTGAAAGAGGTGTAGTGAACCATGTAACAAGGATGTAACTCTGAATTTTCTTTGCTGAGAAGTGACTCATGAGATATGGAAAGGAAACAACTGTCATGCAAAACAACAGCAAAAGAAAGATTAACTTGGTAAGCCGATAATTATTCTTTTCAGTATAGAGGCCAGCCTACATGACAAAAAGGACACATAAATTCTGTGTATATATATATATATATATATATATATATATATATATATATATATATATATATATATATATATATATATATATATATACACATGTATACAGATAGATAAGATCATAGGATATTAGTAGGCTAATGGCCCTGAGGCCCTTACAAGCCTAGCCAAGAGTTTATCCCTCAAAAAAGAAACCTTAGTCAGCACCTGTCACCCCTGTCAGTGAGAGTCATAGGTGGAACCCCTGAGACAAATTTGTGGTGTCCCATCCACTCATCAAGGTTACACTTGAAGAAGGCGTGTATGGGAAGTCTATTTCAGAGATGAGGCAGCCTCTGGGAGACAAACCTGTCTCTCCAGCAGGTTTTGTTGATGTTGCATATTAGATTTTGGCCTTTCGAGTGGGTAATGCTAAGGAGTAAGACTTACGGATATGGCACATCTCTTGTAGGGCAGGGTCCAAAATTACCTTGTAGATGAGGCACAGATAACCTCTGAGCAATCTGTACAATACTGAGTAGAGTAATAGTGATTTAATATGTGTGTGTGTGTGTGTGTGTGTGTGTGTGTGTGTGTGTGTGTGTGTGTGTGTGTGTGTGTATGTGTGTGTGGGTATTTTTTTGAAAAGGATTCAAAGAAACACCCAAGACTAGAGCTAATTTCCCAACAAGTGTTGTTCATTTAGAGTGATAGTGAGAAAACATAATTCAGCATCAGGTATGGTCACAACGAGAAAGACCTCATTATGGACTCATAGCAATGTCTCTGAAATGAACACTAGTGCTGTCAAATCTGTCTACTCTGTTGCTCTCAATAGTTGCCTCATGCATCATATTAGCAAACACACATCCAACAGACATACATAGGCACACACACACACACACACACACACACACACACACACACACACACACACACACACATTCAGACACCCATGCACATATACACACACATGTACACACACTCCAAGACATTCCCACGCAAATACCTACATCCACTCATCAACAAACAAGTCCTCTCACACTTGATCACACTCATTAAACGCTGACACATGCATTCACATGCAAAATCCATAAGATGCACACACAAACTCATATCAGCTGCACACACAAATACATAGCCAGCTTCTTGATTAACTACCTAGCCCTCCCCTAGTGAGACCACTCAGGCAGGCATACCACACACACACACACACACACACACACACACACACACACACACACACACACACACACACACACACACACACACACACACACACACACACACACACACACACACACACACATACACACACACACACACACACACACGCACGCGCACAGACACACAACCACCACTCCCATGTCTTTGATAAACCTAATTGCATCTCATGTATACTCCTATAGGAGTACCCATTGAGCACTGTATTCTTTCCATCAAGCACTGTGTTTTTGCAGAGGACATTTTTTTTCTTCAAACAGTAAAATTCTACTCAGCCTAGTGATTCCCAGAATCCCTTTGCTGAGCAAATCGGGAGCTACAGACATTTCTAGGGAGGAGCAGACGAGTATGCAGCATTAGCCACTGCACTGAAATGCTGTAGTTAATATGCTGTTTTATCTGAAAGACCTGTCTCTGTGCTGAACCCTACAAGGGGGATAAACCTCAGTGATATAGTAGTCTCTGAATCAGATATGTTTAGCATGACGTGGAAGCTTTCCAAGCTAAAGCCTTCACATCCCACAGAGTTTTTTTTGAATTCCAGGGAATGATTTTTATTTCTGAGCATCTATTTGTGTTTATTTGTTTGGATATGACATGCAGTTATTTAGGTGGCACTGCCCACTAATGCTGTTTCTTGGTCAGTTTCCATCCGCAGCAAATAGTCATGTAGTATAAAGATATAAATGAAAGTATTAAAAGCAGCATCAGAAAATGCAAGCAGTGAAATGTAAATTAAGTTCCTATGCATTTAGCATTGTAAATTACTTAAAAAAATCAAACAAGAAATGCATAAAATGCAAAATATTGCTACTGACCATTGATTCAAGAATAAAACAAAGGTAGGGAAAAGCTGACAAGAAATGCAATGGAGAACCTTTGCCATCATAGGTACTACACAACAAAAGTGACAGCCCAAGTTAAGTTGGTGAGGTTATCATATACATAGATCAGGTACTAAGTATGGGACAAAAACAAGCTAATTATCTGTAATATATTTCCTCATATGCTAGGCTGTGCTAACTATATACTGTGGATCATTAATATACATACAGAAATATGTAAACATATTGTAGTTTATAGGTATGAGAGTGAATTTGCTAAGAAACAAAACAAGAGTATGCGCTCTTCACTCAACAAATAATATATTTCTGAAACTTACATTTGTCACTAGCATACACACTGTGAATATGCATTTCCCTGTACAAACTTATGTCTTGTGATTAAGTCAAGGCTGAAGAGGAAGCCGGCATCAGCCCACTTACCATGTAACAAGGCAAATAAATAAAAAATGAAATAAACTAAAGAGTATCTATTTTATAATATTTGTTTATGCTTATTGTTTCAGAAAAAAATAGATACTTGGAAAATCACTAGACAAAGGCTGTCCAATCAAAAGATGATAAACTTAGCTGTGCCAGGGTCCAGTCTATAAGCAGCTCAATCTCGTCCTGAAGTTACATCCCAAACATCCATATAGTTGACGTAATAAAACTGTGATCACGACTAATTGAAAGATTTGCATGCAAGATGCCATCCAGGGAGTTCCACATTGAACTATGGCATCCTTAACATAAACAAACAGAGTTTTACTGTGCATTGTACTCCCTGCCCTAGATTTGAAATAAAACAGATGGTTAGCCAAAGCATTCATCTATAAATTGTCAAAATGGATTGTCCTGGTGAGAACTGCAATATTTAAAAGCTGAACAGGGCAGGACAGCTGTCAAATCATTCAGCAAGACTGATTTCCCAGGCAGGCTCATAGATACAATTTTTTTCACCATATCCTGGACGTCCCTTGAGGTATTCTTCCAGATGACAATATTAGGTTTATTCCTCAGAACCACTGATGGGGTGGAAATGGCCCATGAGCTCATCATGGCTTATCCTTCTTTATTTTGTCTGGTCACAGATAAAATGTTGATAATCACTAACATGTTGTATTATGCCAACTACATGGGCAAGGGGCTAGGGCATACACTTTTTCCCACTAATGCATTTGGTCTTAGTCTCAGTGATAGGATATATATATATATATATATATATATATATATATATATATATATATATATATATATATATATACACACATAAGAGAGATGAGGGTAGTAGGCACCCATGTTTGTGCAAACAAGCTTAAGCTTTAACAGGTCAAGGCCTCCTGACCAGTGGCCATTTCTCTACAGCTGTATCACACATGGCCAGATGAGCAGTGAAGTCAAGGATCAGAATCCTGATGGTGCATCCTCTGTATAAGTGCCCTTACCTTCTTAACTCTCGACCTACTTCTGCTTTTAATATGAATTCTGACTGCTGTGTAGCAAAATGCTGATCCACCCTAAGTTTGTTTTGTAATAAGCCCCATAAATCTCTGATCACTTTCCAGTCTTCATCCAATACTGCTCAGGGTGCAGATACAGACGTCATGGATTCACTCATGCAGTCCACCAAACACTGAATGAACACAAATTGGAGCGATAGAAATAAAGGTTCATTTATATCCTTTATAAACACCACCACTACAAGCTCATTGTCATCTATAATTCCCTCCACCTCTTTCCCAACACTAATATACTGGCAACTTATCACTTTATCTGTTAAGAGTGATGCCAGCTTCTAGATTTGACTTTATTCTTTATTCTCATGAAATGTTTTCTTATTTCCTTCTCCTAAACTTCTGAGGTCTTATTTTCTACTAGTATCTTCTCTGTAATCCTTACTAGTTGTCCTTTTTCTCATTAATCAGTGTTTCTACTGTTATGTTAACTGATGCTTCTCTGCTGAGGCTTTCAGTCTTGCTATCTCAGCTACTTTTGCTATGATAAAATATCTTCATTTCTCCTTGCTGTATGGCATGCGTCTTTTGCAGCTGTATCACGCTTGGTTCTACTTTCATTCATAACCTTTATCCTGTTTCTTTCTCCCTTCTACTACACCACATTTTTTCTCTTCTACTACCATATTTTTAATCTCACATTTTTAAGTCTCATACTCTTAATTCATTAGTATTGTACAACAAATTAGCTATCGTAGATCATGATTGAATATTTCTCTCTGTCTAGACTATACCTGATATGATTCTTTAATTTCATCTTTTATCCCTCTCCAATCAAATACCATTAATGGTCCTACCACAAATGTGAAATACTAGAATCTTTATTCATTCCATATGTTTTTTTTTTCTTTCATATTGCATTTTTAAGAACATTTTCTAGACATGTTTAATACCACATTCTTTCTGAATTTGCATAGGAATTCTTTCCTCACTTTACTCATTAGTGTCTTATTTTGTTTTCCTATAGCAAATATTTTGTCAATAGAAGCACTCATGAATCATACTTGTCATTTTATGTACATATCAAAGATAGTTTAGGCAAGTGTATTTTTTTCCTGTCTTACATTATGTATTTTCATTACTTTTACACACACACGCATACATACACACACACACACACACACACACACACACACACACACACACACACACACACACACACGTATATGCTTGCGACACTAGTGAACTGCTGTATGTGTTGAGCAAAGGTCTGTTTGTGCAAATGCAGTTGTGTGTGAATTCTGGTTTGTTCACAAAGGTAAGTGCTGAGGCCGGGAGTTTGTATGTGAGTCTGCATGTTTTATGGTTAGGTTAATGCTTAGGTAAAGGAATGGATGTACTTTGTGCATGAGGGTGAGTGTTTTAGAGTTAGGGTAATGGTTAGGTGAGGTGCATAGAGTTAGTCCCTGGGATTCAGTAAACTCCATGCAAACATAGTATTATTCTTGTACTGAGTGGTTTCATGTCTGTGTAGGACAGCAGCGTGCCTTGCATATTCATGAAGGCATGCTGCTGTGTATCCTACATGGACATGAAAAAGAATCGAGTACAGGGGGCATGTCCAAGCAGTGCTCACATGATAAACACATCCCCTGCACTCCAGAAGTGCAGTACAGCACTTTGAAAGCAAAAAAGTGTCTGCAGACACTGTTATGAAAGAATAACAGTGTCCGCAGATGTAATGCAAAGAAAACAAACAGGCACACTCTCCAAACAATAGGCCAGCACAGTGAATGTTCAGATTGCTATGCCAGTGTACACGCTGGCATACTAAATAAGTAAGCATGTTCCCGAGAAGAATTATAAAAAAAGTGATCCCAGTTGTGGCCAGAGTATCCCAATGTATGATGTAGTTTTCCAGATGTCCTGCCCTAAGAGGCCGAAAGCAATTTGCATACCCCTAAAGTAAATAAAAATAAAATACAATTTTTTTTCCATCCCCAATGAAGTTTAAGTGTAGCTGAGTGGTTGTATATGTCGCACAGCTGTGCTCAGCCTAGCTTACACATACCAAGGAGCTAAACAGAAATATATAGCTGAAATACCCAAAGTGAGATAGCACAGTGGTTACAGCTTCTGATTTGCATGCAATCATTCATGATCAGTTTGAGCCCTAATGAAGGCCGTTCACTTTTATATGTAAAAGCAGTACTAAAATTTTTTTTTGTATAATTAGGTAGTAAATAATATATATTTGTCAACCAGAGTAGTGTAGCAGGTCCAAATGTGAGGTGTCAGTCTAATAAAGTTGTGAAACCCCCATATAAACTCAAGTGTCTCATACAGTATAGTCACACAAGAATATAATATAATGAAAGCACATAGGGGGATGTTATAGAAGGTAAACATGCATAGCATAATATGTTATTAATGAGGAATCAACTCCACAATCCTGATAGCCCATGAGATGAAAGCTGAACAATGCTAAGTGCTCAGCTATGCTTAGCTTGTGTAAGCATTTCTTTAATGTAAATGCTGAACAATAGTTAGCCCAGTTAAGCGGATTTGTGCACTGGTAAGCAGTGCTTAGCATATATCCCTTTAAGCAATGCTGACCTTAGCTGAGCGGGTTTGCACATTGGTTAGCTTAGCTCAGCATATTCAAAATTGTCCAATCCCAGAATAATGTGGGAATTCGGCCCTATTTAAACCTCACAGGTGGGAATACAGCCATAACCAGTTGTAGCTGATCACTGCAGATACTATGGCTGACATTGGTGATGGTATGCGCTTTCGGTCACAGCATTGGGGCATTCAGGAGTCTATGGTCATGGTTGGACTCCTTGTGAAAGACCATGAAGGGAAACTGCTACAGGACCAGTACAAGGGCTCCCAATACAAAACTGAGGCCTAGGACAGTCTCTCACATGATCTCACCAGTGCTACTGGCATCCCTCAAGCTGGTGAGTAGATCCAGCACTATTATGCTGACCTCAAGCATAGGAAGAGAGAGGTCTTGGACTAGTGGACCCAAGACACACGGGCATGGAATGTCCCAGAAGTGTGTAAGTGTCAGTATCACATATTGTTCCCCAAAGTCCAGCTTGAGTATGTGATTGATAGGTATGCATAAATGTTTCTTTATCTCCTGTACAGCTGCAGATGAGAGGGCCATGAACATGGACACACATGCAAACAGGCTGCTAAGGCTGCGCTGGGATGCTGGAGAGTAGAAATCTAGCTTGGAGTATTCAGGGCAAATAAACAGAAAAGAGTAGAATGTCAACTACCAGTAGGCAAAGTGTGTACTGTGTGTAATTAATAAATGACCGTTAGCAGATTAATAGTTAAGTACATGATATTTAACAATAAAGGTCTCCATAATTTTCAATAAAATTAAATACTCCAGACTTTTGTGTTTACTTTGTTATGTTATGGTAGGTATATAAATGTGTACAGGTTCTGCACAGCAACCATGGCTCTGACAGCAAGAATGAAGTGAGGCTCATCTTACAAAGATTGTGGAGTTGCAAAACAAGTGAACAACTATATAAAATGTGCCATGCACCAAGATCTGAACCCCAAATAGTAAGCTGTAAAATCTAATCTTTTATCCCCTGCAGCAGTGCTTTGTGTTAACTATTGCTTTCCAGATTGTAATATGTCAAAGTATGAATACACAGCACAAGAACTATCTGACATGCATGAATATCAGAACTACAAGGTCAGATTTTGCAAAACAGAGAGTAGTGGGGAGTAAAAGTCAAGCAAGGATCAGCAATTCCTCAATATCTCATTGTGATGAAACGCAAGTGTGGTATCCCTTTTTAACATAAATACACATGGTTCGAATCCCAGCAGTGGTAATAAGCTGAATGCATATTGTTACGCAAGAATATGTGAATATGTGTAGAACTTGTCAGGTACTGTTAACAGAAATCCCCTCCACAGATCTGCCAGGTAATGAAATATTTGTAGTATCTGTAGGAAGGCTTTACTAATATAGTGTATACAAAACTTCCACTGTCCAACCCCAAGGTGGCAAATGACAGCCAGATAAGTATATACAGCAAGCGCTTTTTTCAGATATATGTCTCTCAACTGTCACAATGTCACGGCTAGTGGTCACTGCTGCCAATGACTAGGGTGACAGATAAAAATCCTGTCAAAGTATGTCAGTAGCACATGCACACAGCATGACTGGAGGACATTGCATTCAGTGCCACATATGCAACCCTGAATATGTGAATATGTGTAAAAAAAGTCAGGTATTATTAACAGAAATTTCCTCCACAAGTCTGCCAGGTAAGGAAATGTTTGTAGTAGCTGTAAGAAGGCATTACTAATATACTCTGTGTACAACACTTCCACTATCAAACCCCAGGCCATAGGTACATGTAAAGTGAGGTCAGACCTGCACAGTAATGAGTAGAGTACTGATCAGTATACTTGTGAAAAATAGAAGCCTATACAGTTGTTAATTGCCATCTCCCTCTCTCCCCCACCCCTATTTGCATCAATAATGTATACACATAAATAATGGGTATGTCTTTCTCCAAAGCTACTGTTGGGACTTGTGTTTTATTGTTCTACAAATATTTAATTGCTTGAATATTAATGAACCTCATTCACATACTATAATTGGTGACCTGTTGTTGCTGTCATTGTAACTTGCACGCCGTTATAATGCCTAATGTAGTTCTATATATGCATGTGTTCTGTTTGCTATGCAACTGTTTCAAAATTGTTTTATGGGGTCAATTGGAACACCCATGCATGCTGTTATAATCAATCTTGAAATGTGTTGTTCATGACTAACCAACATATTTTTTAAAACCTGAACACTGCAGCACATCTGGAAAGGTAGATACCAGCAGATCCACCTGTCCCACATCATCTGTCAATAGCACTGGGTCCAAGCATGTCTGGGACCCAACCCAGGCCTTCCTTTTCCATTGGTCCTGCACCCCTTTTGGGAGGAACCACCTCAGGGGATGGGGCTTGCCCCCCCTGGAGGTGGATGCAGAGAGGAGACTGTCACCCATAGTCAGATCCAGGGATTGTGGTGCAGCATCCTCTGGTCGGAGTTTGGTGATCAGCTGCGCCAGCTTGAGGCCACCTGGTGCATCTTGTGGGTCAGCCTGCCCCTCCTGTTCAGCCCTCAGCACAGTCACCTTCAGGGCCATGAAGGTGCAGTGGTGACTGCCCATGAGTGGGGACCTCAGTCCCACTGTATCCATTTGGGGGCTCATGTGCATCCAATTCCCAACCACCCTTCCCATCCAAGGTGTCTATCCCCCACATGTCATACACCATCCCTGTCTACTGTCTTGTCTTATCTGTCTTCCTACCCAATTTACCTCCTCAAATTTACCTACTATCCTTCCCCAACATCTCACCCTCACCTTAAAAAAAAAAAGGGCAATCTGTTCCCAAAAAAGAATTACGCCACATACAAAGCTGTCCATTTCACACACGTGTCCATTGGACACATGTAATCTGGACCAATTTGCATGACAACACATTACTGTTGTCCTCACCCCTCTCTCAGGGGTTTGAGTGTCCAGATTCACTTTCAAATTCTGTAGACATTCACAGCTGTTGCTGTAGAAGAAATTGACAGCTATGAACCTTTCCTACACTCGTCCGGTACACCCCTAGCTACCTTTTGTACTGTACTTCCCCCGGCATGCCCCTTTATTCACCACTTTCCTATCACCCTTTTTTCTTTTCTTTCAATGAAATTAGCATAAGATTAAGTGGGAGTAAGCCACTTAAGGCTATGCCCACCCACCCCCCCTAAATATATATATATACTAACTCCAGGATCGCACTACAGTGGGGAAAAGGGCATATACCTTTTACTTTAATGTGTCAATGTTATAAGTTTCAGTCAAATGAGTATTCAGTGTTTTGAACTTTTGATGTTCTGGTCTCAATCAAATAAATTTCAGTCATATGAAATGTTGATCATGTGTAGTAGACCCATATATATATATATATATATATATATATATATATATTCATACATGTAAAAAAGAACACAGCAAAAAAAAAATACATACATACACACACACACACACACATATATATATATATATATATATATATATATATATATATATATATATATATATATAAACAAGACCCAAAGCCAAAGGATTATGAAGAAAACCAACAGAGGTAACTGCAGCTTACAAAAAGCCTTTAAATCGTTGTATAAAATCTTCAATGATGAAACCAACGTAAAACGAATCACTTTTAATGATGAAACACAAAAACATAGAGACGTAAGCGCTTTCACAGGCACACTCCCTGCTTCATCAGACGTTAACATTGAAATGGTACTATTCAAATATATAGTCATTTCACAAACCAATTAAGCTGGGTCACTCCCTAATCCTGATTAAACAGTTTTATGCCTAATTGATGCAGCACAGAAGCAAAAAAGTATGAGCACACACTCCATATAAGCACAAAGCAGTTCTGCTTACGTAAATATATATATATACAATTAAAAATAGTGTTAAAAATAGTAATAACAACAAACTAACACATAAAATATTAGCCATCAGTCCTATGCTAAAAATACTGCATTAACAAAAACACCTATGCAGTACAAACTGACTAAAAAGTCAGCGAAGAGGTATGGCATTTAAAACAGGTTTGAGTGAAACAGCTTCATGGAGGCCATTCCCTCGGTGTGCTCCCAACCTTAAAATCCATCTGAGCTCAGCACTCTCTGTTTCATTGACTATATCACCTAAACATTGGTTCATGGGTACTGTATGCAAAATCTGAAACACAAAACTATGAGATATACCTAAATCTAAAACATGCCTAGCTATGGCACTATATGTTTCACCTCTCCTTATATTATATAGGTGGTCACGAATACGCTCACGTAAAGATCTATTAGTCTTGCCTATGTAGTATTTGAAACAAGTTGTACAGTGAGCGACATACACAAGGTTTCTAGTATTACAATTACCCCCTGTCCTCAACTGCCACAGTACCCCCGTATCTGGGTGTCTAAAGTACCTGGATTCATCCACATAAGGACATTGTGGGCAATTCCCACATTTCATAGTACCCCAAGCCAATTCTTGATTAACTGTGTTGGGCTGGCCTGATGTATTGGTGTAACATAGACGCTGCTTTAAATTCTTACAGTTTTTATACACAAATATTGGAACATCACCAATTAAGTCTCTAGTGTGTCCATCAACCAGTAAAATATGCCAATGGTCACGAATAATCCGTTTAACCCTATTAATGTTATTACCATAAGGTATCACAAATGCCGATAACTGGCCATCCCTCATCCTGCTGTTACTAGGCTGTGGGCCAGAACAACGTGGCCCAAAATAGGGGGTGGCCCTTGTATGTCTCAAGGTTCCCATCTGTCTGTCAATATTCGCAAATTCTCTAACAGAATATCCCCTCTTCAGAAACCCTTGTTCCAAGGAGCTCATTTCTTCATGGAATGTTGTATCATCACAGCAAATCCGGGAAGCCCGCATGGCTTGTCCCTTGATAATATTAGAAAAGATCAAGGGATTGTGCATGCTAGTGTGGTGTAGATAGGCTGCACGATAACAGGAATTTTTATATAGTTTGGTTTTTATAGTATCATTTTCCACATAGACTGTGACATCTAAATAATCTATACTTGTGGTAGAATTATTAACAGAAAACTTCAAAAAATCACTAGTTGAGTTAACTTGTGCAATCAAATCATTGCCACATGTATCACTGTTTCGACAAATAAGGAACAAATCATCAACAAAACGCCTATAAAATAGGACGTTAGTATTGTTAAGAAGATGACTATGTTCCCAAGATACCATTATAAGGTTGGCATAACTATTTGCACAGCTCGTGCCCATAGCTATGCCTTTGACCTGTTTATAATATTTAGAGTCAAACAAAAAATGTTGTAATATATATATATATATATATATATATATATATATATATATATATATATATATATATATATATAGATAGTTAAAATTTTCCTATAAAGGCAAATATATATATATATATATATATATATATATATATATTTTTTTTTTTTTTTTGTTAAAATTTTCCTATAACTTGCAGTGCTGTCATACCTTAGAACACCTTAGTGCATGGAGTCTGGACCAAGCCATACAAAGTGGGAGGACCAAGGTATGGAAACAGGGACACATTGGAAATAATTGGGTAGATAAACTGTGCAGGTTGCTGCAGTAACTCCGTATGTCCTAACATATGTTGAATGTAATATCAGACGTCTAGGAAATCAATTGCCTGTCATTATGTAGTGAGTACATTCCACACATCATCCCACTGAATTGTCAGCAATACGTACCTGGCATGGGGACCAGATCAAATATATGAGACAGATAAGTGTACATCCTATGAACACCTGAAAGACTGAGACCTATGAGCGCGGCTATGTAACATTTGGAAAACTACAATGAGCTGACAAGCATGTCACCAAGTACCATACAAAATACAGTCAGGACAACACATCACTACCCCAAAGCAGCTTTGGGGAATTAAATATGCATTAGCTGCTACAGCATGCACTACAGGGATGGAACTGTACTGACAAACAGACACCGGTGTGAAAGTGCATGCACACAACCAATTGCAGTACAGTCACTGTTACATACCCGTAAGCCTACCAAATACTACAGTATAATGGCTGTGTCGACAGATATATCCTCAATGAGAGTTATGCAATACTCCTACATATACTATGCCAGGTCACAGTGTAGCCGGAATTGTGGGGTGCTATGGGACAAGTCTCAAAATTCCCCTACAAACATATACTTCTGATAGACCACCTATTACTTGAGCAACATGCACAGTTGGATACAAAAGGATGCATGCCACTGACATCTGCCCCCCTACACAGTCCAGCTAATAAGCAAACTGTATGCTACTACAAAATCATGCTAGGATATACACAATGGCCAGACATACACCAATCTCTTAGAAAAACAACTAAAATGACTGAAGATAGTAAACAGAAAAACAACCAACCAGTAATTCACACAAATTTAATATACTCTGATGTCTCGGCCAAAGCCTTCTGTTAAATTGCCTAGGCTATCATGTGCAAGGTCCTGGGTTCAAGACCTGCAAGGGCTGTTTATATTGTCCTATATGGGCAGTCTCAAAAAACTCCAACTATTCTCTGTCTCATACTGCCTACTTAGAGGTGATCTCTACTTGACTTACAAAGCCATGTCTGACCCAGCTTTATTAGAAATGCTTACATGTAAAGAAATCCCAATCCTTCCGCATCACATGATCCAGAGACCTCAACCTCATTACCACAATCAACAGAACATGCTGGAGGGACAGGTTCATAACCCAGAGACTGCCCATGCTATGGAACAGACTTCTCATACATGTCAAGTAGAGCATCTCAATGACACTCTTCAAGAAAAATCTTGATGAGTGGATGGGAAATAGAAAATTCACCCCGGGGATCACTCCAGTGGCTCTACTCAACAGGGGCACTAGGAACTAAGTTTGGGTGGCACAATGCCAGGGTAATCCTATGGGCTAGGCTTGTAAAGACTTCAGGGCCTCAGCCTAGTACACACCTATGAACCTATGAGTAAAACATTACAAAAAATACTTGCTTTAAATACAAGAAGCGATTAACACTTAATTCCATATTTAAACACACAATCTCCAATTACACTCCTTATTTAAGCCCCTAGGGGATAAAGTATCAAACTTAAAAATATAAATTGATTCTTTACATAGCAATTGTTCTTTTATAACTTTTCAATCAAACTAAGAAACAGACTTTTTCCAACACAGTACCTTGCAACCCACTACTGTTCCCATGGTGAGATTTATTAAAATGTACAGCTATAGAACTGTCTTCTTTCTTATTAGTAAAATCTCTCACATGTTTGAACAGCCTAATTTTAAAACACTTTTTACTCTCCCCCACATAAAATTTGTTACAAGGGCATCTAAGAGTGTTCTCTATACACCAACCTCTTGACTGTACAGAGTTCCACATGTTGTCCAGCCTTTGCCCTAATAATTATGGCCCCTACCCCACAAGTGTGGGATTCAACAACATCACTGGGATGATATCAGGAATGGCAGCACTCAAGTAATGATAGACCATACCTATCAACCTCTTACTGCATGACATCTAGACAAAGCCTGACATAATTGGGGGAAAGAGGCCCAAAAACAGGGACATATTTGAAATATTGATGTTATACACTGAGAACATTGCTGGTGTTACAGGGTTTGTTGTAACATATCTTTTCTAAGGGATATGAATTCAGAAACACAAATGGATGTTGGCATTTACTGACTGCAATCCCCAGAATATGCTACTGATTTGCCAAGGACAACAACTGCCTGGGGAACAGACCAAACATAACAGCCAAACCTCTGGCCATTATGTTTATAGCCTTACAGTTGAGAGCTATGCAGACACATAACATTGTCAGACTGAAATTGATGCAGAACTAGCATGTCCAGACAAACCCTGTTAAATTAGCAGTATTCAAACCATATAACAGAAATACTCACATTCTGCCACTAAGTCTGAAACCTTCTCCACCCTTTAGTTGGCCTGTCTCCACAAGTCTTGCAAGAGGTATTCCCACCAACCGTCTGTAATTCTATAGGTCACACACCTCCAGGATGTCATGCTCACAGCAAGGGAAAGGGCCAATGCTCACATGAACTACTCAATTATAGGAGTCTGTTGCCATTACAATGGCTATTGGAATAACTACACAGCTGATCTGCATGCAATTAGCAAGTGGGGAACACCAATTGGTGCACAGGCCATCACCTGGTCATGAGCATTACCTACAAAAATCAAGCTGCTGCTTATTCAAACCAGGCCTATACTTCTAGCTGAGAGACACAGACAAATCAAGAGAAAAACAGAGAGAAAGACTTACATCAACAGTCAGAACCGAAGATCTTATCTTACCCAATCTAGTTCCCCCCCAAAAAAAACAAAGTATGTGAAACAAGTAAGCATGTAGTTGAATGCAGTACATGATCTGTAATAATGAGAAACAGGAAGTTGAAAGAATATGTCTCAACAAGACTTGCTGTACTGATATACAACTGAGCAGCACCTATGGCCATAGCATCTGGCTCTGTCTGCAGTGACATAGGTCACAGTTCAGGCCTCTGACTCACCTGAGGAAAGGGCAGCTCACATCTGACAACTACTGGAGTGTCTTTAAAACACTACTGACTGTGCCACTGCTAGGCCAACTACTGGGATGTACATATCCATATGTTGCCTGTGAATATAACTATGATACATGTTTGTCTTGTAAATCTAAGAGACCTATACAGAGTATGTGCATAGTAAAGTTCTGTTGCAGAAGTGTGTGTTGAACTGCAAGTGATATAGTGTGGTCATACCATTCAACTGTACCGTGTTCCACTTGACAATAAGCACATGCGTGCCTGATATCTGTAGTCACTTACACATAGAGTTGTGATATGTCAGGCAAACCACTGGCAAGTCTGTGAACACTGACATTGTAACATAATAGCCTATTTATGAATGTCGGACATCCTCCGGGTTATTACTGTGATGGCAAAGCCTACTGTGCAATCAACTTACTTATGTATGTTACAGCAATATTAATATGGTGTCAATATTGATGTGCCTTTGCCACCCATTTATGTGTCCAATTGTCCAGATGTCCTGCTAGAACAGGTTGAGAGGTATGACTGAGCAGCAAGACTGTAAATACAGTGTGCCATACTAACATAGAACAGAAATGTATACAGGGTATCACCTGAGCACCTGTATGTATGAGTGTCTTCAGCTGGAAGGCACAAAACAACTGACATGGGTTGCAAATAGTCAGGTAAATAAATTGTGCATGTTGTATATGTGTGTAATATTGGTTTCAGTGCATACAACAGACGTATATGTCTACAGCTACTGGTTGTTGCATTGCCCTGACATAGATATAGGTGCTAGAATAGGCATGATTATCAGGTTGTTATCGGAGAAGTGTCCAACTGTGTTGTGACCCTCTGTCCATGCCTACCACAAACAGCTATATGAACACCTACATACAGTGGGTATCAAAAGTGTACACACCCCTGTTAAAATGTCAGGTTTGTGTGCTATATGAAAATGAGACCACATAAAATCATTCCAGAATGTTTCCCACCTTGAATGTGACCCATAACTTGTACAATTCTATTGAAAAGCAAACAAATATGTTAGGGGAGAAGATATAAAACAAAAACTTACTATAAGCTGGTTACATAGATATGCACACCCTTAAACTAATACTTTGTTGAATCACCTGTTTCTGTAATCACAGCATTCAGTGTTCTTGGGTACAAACATGCCATCAATTAAAGAGACTTTGATCAACCCCAAATAATGTTCAGCTGTCCTAGTAGGATTTTTTTGACATTTACTCAGTTGCCTGCTGCAGCAAAAGATATGTTTTGCAGAGAGCTTATAAAGCATCAAAGGGATCTCATTGTGGAAAGGTATCAGTCAAGAGAAGAGTAGAAAAAACTGTCCCCAACATTAGATATACTATGGAATACAGTATAGACAGTCATGAAACAGTGGAGAAGATAGGGGACAACAGTGACATTGCAAACACCTGGATGTCCATCCAAAATTGATGAAAAGACCAGACGACAACTGGCCATGGAGGCTGCCAGGAGACTTACAGCAACACTGAAGGAGCTGCAGGATTGACTGGCAAGTACTGGTTGTGTACCACATGTGACAACAATTTCCTGTATTCCTCATATGTTTGGCCTATAGGGTTGCAAGATGGATGCCTTTTCTTGCACAGAAAAACATACAGGGCTGGACAAACATTGCCAAACACTACATCAAGTCTCCCAAAAGCATGTTGGAAAATGTGTCATGGTCAGATAAGACCAAAGTTGAACTTTTGGTCCACAATTCCAAAAGGTATGTTTGGCCCAAAACAACACTTTGCATCACCAAAAGAACACCATCCCCCCAATGAAGCATGGTGGCGGCAGGATCATGCTTTGAGGTTGCTTTTCTTCAGCTGAAAATGGGGCTTTAGTCAAGGTGAAGGTAATTATGAACAGCTCCAAATACCAATCAGTTTTTTTCCCAAAACATTCAGTCATCTGCTAGAAAGCTGAAGATGAAGAGGGATTTTACCTGTCAACATGGCAATGACCCCAAGCATACATCCAAATCAACAAAAGAATGGCTTCACCAGATGAAAATTACATTCTGGGAATGTCCCAGCCAGAGCTCAGACATAAATCTAATATGAAACCTGTGGGTTTACCTGACTAGGACTGTGCACAAGAGATTTGGAGTGCGGTTGCAAGGAAGAGTGGGCAACTATTGCCAAGTAAGGTGCCATGCTGATAGACTCCAACACAAGAAAACTCAATGCTGCAATTATCTCAACAGGTGCTTCAACAAAGTATCAGTTAAAGGGTGTGCACACTTATGCAACCAGCTTATTTTACTTATTTTAATTTGCATATGTTTTCCCGTAACAGATTGTTATGCTTTTCAATTGAATTGTAAAGAATATAGGTCACATTAAAGGTGGGAATTGTTATGAAATGAGTTATTGTGGTGTCATGTTTAGATAGCACAAAGACCAGGCATTGTAACAGGAGTGTGTAAACTTTATATATACACTGTAGCTGTATGGACTCAGCAATAGCTGACCTGTAAAACCCACCTCTACCAAGGTAGAGTAATCCACTTTGGTGGACAGCAGCAATACACAAACCACATATCAGGTTGCTATATTGGCTGTACAGGACCACATAGGTGCAGGCAACAACTTGGAAGCATGCCCACTTCTATCTGAACAAGCATATTAGGTCACAGTTGAATCATTTAAGGCTAACTATGAGTACAAATCAGACACATCCATACCAACAAGGCCAATCACAAGGCTGTCTCCACATATGTTGTCACTCTCACCGGCAAAAACACAATTCGCCCTGTACTGGTGGTCAATCACACATCATACACACATGCCATGGCTATAGGCAACCTGCATCAGATAGGTTAGGTGGTAACATCACCTGCCTGCCACGCAATCCATATAGGTGGATATGCACATCACCTGCATGCCTCCCCTCATCAACAGTGAGCAGGTACATATTGTCTACTGAAAGGCAACAACACTAAGAGTCCATGGGGCCTGATAACATCACTGTCTGCATATTACATGAACTCAGGCATGTGCTCCCAGCTCCATCACACATTGTAGCAAACACAGCCTCGGCAACATCCACACCCCATCCACATGGAAGATGGCCACTGTCATTCCTCTATACAGAAATCAATGAGGAATAGAGGATTATGCAGTTAACTGTCCCTCATTGGAGGGAATATGACACATCAGGGCCAGGAGTGCAATGTGAGCTGATACTATGCTGATAGATTACAGGGGTATGGTGTGGTTGTGAGTGGTGTCTACAAATATCCACTTTTGATGTGCAATTTCTGTCCATACTGTTGCCAACTGTATGAAGTTCTGTGATGTGTTTCCCTGTTTATATCTTCCAGGTGAAATGCAGCATGTGAGGCATCTTCCTTTCACAGAGGCAGAGACAACTCTGATTATCGCAACCATCATCGATGACCATGGTATAACGTTTGACCGTACACAACATCTGCGGGAGAGGATCGCCCTGTGGAATGACCTTGTCTACATGGTAAAAAATGTCGGCCTGCATGCACGAACATACAACCAGGTCCGCCATCATGCAACTGACCTCATACGCAATGCCCGGTGAAGGGCTGCTGCCGTAACCATGGACTGCATAGACACAGATGGGAACCCAGCCATGCAAGCCCCACTGACACTCACTGAGGAGCTCCTCACCAACCATGGGGCACCCACCCCACCCAAACATCTGGAGCCAGCATCCACACAATGGACAAGGATCGTGCAGGTAAGGCCCCAGTGCAGATTACTAGACTACTGTAGCATACATAATTGTATCTGTAGAGTATCTACATGCATATATCAGATCAGATAGCAGTTGTGGATGGTGCTTTGAAATGAGTGCACATCTATGGTGAAGGGCAGCATATTTTGTAGTACTGGGGGTTGTACTGTTAATGTGCAGAAATGCTGAATCCACCCTGTACCAAGGCCACATGTGAGTCTGCTGACAATACCTCTCTCCCACAACTACCCAGGTCCCTCTGGTCTGCATGTGGGACAGCAGCCTGTAGCTGGTGAGTATGGAATTGTTTTGTTGTGGTTTGCCAAAATCTCAGGCATGTTAAGGCCATGCTATTTGCCATGCACACAACTGTCACTATTAGCCATATTGCTTGATGTGCATGTTCACATGTGGAGGGGTTAACTGCAGTGCATCACAGTGGTCACCACGGGGGCCTACCTGCAGGGTATGTAACATTTCTGTAGCATACCTCACAACCTGTCAGTGAAAGACTTCTGGACGGAGACCAACAAAATGGAGGACAAATGGCCTAAGGTAGGGACATGTATGAAACATTAATCTTATACAGTGAATACAACAGTGTACACACACCTGTTAAGATGCCAGGTGTATCTGATATATATATATATATATATATATATATATATATATATATATATATATATATACACAACAAGAGACCACAATATTACATTTCACACCTTTTCCAACCTTTAATGTGACATGAACAATTCACTTGTAAAACAAAAAAAATCTGTTAGGGCACCACATATGGAGTATACAAACCTTACAAAACTTTGGATGCATATTTGTGCACACCCTCCAAATAACATATTGTTGAAGTACTTGTGATGTTCTGACAGCATTCAGTCTACTTGGGTACACAGCTGCCATCAAGTACAGGGACTGTAACACCAAATAATGGTCTGCTGTCCAAGCAGCATATTCGTGACATTTGCTCAGTTGCCTGCAATAGAAGCAGCCATGGCTTGCAGACATCTTACAAAGCATAACAGGGATCTCATGTTTGAATGACATCAGTCAGGAGTAGGGTACAACAACATAACCACAGTATTGCATATACCCTGGAACACAGTGGAGACAGTTGTCAAAAGGTGGATTAAATATGGGACAACAGTGCTGTTGAAATGAACCAGATGTCGCTCCAAAACAGATGAAAAGACATGTCAAAAACTGGTGAGGGAGGCTACCAAGAGACATACAGCAACACTGAGTGAGCTGCAGGAATCTCCGACAAGTGCTGGTTGTGTACTACATGTGGCAACAATCTCCCAGATTCTGCATAAGTCTGGCCTATGAGGTAGGGTCAGCAGACAGAAGCATTTACCCACACCAAACACCATCCAGGGCTGTGTACAAGTAGCAAAACATAACATTAAGTCTCTCAAAAGCATGTGTGGAAATGTGTTATGGTATAATGACACCAAGGTTCTAACTTACAGTCACAATCCCTAAAGGTAGGTCTAGTGCACAAGCAACATCTCACTTCACCTGAAGACTACTATCCACATGTTGAAGCATGCTGGTGGCAGTGCCCTGCTTTGGGGTTGCTGTTCATTAGCTGGAACTTGCCCTGTAGACACAGTGGAGAGAATTATGAACAGTTCCAAATAACACTCATGTGTGGGCCAAATCCATCAAGCATCTGCAAGATGGCTGTGGAAGGAGAGGAGTTTCAGCTTCCAGCATGACAATGACCTGAATCATACATCCAAAGCTACCTAAGAATGGCTACACCTGAACACAATCAAGGGTATGAATTGGCCCAGCCAGACCCCAGACTTAACACAGATAGTAAACCTCCAGTGTGACCTCCGACAGCTGTGGACATGAGCTGGCCTTTCAATCTGACAGAGTTGGGGGAACTTTGCAAGGAAGAGTGTCCAAATAATACCAAGTCAAGATGTGCCATGCTGATATACCCCTTTCTAGGAAGAGTGACTGCTGTAGTTCACTTAACAGGTGCTTCAAAATAGCATCAGTTTAAGGGGGTTCACACTTATGCAACCACTATATCATACATATCTCATTCAGTATATTTCACAACAAACATATTTGTTTGTTTCTCGATTGGATTGCACAGGTCATATGTCACATTTAAGGTGGGTAATCTTTTTGAATGCAGTATTGTAGTCTCACTTTCTAAAATACTAGAGCCTGGCATGTTAACAGGGGTGTGAACACTCATCATACCCATGGTAAACTTAGAGGATTCTTGGTGTAACAGAATTTGTTTGAACATACATTCACTGCTGGTTATGAGGTCTGCAAATCAAATGTATGTCATTAATTAGTGACATCAAGCCTCATATCATCCCAGTTATGTGTATGACAAACACATAGGGGTTGTAAAGAACAGAGCAAACATATGTGCCAGACATCTACACATTCAGCAATGATTTGTACAGTTGTGAGGTATGGTCTACAGTAGTTGCCATTGTGCTAAATAGGTGAACAACAATAATGTGCACATGGGTGCAGTGTGTGCTAGGGGAATGGACATCGCCTACTAACACTACTCATGCATCCCAGAGATGTATCTTGTTAGTAACTAGGATTAAGAATGGCTGCAATGCATGATGTTGAAGGCCATGTGTCATGCATGTCACCTTTTGGGTAATGTGAGGTCTGTGTAATAGCTTTGTACCACCTCACCTGTAAGTGTCTGTGTGTGCGTCTGTGTGCATGTCTGCATGTGTGTCTGTGTGCGTGTTTGGGTGTGTGTGTGTGTGTGTGTATGTGTGTGTGTGTGTGTGTGTGTGTGTGTGTGTGTGTGTGTGTGTGTGTGTGTGTGTGTGGCAGTCAACCATAATGTATAAGTATTACTTTACATATATTGTCTTCTCCTCACAGGTGGCGATGAGGGTCAGGGAGCCCCACTTGGAAACTGATGTCAGTGTCTCTCCAGACTCTGACAATGATGATAGGTATAGTGAGGCATAGGCGGGGTTGTCAGAGGCTAAAGCTGTGCCATTGGTTGGTATCCCACTGTTGTCCACCCCATCCCCACACACAGTCAGAATGCCCAGACATACCCTGTCACCAGTGGCCATAGATAATGGACAGTTGGCAGGTGGTGGTATGGGGCAGGCAAATGTGGTGACTATGGCAAGTGTTTCTGTAGACACCAGCCATAGCCAGATAACAGGCGAGGTCCCACATAGGCGGATTGACAGGGGTGCTCAAAGGAGGACTGCTGCATGTCATGCCCCTTTCACAAGTGCCAGAGCAGGTGTCACCAGACCCATGTTTCAGACCATCATGGAGGCACAGGCACATAATGAACGTAACACCAGAAAGATTCTCAGCATCAAAAATGCAACTCTTTCTGCTATCCATGACAACACCCACTATCTTTCTGATGCCCACCGTTATTAACCTGAGGTCATCGATAGATGGTTGGGTGAGATGATGGCAATCCTTGACCATGGAATGTCTCTGTTAGAGCATGTGATGGAAGTTAGCCATCTGCCACATGGGCATAGGACAGCATGACCAACAGCTAAGGGTCCCCATGGGCGTGCAACTTCTCGCTCCAATAGTGGCAGTACCAGCAGCATGATTGCAAGGGGGGTTGCTTTCCATGCCACAATGCAGCAGGCCATGGGCACATGGTCCTGGCTGGTCCCAACAGGGATGCAAATCCAGCAGACAGCAGTCACCATCGGGGAGTAGAACAGCATATGCCTTGGGTCTTGTGGTGCCAGTGGGATCCCTGACAGGCCCAGTTCCCATGTCTGTTGCCAGAGATGATAAACTGTACATCCTGCCATGTATGGTCCACAGCTGTCCAACATACCCATGTGTAGGGCAGCCACATGGCGTGACAGTGTGCATCCATACACATACACATTACCATCACAACCAGGTCACCTCCGGACTTAAACACACCAACTCTGCACTGCCCATTTAATGAATTCCCCCCAAACACACACTTACACACACACACACACACACACACACACACACACACACACACACACACACACACGCACGCACACACACACACACACACACACACACACACACACACACACACACACACACACACACACACACACACACACACACACACACACACAAGATGTCAACCATATGGCCCAGTCTATGCCTTTGGAAAACCCACACCACATCCTGTGCATATGATGATATCTGTGCCATATCCCTGTCATCCATTCCATCAATCCAGGGACATACTAATATGGTTCTGATGCACAGGTTTGATTTAGTACAGTTTAGCAATGTAATGCTGTGTAAAGTGTTGTCAACCAGCATGTTTAATAGTTACACGTCAGAGTGTGTAGCTTTCCAGCCATGATGCATTATTGTTCTTATTAATGCTGATTGAATGTGGTCTCCATAATGTATTCTGTTTGTGTTATAAGTGGCTGTATGTCTGCAGGATGTGGCCCTGCAGACATTATCTAAAAGGGGTATGGCAGGTTGGTAATACATTGAATGCGTCATATCCAGGGTACAGCTGTACACAATTAACAGTTCTGTATAACAGTCATTGCATGTGCCACATAGCTTATAGGGGTCAGGGGTGTATACAGGTAAGTGTAAGGCTGCTGACATCAGCAGTTCTTGTACAGTGGACAATGGTAAGTGCAGTGGGTGGAAAACACCTCAGATTTGTAAATCCCACACACCCAGAGGCAGTGTCGACTGGTGACTTCAAACCAAAGGGGGGCTGCTGGAGGCAACTGAATGGGTGGGGCCAATGGGAAGGGGTGTGACCAACTAGAAAGGGCAGAGCTATGCTCAAAACCATAAAAACTGGAATTTTAATTAAATACACTGCCATGGGTGCCAAACCATCATTATGAGAGTCCAATCAAGACAAAATGAAGTGTAGAAGAAAAAAAATATTTCAATGCATTGGCTACATGGCATCTTACTTAATATCTAGATGGAAACAAAAAGTTTGTGAGGCATGATAAAATAAACAACTTTTTAAATACCTTACTGGAATGCCAGTCAAAATCAAGTGTAAGGAAAACAAGCAGCATTCAACTCAAACCATTTCTCCTTGCACTGCAGTTCTAATTATAATTTATATTCAGCTTTATAAAAGTACCAAACAACATACTGAAAGTAGCAATCTCTGTGATACACCCACTTGCAAAAATGTTTCTTATCCAAAAAAGACCTACTGGCTGCAACAACTATCGCTTGTTTCATGGGGAAAACATGATCAAAGTAAAAAACGAACAGTAAACAAGAAACAAGCTCAAGAGAAAATGATTACTGCACAGATTATGGACCACACATGATAGATTGGAATTCTGTTTAGTTTATGGGTAAAGCCTGCAAAGATGACTGCAAGTCTCCAACAAATGTAATGAGTTTTTGAAAATGCTGTAGTTCTGTCCTTTTTTATAAATACTGACATATGCATTTCAATACCTAAGGCTTACACGTTATCTAGTTTTGTAAATATTCTCTGCATGGCAACAACAAAAAGGCTTTCAATGTTGGTAATTCTTTAACAGTATGCTTATTAAAGCTTACTTGCATCTTACAATCTCAGACACGCTTACCTGATGGTCATTAAAACATTGCTACTTAAACACAGAGCAACAGACACTAAAACAGCATGCATTTTCTGAATAATAAGAAGCATAAATCAACAGTATAAAAATATAACAGAAAACCAGAACATTCTGCAAAATCAAGGACAGATGAAAAGACACCTTGGATGTGGAGATACTCTGCACACTTACACTGCATAACTGCTCCTTGCCTACTTGGACTCATCCAGAGTCACTACATGGGGGAGTGGAGTGCAACAAGTATGTTACAATTTGAAATGTCTCTGGCTGACAGTGATGGCCCTGACACATTTGTCCTACCTCTCAACCTCAGAGCAGGAAATCTGGATAAAGCCATACATAGAAGTGGGACAAAGGCCCAAAAATAAGGACAATGTTTAAATATTGTTCTTATAAACTTAGAAAGATAATAGAATAGTAGGTCTTGAATTAGTATGAACTTTCTGAAGGGTATGAAATCTGAAACTCAAATGTCTGTCATTATTTTCTAACTTCAACCTTTAATGATGTGCCACTAATTTGCCAGAAAACCACAGTTTTATGAAAAATGTACCAAACGTGATGCAAAAATATAAAATAGCCACACAATACAGCTGGAAACCTATCAAAGAAGGGACACTTTTTTAATATTAATACTGTTAACTTGAGTAGCTGACAATATAAGAGACTCTACATGCATTTCTGAAATAAAAGTAATCTATAACTCTGATTATTACAGTTATTTATTAATTTTAAACCCTCCATGTTTTCTTCCAAAATTGCCATTTTGGAGAGGGATTATTAGGGGGGAGCAACCTTTTGAGCCAAAACTCAGGACAGTTGAAGGTTTGGATATTCCTAATTCTATAAAGTAATTTATTTGCATGTTCCTCTCAACCTCTTAATGCAGGAAATCTGGACAAGGTCAAATATATTGGGGGAACATACAAACAGTACTAAAAATTGCTCTTGTATAAGCATAGACAGTTGAGAGAATAACAGGTCTTGCTTTAGCATGCATTTTTATGAAGGTTATGAAGTCTGAAACTCAATGTCTGTCATTATTTATGACTTCATTCCTAAATGATTTGCCAGACAACCACAAATTTTATGAAGAACAAACCAAAAATAAGAAGCAAAAATCTATTAATTCTGCAAACATCTGGACAGTTGAGAGGTATAGTTCAGCCGGGGCTTTCTTTGAGTTTGCTGTCCTTCACCCCTCACAAAATCATGGTCGAATGGAGCCTCACCCCCCTGCAGCCATTCCAATGTCGCATTACAGCTATTTCATCCCATTTACCATAAACATTGTAATTTTCACACTGCTTTACTTCTATAATGATTTGGATTTCATTTTAAAGTTTTATTTTGCATTTTACAGCACAAACACTAATAGACATGTGTTAATAAAGCAATGCAGTCTCACAATGAAAATAGACTCAGCATTAAAACTTCTCTGCCCTTGAAACTCACTTTTATTAAAACAGCATTGTAACCCACATTCAAAGAAAATACATTTGGCCAGTGGTTGATAAAGATTAACTTTTGTTTTCAAATCATAGGCCCCTTGCACACGAAACATATATGTGTTCTTTGATACACCTTCCTAATTGTATTAAATTATATTGCTTGTATAACACAGTACAGTTGTTAAAAGGTGTTTTAAATTTATTGTTTTGAATATTTTTCTGGTAAACAATGAAAGAAAATGCATGCACCAATAATGACAAAATTGCCCATTTCAGAAAATTTCCATCATAAGTCTACTCAAACTTCTGCAATCCACCAGTATCAGTAAATATGCACAATCTCTGCAGAAGTAAACGTCGTCTAAATAATTTTACATTAACGAGATCTGTAACTAATAAAGAGGTTGCAGCTAGCAAACAGCTTTATATTTCATTGTTTCATCTACAGATAAAATGTGTGTTGCCCTTGAGGAATAAATTGCCTAAGTTACATTAAAGAATGATAAGCTAGTAATATTGCAATATTGAATGGATGGCAAACTGATAACAGGTTCATAGTTACTAAGTATCTTCACCAAAGAAGACTTTCTCAGGACTGCAGCATCCACCCCCTTTAAAAGTACAACACAGTACAGTATCAGCAATGCATCTACATACTGTGGGAGTAGAACCCACTGCCTTCTGCATCAAAAGCTAGTACACTACCTGTTGTGCTATTAAAAATGCAAGCAGACTCCCCATAAGCAGCACTAAATGTCTCTTCCCCTGAAGCTCTCAGCTCCTTGTCAAATCCACTCGATACTCAACTGTATCTCTCAACTTTGCAGCACAAGAAATCTGGAAAAAGCCAAAATTTATTGAGGGGGGAATAAAATCCCCAAAACCAGGGACATATTTTAAACATTGCTTGTATAATCTTGGGAAGTTGCTAGAATAAAATGATGTGTTAACACCATGCACTTCACTGCCAAGACATGAACCCAGGACCCTGTGCAAAATAGTCAGAGCAGCATACCACTATGCCAAATCAGCTGTTTCTTGAAAGAGAGGAAAATTGAAACTTAAATGGCTACCATTTAGTGAACACCTGGACAAAGCCAATAATGGGGGAATTCAGGCAACAAACATAATCAGTGAATTCAGTTCTCAATATAGCTCTCAACCTCTTAGCACAAAATACCAGGACAAAGCCAATAATGGTGGAATACAGCCCCCAAAATAGGGACACATTTCAAATATTCATCTTATAAACAACTTATAGACAATTGCTAGAATATATAGCAAACAGGACAGGACCACCACGATAATCCTAAAATATAGATTTAATGTTCTAAACACAAAGATGAGTGCTTTCACGTACCAACAAGCATGCTTCTTCAGATCATACAAGAACAATCCATCTCATCACTTTATATACTCTCATCATGTAGACATTAAGAACTGTTAAAAACAATCATTCAATTAATCTGTATAATCCAATTTAATAAAACAATTAATTAATTAGTTGTCTATTTAAAAATATATATACTTATAGCAGAACCATCTGTTACATCATAACACATGCTGAAACTCTATCTAATCACTCTATATCTATGAATATAGAATATGTTATATCAAATATACTATAAATAAATTCCAAACATAGAGAAAACAAGATAAAGCCATGCTAGGTAAATAAATAATAATAATACTTAAAATACATATATATCTAAAAATAAAACTTATAAATTATAAATTATAAATTATTTTCTTCCTTCATATAGGTGAAATGTATATATATGTATATAATTTTCATAACCTATTCTGTTAAATTCATTTAAGTGATCATGCTTCTAATACTGGTTTTATACTAAATTATTTAAACCAGGATGCATATGTGCACAGTTTAAATATCCAGCGTAACTCTGTCAGTTCAAGATAGTTCGTTTTTATCTCCTCCCCTTTTATTTTCAGTTACCAATTGCAGCACTCTAAAACTAAAATGATGATCTCTCTCTATAGCTATGTTTTGCAAGTGCATTTTGTTGATTAGATCGTTTTATATCATATACATGATTATATATTCTTTCTTTTAGTCTCCTTGATATCATGCCCACATAAAAACAAGGACAAGAAGTAAATGTTGCGAGCTATATCAAATTACTATCATTATATGTAGCATAAACTTTTAGGTAAAAACTTATAATCTAGGACAGGGTGACAGAACAATTGTATATCTGTTATTTTTTTACACATGTTACATCAATCACAAGGGAACGTGCCAAAATCTAGCTTTTTCTTACACTCTTTCTTCTTAATATTAGTGTTGTGATCTACAGTGGCGTAACTATGAGAGGCGAAGTGAGGCAATTGCCTCAGTGCGCCAAGAAGCAGGGGGCGCTTTGGGCCGATGGATGTTGTCACGGATTGTTTGCTTATTTAGTAAATGTCCATCGTCCGGTGGTAAGAATCCCAGTTTGCAGCCCTCCCACCTAGAAAAAAAAACAAGAAAAAAAATCTGTGAAACAAAAATTTCATTCAGACTGCCTTTATCGGCAGTCCGAATGCAGAGAAACAGGTACCCAGCAACCTGTGCTGTGTAGGATACCCAGACATCTGTGCGGGCCGGTCAACTACCGCACAGAACAGAGGAGTTCCGGACTGCTTCCCTTGCAGTCAGGGCCAATGAGGAGTGAGCTGAGAGCTCTCTCTCAACTCTCGTGGGAATTTTGTTGCGCGGGCGTCGTGTAGAGCGATCGGGGTTTCAGACATGGTCGGACGGTCACTGGCTTAGTTTCTTTTGGCTGGATTATGTGGATGTTCATTCTGTTGGTCGGACTCGGACGGTCGCTGGCTTCAGAAGGTAGGTGCAGTGTATGTGAATTATGAGAAGGTGGAATACTCCTAGATAGAGCAGTTTCAGGGTTAGTGTGTATTTCCTTATACTCGCACATCAGTTATCACAGAACTGAGAACTGAAGTTGCTGCCCTAAATCATACAATGTAATTCCAGTATATAAGTGATGATCCTGCCCCAAGCACCTTGACACTTTACAGTTAGAGCAAGGTAGTTACAATAGTAAGAAAAGTGCCCAATTCTCTCAAGAAACTGTCCCTTGATGGTGAAATATGAAATGGTATTTGTAAGGCCTAGCAGGCAGGTTGAGCACTTTGATTTTCCTAGGACTTTAGCAAAGTGCCAGACTTTGATCAACTTCTGTGAGTGCATGTCATGCAACTTTTAGGTAACTCTTATTTGGTGCAGAAATTACCCGGTCAGTGAAGTAAATGAGATTAGCAAGAGGTGACTTAGCGAAGATATTCTTTGAATGCAGCCCTTCATGACTGAACAGCCATCCTCCATTCTATGTTCTCTTCATTTCCACTGGTAAGGTAGCATGGATGAGAATGAAGGTACATACCAAGAAAACCAAATGCATGAATGGAACAATGACATATATTTGCCTGACTTTAGCTTGGATATGGAATGACTATCTATGAAAAAAAAATAGAGAATCCTGTTATTGATATGGCTCAGACTCAAGTGCTTGAAAATTTTGAAGGACCAGTCAGATCTCTCCAGCACCTTCTGCTATGTCTTTCTTATTGAATAAATTAAAAGGTTTCATCAGTTTTTATACTTTGGAGATCATCTCTACCTTGCCGACTTACCAATGCCATGCAAAGAGCCTGTACAATTAGTACCATCAGCTCTGAAAAAGATCCATATAAAATGGGAAGATCGACATGTTAATCAGTGTTCAGTTAAAGCCAAGTTTACTAGTGCCAAAGCATTAATCCTCCAGCATCAGTTCTGCTGGACTAGATATTCCCAGGATAATGTTTGTACCCATTGCTTGGTCAAAGTCAAAACTTCTGTGATGGTTAGATAAAATGTTACAAAGATACACTTAAAACATACCTGTAGAAACCATATGTTGTTATCTTAAGGTGGATGATATTATCCATCAGCCAGTCTTATTGGTGTTATAACCTCTGTCAAATGATAGTTTGCTTTGGAGAAATGTGTCTACTTCTGGAATATGAGAAAGATCTATATATATATATATATATATATATATATAGAGAGAGAGAGAGAGAGAGAGAGTAGGAAGGAAAAGACTGTAAATCTACTGGTGAGCAGATCTTCCACACTGAAGCATCTGTACTTTTTTTTCAGAAATCTGTAGACCTGCATTTGAATTATTGTATCACCTCAAGACCCATTGGACAACTACATTACACATAATCTTTGAAATGAGGGAGGGCCATCTATGACTTACATAGCACAGCAGATTTTGAAATGGGAACTGTGTACAGGGAAGCATGCTTTAAGCTGGGGAGACCCCTTTTGTTATTGAAGTACATCATTATCAAAGCTCTCCTGTGTACAAATGCAGAAATATCGTTATACTGAAATGAATTGTCTGTGTTCAAATCGCCAGTTTGTGGTGTTGCACACTTACTCACAGTTCTACTGCTCTGGAGTTTTATTTATATATATATATATATATATATATATATATATATATATATATATATATATATATATATATATATAGTTAGGGGAAGCAGGGGCATAGCACAGCACAGTCACAACACCTTACAAAAAGTGCTTGTTATGCTGTTAGCATGCATCTTCCTATATTTATTTGTGCTGTAAATTGTTCCAGACATTTGTTTCTTGTTATAAACATGCTCACTAATTTTCTGCATTTAAAATGTAGACTGTCAATTACTAAGGATTTTTGTTTATTACTAATATTGTGACATTCCTGGCTTGCGATCTTCTGGTCTCATTAATTTGAGATTTAACATTGTCATGGTTGAACATTCGAACTTCCGATTGCAAAATATATATATATATATATATATATATATATATATATATATATATATATATATATATATATAGGGTTGGGGCGCCTAGGAAAAGTTTGCCTCAGGGCGCTTCTAACGTAGTTACGCCACTGGTGATCTATACATAAAAGTCTCTTAAAGTTCTTACTATTACTATACCTAAATCTAGGGAATTCTCCTATGATATCCAATATAGTTGAATCCACTGTAATAACATGCCAGTTCTTTTTAATTATATCAACTATACTTGTATTATCATTCATATATCTAGTAGGAAAAACTATATTAGTGTTTCTATTATATCTATCATGGTAGCTACCAGTCATTTGTAACTTCTTCTCCGTCTTGTTAGTATCCATAAAAACAGTTTATTTTATTGTTTCAAGCAAGGATCTATTATATCCCCTTTCCAAAAATAGACTTTCCATATAGTTCATCTGTTTATTTAACTCTATGGCATCTCTACAAATTCTCTTAAGTCTATAATATTGACTCTTAACAATATTAGGAAAAACGAATCTGGGATGCGTACTTCTGAAATGTAATAGAGTGTTTTTCCAACATGGCTTTCGATATAGACCAGTGGACAAAACACCTTGTACATCTTTTGAAATGACTATATCCAAAAAATCTATCTTCATAGCTGAATGTAGCAGAGTAAATTTTAAAAAATCCGTCATGGATTCTAAATATTTAACAAAATCATGCAAGGCAGTAATATCACCATCCCATATCAATAAGATGTTATCCACAAACTGTCTATATAGAAGTACATGTGGATAGTAACTACTATTAAACAAAAATGCTTTCTCCCAAAATTATACTACAAGGTTCGCATAAGTATTAGCACATGGAGTGCCCATAGAGACACCCCATGTTTGCAAATACATATTGTCACTGAACACAAAAACATTATTGGATAAAACAATATCCAATAATGTACAGATTAGCAACTGTTCACTACTATTAAATATATTAGTTTCATTTAGAATGTCTCTAATAGCTTCCATTCCATATTCATTAGGTATGGAAGTGAACAGGCTCTTGACATCTAAGGTGACTAATAGACATCCTGATGGTAATGGCTGTTCAATAAATTGATCTAGTTCATCTAGTAGCTGATAAGTGTATTTTTAAAATAGTGGGAATATTCCTCACTAAAGGTCCTAACTTGGATTCAATAAATACAGGCATTGTCTCTGTTATCCATCCATCCACCTCCTGCCACAATAGAGTGCATTGGGGGTGGAAAAACGTTCTTATGAATTTTGGGTAGCCCTTTTATATACAGAATCAACGGAGACTCAACTAATAGATAGGTATATAGTTCATAATCAATCTGTCTACACATTAGGAGATCATATAAACTATCATATACTTGTTTCATAATATTTTTATAGCAATCATCATCAATGGTTATATATGTATTAATATCTTGTAACATCTCTAGCATTGCTTTATCATAGTCTCTTGTATTTAGCAACACAATCCCCCAACCTTATCTGCTGGTTTAATTGATATATCAGTATTCTTCTGAAGAAAAGACAAAGATGCTTGTTCTTCTATATCTAAATTATAATAAGAACATCTACGTGTCTGTGTAGTGAAATAGTCATACAAATCCCTTTCGCACATCTTTATAAAACACTCAACATGTGTCTGTAAATTAGGAACAAAAGAGCTTTTATGTTTCCATCTATTAGCATTGTTTAGAACAACATGAGTATCATTTTTAAACATTAGTTTTAACACAACAGTGCGCCCAAACATTCTCAAGTCCATAAGTATATTACTCAAGACACTGCCTTGAGAAGGAATAAAGGACAAACCTTTGTTCAACAATGATGCATCAGCTGGAGTTAATTCATAGATCGAAAAATTGAAAACTAAAAAGTTCAATTCCTTGTTCAGCGTCTAATTTCTGGATTCCCTCCTGAATATTTCTTTTTCTGATGCCCTCGGCTGTTGGACCTTGTTTGAGACGCTGTACGTATCTTCATCGGGTAAGGTAAAAAATGTTCCATGCCCCTTGGTGTTGTTTTTGGCCTGGCTCCTGAGTTATTACCACTCACATGGTCTAACAGAGCTTGCTGACTGGGTGGAGGAGCATCAGTAGTTATAGAGGCTGCTGATTCTGAGACGCTACTTAATGAAGTATTGGGTAAACAGTCTTCATGTATTTTGTCACTCGATAAGGCATTCTTATTTAAAGTGGCAGTTTGATGAATTGGAGGTCTGGTAGCCCCACTTTCAATGGGAAGAATAGATTGGACAGATTGTGAAACAGTATTATCATGACTATTGTTGCTACTAGTAGTCGTGTTATTCTTAGGCCAAACAAATACGTGGCCTAAAATAAAATCTTTATAATCGCCTTGCAACTTGCAATGTTTAATCTGTTGCAGTCTGTCACTATACATAGAAACATTCATATACATATTGTCCATTTTAGCCTCAAATATTTCCCCTTTAAACCACAAGCATAGATCTTTATTCAAAGCCTCTACCTTTTTGGTCAGTTCATTTTCTATCGGGGTAAGTAATCAACAAGTAATTTCATATAGCTGTTACACAGTTCTATATTTAATTGTTGCCACCTTTTGAGCAGTTCAGGATGGCTGTCACCATAAGTAGGCATACAGAGCACTCTCATTCCACGTGGAATTATATGAAAGTGCATACTGGCTTCCATATGCCTACGTTGCCATATCAATCTCTGCAATTTATAGAGATCATTTTCTAGCTCTCTCAAGAGACTATTAAATTCATTCATATTGTCCATAGTACCTGTAGTAGGGGGCACCAGCTAGTGCTCCAATTCCAAATTAAGGAGTGGATTACTCCGTTTACAAAAATGTTATGCCATTTCATATTTAAGTCCATTCTTGATGGATTATAATCCAATTCCAGAGACAAGGTGTCAGTCATGTGGCCACTATAATACCAAATAAAACAACAAGCAATGAAAATGAATAAAAAGGTATATACAATGGCCCAAACGTCCAAATCGAGAGAAAAAACAACAATATATAGCAAACAGGACAGGACCACCACGATAATCATAAAATATAGATTTAATGTTCTAAACACAAAGATGAGCACTTTCACGTACCAACAAGCATGCTTCTTCAGATCTTACAAGAACAATCCATCTCATCACTTTATATACTCTCATCATGTAGACATTAAGAACCGTTAAAAACAATCATTCAATTAATCTCTATCATCCAATTGAATAAAACGATTAATTAATTGGTTGTCTGTTTAAAAAGTTTTTACCTAAATTTTATGCTACGTGTAATGATAGTAATTTGATATATCTCGCAACACGTACTTCTTGTCCTTGTTTTTATGTTGGCATGACATCAAGGAGATTAAAAAATAGAATATACAATCATGTATATGATAAATGATCTAATCAACAAAATGCACTTGCAAAACATATAACTATAGAGAGAGATCATCATTTTAGTTTTAGAGTGCTACAATTGGTAACTGAAAATAAAAGGGGAGGTGATAAAACGAACTGTCTTGAACTGACAGAGTTACATTGGATATTTAAACTGTGTGCACATATGCATCCTGGTTTAAATAATTTTGTGAGTATAAAACCAGTATTAGAAGCACAATCACGTAAATGAATTTAACAGAATAGGTTATGAAAATTATATACATATACATATATATATATATATATATATATATATATATATATATATATATACATTTCACCTATATGAAGGAAGAAAATAATTTATAATTTTTATTTTTAGATACATTTGTATATATTTTAAGTATTATTATCATTTATTTACCTAGCATGGATTTATCTTGTTTTCTCTGTTTGCGATTTATTTATAGTATATTTGATATAACATATTCTATATTCATAGATATAGTGTGATTAGATAGAGTTTCAGCATGTGTTATGATGCAACAGATGGTTCTGCTACAAGTATATATATATTTAAATAGACAACTAATTAATTAATTATTTTATTAAATTGGACTATAGAGATTAATTGAATGATTGTTTTTAACGGTTCTTAATGTCTACATGATGAGAGTATATAAAGTGATGAGATGGATTGTTCTTGTATGATCTGGAGAAGCATGCTTGGTGGTATGTGAAAGCGCTCATCTTTGTATTTAGAACATCAAATCTATATTTTATGATTATCATGGTGGTTCTGTCCTGTTTGCTATATATTGTTGTTTTTCTTCTCGATTTGGACCTTTGGGCCATTGTATATACCTTTTTATCCATTTACAATTGTTAGAATAAAAGGTTTTGTGTTACCATATATTTTCTGAAGAATATGAAGTCGGAAATTCAAATGCCTGTCATTTTTATTTATTTAACAATTGTTAACCAGGAAATTCTGACTTGGAACAATGCCAATTTTCAGCAGAGGCCCATGGAGAAAAACTCCAGACACATGTTTTTGTAACATAGGAGAAAACTAGAGCAAACCCACATGAAGAACATACAGACTCCACATAGAAGGCACCACAGGCAAGAATCAAACCAGAGAACATCTAGCTGTGAGGCAACAATGCTACCCACTGCACCATCAATTATTTAGTACATTAAAACTCCAGAAACCACAGATTTTATGAGGAACAGAACATAACAGAACAAAAATATGAGGCAAAAATCCAAATTATTTACACAAATGGTGGTGGGTAGGGAACTCAGGCTCTTGCTACCTGCACCTAAGGTATAGGGTTTGAGCCTGAATTATTCTCTAACCACCATCAGAAAATTGTATTTGCAATTTAATGGCCTGCTCAGAGTGGCCAAGCTGCAGCAGTGAGGTTCTTTTTTGCATTAGTGAACAAGCATAGGTTCCTGCACATGTCATTACTTTTCTGGTGATGTAGATCATGTGACTGATACTAGCATGCCCCCCCTCTACAGTTCACTATCATGGCTGTAACACAGAAGCTCTAATGTAATATACAGCTCTTTTGTTGAATACCAATGTTGTGCTAGTACTAATATATAGCTAAGCAGCTCTTGACCATGTGACTGTAAAACCTGCAAGGCATTCCGTTTTGCACTATGACACAGTCAATGTTTCTAAAGACTCCCCATTGACTTAACATTTTGAATACATAATACCATAAACAGGCAACAGGCTATTATGGGATGTTGATATTTGCGAGATAGAAGTCTGCACATTAACACAAACTCAGCCAGTTAGCTATGTAAGTAATTTCATTTATTTTTGACATTTAACAAATGAGCAAGGTCAATGCATCAAACAGAGGCAGAGCATCATCATACTGAAGAACTAAGGGAAACAGATCAAAGACGAGAATGACAAACTATAAATGCAGTAAAAGTTACCCTAAAAACCAGTCTGGTCTCTGTAGGTATCACAGAGAAGAAATATAATTATAACATGTAAAACAAAATGATGAGATGATTGAGAATAGTAAGACTTGTGTTATGTAATTCACATGATAAGCAGACGTCTCAGTCTACAAACAGAACTGAAAGCAGATAGTAAATGGGCATGAATTTGCCACATGCAATACAATAGTAGCAATACTGCAGTGTAAGGGATCAATGCTGTGCATCATACATTGTATGCTCTCCTTAAAAGCAAGCTGATGTAACATAGTCGCCCTAGCAGTAATATAAGTTGTAGTGCAGTAATCTATACATACACATGCATGCAAACATACACATACACACAGACACTCTCTCACACACACACACACACACACACACACACACACACACACACACACACACACACACACCATTACCTGCATTGAAATCCTCTGGGTCCGCTCCTGTCCTTGCTTGCAGCAGCTTCGTCTAAGTCCCACTCTCTACTTGTCCTCCCTTCACAAGAGCAGGCAAGCTATCCAGCCTGCAGACATTGCAGTCTGAGCTCCTTCCAATATATGTGGTTGTAACCGCATAGACTTCTGGGGCATCTCTGTCTGCAATGCCTTCTTTTGAATCTGGACTGCTATTTCACCAGTCTGGATCCCTGCACACATGCGTGCACTTCTGGGAACCGAACTGCCAATCACGCATGCATGCAGTTTATTCCTGGACTCATTGCTGGTTTTTTTCAGCTGGGGGGCTGCAGTCCTGCAGTCCATTAGCATGAGCCACCACTGCTCAGAGGGTATTGTTTTGACCCAACACAGAGAATACTGTTTTCACACACACACACACACACACACACACACACACACACACACACACACACACACAGGATCACAATTGCCAGTTTTGGGTTTGGAACCCCTACCCATCTAGTTACTGGTAGTACAGTGTTAGTTATTGTAGGTGGCACAGAGCTCAAAGTGTGTTGAGTTTCCATAGTACATGTATAGTAAGTAACATCATGTGCCCTTGTAAGGTATGGCAATGTGTGGTGCAGTGGGTGTGACAGGTTTCATAATACTTTCATACATGAGTGTACACACTCCCAAACACTGCTATACATACCAGTGCACACACACAAGTGTGCCAGTACTGTGGTTAGCAGCCCTGCCTTTCTAGCTGCTCATTCCATATGTTACATACCTGTTGCACAGAGCACAGGGCATATAGGTCTGCACAGTGTGTACAGATACTTCTACATTGGATGTAAAAAGCGGCCCTCATAGAGTGGAACACAGGACATGTGCTAGGAGTATGATGGCCTAAAATTGTAAACCATGGCCACATAATGGATATATTCCTCACTCAAACACACACACTCAGGATACTGGTGTTGCACACACACACACACACACACACCCACACACACACACACACACACACACACACACACACACACACACACACACACACACACACACACACACATTTGCCAGGACTAAGATTAGGACTCCTACCTATCTAGTTATTGCTATTAAAGTGTTATGTATTTATTGCATACACCAAGGAGCATGTAGGGTGAAGAGTGTTCCACAGTTCCTCTAAGGTGTACAACATCACCGGGCCTTGTACACTATGACAATGGGAGGTTTACTGGGTGAGAATGGACTCAAAATACTCTAACCTACAGAAATATACACAATGACCAACACAGATACAGTCATACACACATTTGCCAGACCTGAGGTTAGCAGTCCTGCCTATCTTGTCAGTCAGTCCATACTGTTACATAGTTGCTGCACATAGCAAGTCCCTTATTGGGCTGAGGAGTGTCATTAGATACCTCTATGGTTGATGGAGAGAGTGAGCTGCATACAGTGGACATTGGGGCATGTACTGGGGGTATCACAATCTAAAAATGTAAAACTCATCCCCCAGGTAGCCATAGTACTTACCCAAACACAGAGTACTTTTATCACACACACACAATCACACATTTGCCTGGACTGAGGTTAGAGCCACTAACTATCTAATTATTTCTACTACAGTGATATGCATTTATCACATGTGCCATGGAGCTTGGAGGGTGCAGACTGTTCCATGGCTCTTCTAAGGTGAGCAACATCACCAGCCCTTGTAAAGTATGGCAATGTGCAGTGTACTGGGAGAGTGAGGCCTCAAAATGATGTCTCCTACAAATATACACACTTACAAACACTTGCATGCACATACACATACTCACATTTGCCAGGACTCAGAATGGAACCCCTACCTATCTCCTTATTGTATGTAGTTACTGCAAGCACCAGGGAGCTTATAGGGTGAAGAGTGTCACAACGTACCTTTAAAGTGACTAACTTCACCAACCCTTGCAAAGTATGGCAATGGGGGGTGTAGTAGGTGAGAAGGGCCTCAAAGTACTTTCACCTACAAGTTTATATGCTCACAAACACTTCTATACAGAGTAATGCATGTGCACATGTTTTCCAGTACTGAGATTCATAGATTCATGTGTTCATAAGTGTGTACCAAGCAAATGGCCATGGAGCCATTACAAGCCTAGCCCATGGAAGTACTCTGGCATCATGTCACCTGAAAATTTTCCCCAGTGCATTTATCGACTATTGCCACTTGAGTGATGCCCAGGCACTCCTAACACAGCTGCCCAGACATGGCATTGTCAGTCAAGTAGGGATCGCCTGTATATAGCCAAGATGTGACTGAGAATACTTGGAGGTATTGGATTCTGTCCATATAGGACAGTTGTTTAAGGGCTAGGGTCCTATTTGTGAGGTACACTTGCAGCCTCCCCAGTTGTTGCAGGTGTCTGGTGAGCTACATGGCAAATGGACCATTGTACCTGATGGTTGGCCTAATAAGGGAGAGTAAAGGGAGACACTGACCTCTTTCTTCCTGGATGAAACAATCTTAGTTATGAGATGTGCCACATAGAAGGAATATCTGTCCACATTAACGATGTGGTGGTCATAAGAGAGTTCGCTGTCAACCTGTTTTCCCAGTCCTCTTATAAGGACTTCTGTGTCCAGTGGACTACCAACAATGTGTTAATTCATGGAAACCACATTGATTCCACAGGGGACTGCAACACATTTCTTTACATTCAGCCTAAGGCTAGTGTTCTGACAACAGTTGGAGGTCTCAGTGAAGATTTTATGCAGGATGTCAACATGATATGGGGATGTACACATAACACCCACCTTGGAATTTTCTGCAAACATTGTCAACCAGGGTCCTTTTGTGTTGGGCTGGATGTCAAAGGCATACGTAACGAACAAGAGGGGACCCAGGACCAGACCCTGTGGTAATCCACTCATGACTGGTTGGCAGTCTGACATAGAGTCCACTTCCTTCACACTCTGGGTTCCATGCATGAGCCAATTTGCAACCCACCTATTGACATAGGGGTTGATGCCTAGATGAGTGTGTTTGTCTATGATGCCTGAGTGGGGAATGATATTAAAGGATTAGAAGCCCCACCTATCATGTTTTTGAGCCCATATTGTTACATATTTATTCCACATGGCACGTAGCTTATAGAGCTGCAGTGTCCACAGGTACCACTACAGTGGTTGACAACAGTGGGCCCTGTATAGTGGACATTTGGACATGTACTGGGTGGACCACAAAACAAATTGCAAAACCAACCTCCCAAAGGTGGTTCACACACATACACACACACACACACACACACACACACACACACACACACACACACACACACACACTTTTCAGGATTGAGATTCAACCCTCTACCTATCTAGTTATTGCTACTACAGTGTTATGCATTTACTGCAAGTGCCACATAGTCTACAAGTTGATGGGCACCCCAAGGTACTTCTAAGGTGAGAGACATCAGCAGCCATTGTAAAGTATGACAGTTGAAAATGTACTGGTTATGGACAGCCATAAAATACTTTAATCTACAGATACACACACACACACACACACACACACACACACACACACACACACACACACACACACACACACACACACACACACACACACACACACACACACACACACACACACACACACACACACACACACACACACACACACACACACACACTCCCACAAACCTTTACACTTGCCAGCACTGAGATTAAAACCCCTGCCTATCTAGTTTGTTGCACTATAGTATTATGCAGTTTTCGCAAGCACCACATAGCTTATAGGACTGAGGGCTGCCCAAAGGGCTCTTTAAAGATGACTGAGATCAGCAGGAGTGCTAAAGTAGGGCAATGGGAAGTGTACTGAGTATGAATGGCCTCAAAATCCTTAACCTACAAACACACTATCACATTTGCCAGCACTGAGATTAGAACCATTACCTAACTAGCAAGTTATATTGTAGTATTATGCAGTTATCGTAAGTGCAACACAACTTATAGGGTTAAGAGCTGCCCATAGGGATAGTTAAAGGTGACTGAAATCAGGAGGAGTACTAAAGGAGGGCAATGGGATGTGCGCTTTGTGTGACTGGCCTCAAAATCATTAACCTACAAACACACACACAATTACATTTGCCAGGATTAACATTAGAACTCTTATCTAACTAGTTTGCTGCACTATAGTATTACACAGTTATCTTAAGCACCACAGAGCTTATAGAGTTAAGGGCTGCCCACAGGGATCTTTACACCTGGTTGACATTAGCAGGAGTGATAAAGTAGGGAAATAGGTGTACTGGGTGTGAATAGCTTCAAAATCATTAACCTACAAACACACATGCACTTTTACATTTGCCAGCACCGAGATTAGAATCCCTACCTAACTAGTAAGTTATATAATAGTATTACGCAGTTATCACAAGCACCACATAGCTTATAGGCTGAGAGCTACCCAAAGGGATATTTAAAGGTTACTGACATCCACAGGAGTGCAAAAGTAGGGCAATGGGAAGTGTACTGAATGCGAATGACCTCAAAATCATTAACCTACAAACACACTTTTACAGTTGCCATGACTGAGATTAGAACTCCTACCTAACTAGCTTGTTGTACTATAGTATTACACAGTTATTGCAAGCTCAACAAAGCTTATACTGCTGAGAGTTTTCCAAAGGGATCATTAAAGGTGACTGACATCAGCAGAAGTGCTAAAGTAGAGCAATGGGAAGTGTACTGAGTGTGAATGGCCTCAAAATCATTAACATACAAACACACACACACTCACATTTGCCAGGACTGGTATTAGAACTCCTACCTAACTAGTTTGTTGCACTATAGTATTACACACTTAGTACAAGCACCACCGAGCTTGTAGGGCTGAGGACTGCCAAAAGGGATCTTTAAAGGTGACTGACATCAGCAGGAGTGCTAAAGTAGGGCAATAGAGAGTGCACTGATTGTGAATGGCATCAAAATCATTAACCTACAAACACACCCACTCTCTCACACATGCATTAAATCTGCCAGGACTAAGATTAGAACTCCTACTCAACTAGTTTGTTGTACTATAGTACTAAACAGCTATTTCAAGCACCACAGAGCTTATAGGATTGAGGGCTGTCCAAAGGGATCTTTGAAAGTGACTGATATCAGCAGGAGTGCTAAGGTAGGGCAATGGGAAGTGTACTGAGTGTGAATGGCCTCAAAATCATTAACCTACACACACACACACACACACACACACACACACACACACACGCACACACACACACATACACCCTCTCACAGACACTTTTACATTTGGCAGGACTGATATCTCAAACACCACAGAGCTTATAGAGCTGAGGGATGCCCAAATGGATCTTTAAAAGTGACTGATATCAGCAGAAGTGCTAAAGTAGGACAATGGGAAGTGTACTGAATGTGAATGGCCTCAAAATGATAAACTTACAAAAACACACACTCTCACAAACACTTTTATATTTGGCAGGACTGAGATTAGAACTCCTACCTAGCTAGCTTGTTGTACTATAGCATTATGCAGTTATAGTAAGCAGCACAGATCTTATAGGGATGAGGGCTGCCCAAAGTCATCTTTAAAGGTGACTGAGATCAGCAGGAGTGCTAAAATAGGCCAATTCTAAGTGTACTGAGTGTGAATGACCTCAAAATCATTAATCTACAAACACACACACACACACACACACACACACACACACACACACACACACACACACAAACACACTCTCTTTTACATTTCCTGGGACTAAGATTAGATCTCTTACCTAACTAGTGTTTTGCACTATAGCACTATGCAGTTATCACAAGCACCACACAGCTTATTAGGCTGAGGGCTGAAAAAAAGTATTCCTAAGGTAAATGCCATCAGCAGATCTTGTGATATATGGCAATGGCATGTGTACTGTGTGAGTATGGACTAAAACAGTAATTCCTACACACACACACACTTGACAGGACTGTGATTAGAACCCCTGTCTATCTACTTATTTCCTCTAAAATGTTAGGCATTTATCATACGAGCTATTGAGCTTACAGGACTGAGAATCCTCCAAATGTACTTCTAAGGTGACATACATCAGCAGATCTTCTAAGTTGAGGTTGTGGGATGTCTACTGGGTGAGAAAGGCCTCATAATGCAACTCTCTCTATCACTGTCTGTCTCTCTTTTCCCCATGTCTCTGTCTGTGTGTGCATGATTGACATATTGTAGTATTTTGCCCATAGATATGTGTGTGTATCACACACAACAGATGCAGATTTACCACATATGTGCCACCTACAGCTGGCTGTGGGTTTTCCTGACCAGTGTGTGTATGTGTATGCGTGTGTGTGTGTGTGTGTGTGTGTGTGTGTGTGTGTGTGTGTGTGTGTGTGTAGACCAAAAGGTTTACATATTGGTGTGCATACAAAGATATCTGGGAATTACAGATATCTATAGTCCACTGTGGTTTCAGACATGGGCTTGATTTCTTTAAGTGCAGGACCATGCCCAGTATGACCTTCTATATTGAATGTGGAAATCCATTCCAGGGAGTGTCGTACTCCAGTCCAGGGTGTTGTGTGCTACAGCAATATCTTGCAATCTGTTTGTGCAGGATATATGTGGATAGGCTGTCAATATGGGGACACAATGGGCCAAAAAAAAGGAGGGATGCTGTAGCTATTGTTCTTATTAATGTCTGTGTTGCTTGAGTAACAGGGTGTGTTTTAGCAGACATTTTTCTGACATATGCAATGTGTGACACTGCAAAATATTGTGTCATCAAGTACTGACAGATATCATTGGTTCATCACAATTATTTACCAGGGAAATACAAGAGGGATGAGGCACAGACCAATATTATGAGGCAAAGGCTAGACATTCTTGCACTTTCTGGCCATTGTGAAGGTGTGGCTACAGCCACTTGACTGCTGGAGCTGTGTAAATGGTCCAGAACCTTGGTGGTATACTAGCTGGGGATCTCCTGGTTATTTATTTCTCATCTTACCTGACAGGTCATATCTTGGTGTGGGCATACCTCTCAACTGTAAGGATTCCACAAGGTTATTCGGGGCCATGCTTCATATATCTGGTCATTTTCCCTTTAAATTGTGGTTTACAAGCAGGTTTGTTGCTATTCACTCAGGGGGTTGCAGTCAAGGGGAATTATGACTGGACATTGGAGTTTCAGACTTCACACCTTTCATGACATCCATGCTTCTACACCCCCTCTGTTATTATATCCTCTTCCTAACATTATGAGAGCAATGTCTCAGAAGTATTCCTATAGTTGGGCCTTTATCCTGGAAATATTTATGGCTTTGTCAGTATGGGGGCACACCTGATGACTTTACACATTTGCAGTGACTCGACTGGCATTACACTTAATTTTTTATTCCATTTAGTATAGTATTGTGCCCTATCTTGCAGAATACCAGCATATCAGTAGAGAACACAGGTTTGATTGCAATGACATACGTTTCAGTTTCAGACTTCTTACCCTTCTGAACCATATTGCAACTGCAAGACCTGTTGTACTATGGCTATGTAGGTCTGTAGGGGGGGATGTTCACCATTACCGGCATTTGGGGGTCTTTGCCAGACCTTTCTTTATGGTCATCTACACCTGTCCTGCTGAGTGAAGCTGGGGTGGATATGGGAACCCAAATTGACATCCATGTGTGTGACCTATGGACACCCAGTTAGTTGGCTCACCACATGTACTGCAGTGGGAGTTGTCACTTTGAGTACCACTGCCTAGTATGGTGACACCAGTATTTGTCATGGATTTCCTGCTGTCTCACATAGCTGTCAGTTGTCTGCTGTTATCCCATTCAGCCACCAAATTCCCTTGCTAGCTTGCATCACTACCATAGATATAACTATCAGACCACACTACTTCATTCATTCATTGTTAGGACAACTAAATTATCTTGTGACTGAGGCAGTTGTGAGGATGGTGCTTGAGGGCTGACTATGTCGGATGCATACAGTACACTGCCTATACATGGTATGGCACATGTAGTGTCATGTTTGGCACCCCTTTTACTGTTTGTGTGAGTTCGAGAGTGGTATCAGTCCCTGGGTCCCTACAGTGTCAGTATGTGTGCTATGCATTGCCTCTTTGCCAAGGCATGGCCATACTAGGTATGCCTCCATCTGCCTACAGTGGCAGGCTCAGGAGGTTCTTCCTCAGAGTATCTCTGTGCCTGTGGTGACTTTGGCAATGGAGGGGGGCTGTGTGGTCCTTCCCCATGCTGTTCCTCCTGCAGCTGTTTTCGCAGGATCATATTGTGTAGCATGGCACATACTATGAACATGTGTGTACATGTGGCTGGACAGTACTGTAAGACTCCAGTGAATATGTCAAGGCAGTGGAACCATGACTTGAGCATCCCAAAGACACACTCTATAATGATACTGGTTTGGGCATGTGCCTCATTATGACATACTTGTGTGGGTGTGTGTGCATTTCTAATGGGTGTCATCGTCCATGGCTACAGAGCATAGCCAGCATCCCCCACCAGATGGCCATATGGGATGTCCCCCCTGGCAAATTCCTGATACAGACGTGAGGTATGCCAAATGTGGGAGTCATGATAGCTTCCAGGGCTGCCAGCACACACATTCATGATTATGCCCTAGGCATTGCAGACACCCTGGCAGTTGATGGAGAGGAAACCCTTGTTGTTTATGTAGACCCTACCCTGCTCACCGGGTGGTGCTTTGATGTGGATATGCATGCAGTCTATAGCACCCAGTACCTCAGAGTATTCTGCTATACAGTGGAAGAGACGCATATTGCTGGCCAACTCCTCACAGGTGCTGGGGAACTTAATGTGCTCACCAGCATGTGGTAGCATGGCATCCAGGAACTGGCGGAATACCCTTTATGCTATTGTCTGTGAGACCCCATGATATCCCCAGTTGGTCTTTGGAAAGTACCTCTAGCTAGTACTCTTAAGGCTACATATACATTAGTATCCACTGGGATGGGTTCCCCTCTATTGGCTCTGGGTCTAAGGCGAGGCTGGCACATCTTGATGATTTGCTGGAGAATGTCCCTATCCACTTATAGCACTCTACTATCTCCAACTCATGTAGCCCCTGGTAGGTTACCCTGAGTCTGTACACTCTACTCCTTCTCCTTGGTTTGTGACGGTTGTCAGCATTATCCTCCTCACCACCCTCAGCTTCTAGCACATGCTTATGTATCAAAGAGACAGCAGCCACTAACATTTTTTGTTAGTTTAAAATTCCCCCAAATGTGTACATCAGTGGTGTAGATTTAGTGGGAAAAACCAGACTGAAAGGTATTTGCATAGTTTATAGTAGTGTGCTGGGCTGCTGCTTGTGTAATTGCCTGATTATGATACATTCCACCTGTCAGTCTTGCTAGTTGTCCTTGATTGCCGTTCTTCTGCTGTTTCCCTTTTTTTTTCTCTTTTCCCTTTCCAATTTCCGCTCCTTTTATGCCTCGAGGTGTACCGTGCATATCAAATGTACACAATTCTGCTATTTCCTGTTTTTTTTTTTTTTTTTTTTTTTTATTTTAGGCCCGGTATGTGCCGTGCACACCCATTTAGCTAAAGTAAACACTTTTAAGCAGAACTGGCCCTTCCCTGAATGCAAACAAGCTCTTCATTTCATGGAATAAGTCAATACAGCCTCAGACTCCCCCCTTTCCTTAGCTGTGCTTAGCTAAGGGCAAACACAGGCTGCTGAGCTCCAATGAGCTTACACCAAGCATGACACAATGTTTTTTGATGTCATCTACTTCTCCTGCTTACACGATCATGTTAGAGCACCTACATGGTTAGGTGCAGTTGGACACTTAGAATTTTGTGATTCAGTACAAATCCCCTCATTTGCATAGTCCACTGCCTTACACTATAGTTACTGCATTACTACAGAACCTTTCCCTTAGCAACCACTGTTCCCTGGTATAGTTTTGATTCTGCACGCCATTGACTTTAATGGCAAAATGCAGATTTCACTTAAAATTGCTTTTATACATTTTCTTTTTTGCACAATCCCATTTGCTGCCCTATACTTAAATGGCCGAGATCAGTCAAAAAAAAAAAACGTTATTTTTTATAAAAGTAAGCTATTTTCCATGACAATGGCCATATAATAGTGTAATTTCGATCTCCGGTAGTAGGCCCACATATATATATATATATATATATATATATATATATATATATATATATATATATATTTATATGGCTCCCTTTCACAAGATCAAATTCTATAAACTCGAAATTCATAACCCCGAAGCCAGAATCTCGAGTTTACAGAAACTCAAAAATGTGAAGGGGAAATAAAAAAAAAATAAAACACCTTTGTAATGTTTTTGCAGGGGGGCTCCCCCCCTGCACCCCCACACCCCCCCCTACTTAAATATTCCTACTGCGAGATTGCACTACAGTGATGGAAAGGGAAATCTCGCATTCCACGCTATATGCATAAGCACAAAATGGAGATTTCCCAGTCCTCCACTATAGTGTGGTCACGCAGCTCTTAGATGACAGCTGCAAGGGTGCAGGGGGACCTAGCCCCCTGCAAAAAGGTAACTGAACTCTTTTTTTTTCTATCCGTAAACTTCCTATTCACAATTTTGAGTGAATGGAAGTTCGGGATTCTGGTCTCGAGCTTATGCATTTTGAGCTTCCACTCATTCGATCTTGTGAAGGGGAACTATATATATATATATATATATATATATATATATATATATATATATATATATATATATATATATGTATATATATATATATATATATTTATATATATATATATATATATATATATATATATATATATATACCCAGTTGAGAGGTATGAAGGAGATTCAGTATGGTTTTACCCTATTGGCTAATGCCTTTGCTGCCCCCATCAGGGCCTTTTTGGCAGTCTTTGTCTCTTAAACATTCAAGTTCAGATAACACCAGTGTGGATCTACTGCTAAGATCTCACATCCCTCCTAAAACAGAAGTACACTGATATCTGTGAAATTATAGCGATCTCATTTCATTGTAGTGACAGCACCTCCTCTGTACATGGCTTCAGTGGCTATCATGCCTTCAAATAACTCATCATTTTGGAGGAGTATCTGTTTATCAGGGATCCCATTATCTCAGTGCATATGACTCATAATCCATGCAAGTTCTGGAGATATTCTTTACACTACATAAATCTAGCTATCACATTATTGATTTCTGCAGATCATGTTGCATTCTTTCTGCTGTGCAAAATAATTATTATTGTTATCCATCCCAATTTTATTCATCTAAACAGTTGTAGCTACTCAATTATCAGCTAACAGGCCTGTTTTACCAACAATACATACACCCAATGCTTCCTAGAATGTTAAAACCAATTCTCTTGAGCAAACTCTGTGTTCTCATTAACAACCACAATATCCTTAATATGTCCTCATGAACACAGCTTCTCCTTGCACCATGTATCCCCGCATCCTTAGGTAAATATATCAACAAATCCATTATCTTCTTATTTAGAAAACATGGGGTACCAAACTGCAAATATTACTCTTTTTTGGAATTTCTGAACAACAGTCCTGCTAGAATTCAAAGGCATTCTAAATGAATTCTAAAATTCCACATACTGACCCCATCACCAAATGTGCTACCTACCCATTTGGTTTCTACTTAAACCTAAAAAGCTGTATTGGGAAGGCCATTTTGTCTTCTTCAAAAGTTATGAGAAACATTATAACAGACTTCTATGGTGAAATAGAGGTATTAATAAATTGTTGGAGCAAAAAAAATCATTAATTTGTATGATGAGTTTTCGTATATCCACCTCAAGAAAACAATGAAAGAGGTTAGCAAAATCTTAAAGGCACTATTAGAAAGTGTTAGATTAGGCACAAATTCATGATAGCCAGTTTCCCCAATGAAAACCATATATCATTCTTTAGCTATGCCAAAAAGCTAAGAAGTAACACCTAACTCTGCTCTCAGCTTGCCTACAACTCATATTCTAAAGACTTTGTCAATATATTTGCAAAAATGTATCGCTAACTTTTTCTTGCTTACTCAGACACGCATTTCTCCTATTCCTCAAAGCAGCATCAATTTAAGATAGACCAGGTATACATGGCCTGTCCAAAGCTAAAAATAACACTTTCATGGTCCTTGATAATGTGCCACATTGCCAACTTAATAGTACTAAGGACAACCTGGCTGAGAGTCATAGCCTTCTACAAGTTGTGTAGCTGAAAACATTTTGACAGCTGCCACAATGGCAGACACACCTTTGATCCAGTCAATCATAGACCCATTAGTTTCTCCATGTCTATATGTAAGGCTATGAAGTGCATTAAATCTAAGTTCATTAATATAGACAGTAGTAACTTCCTGGCCCTTGACCCCAAACTATATAGCTCTGTTAAGGTTAAAGCCTGTCTCCATGACCCTTTACATTTTTTCAAAAATGTTAAGAATCCATGGACAATAGTCAGTCTGTGGCAGATGCATGTCTTGACCTTGCAAACCCTTTGATACAATTTCATATGCACAATTGCATATATTGTTATTAAACAATGTAAATTCTAAATCTGTCTACTTACTAGCTAACTTGTTGACTGTCAGAACCCATGTAGGAAAAGTAGGAGGAACTTCCTGTGAATGCAAAAAATATGAATATTTACACCTTCATTTCAGCATCTCTTTCTCTTATATCCAATCAAATTATCCAGACTTGTGGTTTGCTGATGACCACCAACGGAAACTACTGTCAGCTCATCTTCTGACATAATTTACTTCATCAAAGACTTGACTATGCAGGTGCTAATGTGCTGAGTAAGGTTTTAAGCTAAATGCTAAGAAATGTAGTGATGTTCTAATTACTAAACACAGTTTTAACTTGTTTCATCATATGAACAACATACTCCAATGTTTGCCAAGAGGGGTTACCCTGAAACACTTCTGAAAAATGTCAGAGATGAGGTTGTAAAAAAACAACAGGAAGGCATGTATCAACCATTATTGGGAGGAAAAGGAAATGGATTAATGACCATGTACAAAAGGGATAAAGCAATAAGAGAAGGGACAAGTTTTATTACAACCTACAACTTGGATTCCGACCATGTGGTTGAGGCTATTAGAGGTAACTGGGAAATTTCACAGTTTGATCAAATGGTGGGTTAAAAAGTAGGAAAAATACAAAAATAGTGTATAGGAAGGATGGATATTTTAAAAATATTTTGGAAAGCTCCCATGGGAGTGGACTTGTTAATAGAAAGCCAGGTAACTGTAAGTGTGGTATGTGCCCATATTGCCCCTATATTTTGGAAACATGAGAAATGTATACTTGAATGGTAGGATAATATATATCAAAGGTCATTTTAATTGTAATAGTACAAATGTGATGTATATGGCCAAATGTCAGGAATGCACCACATTCTATATAAGAAAAACTAGCAGACGTCTAATGGATAGGATATATGAACATCTTATAGACATTAGAAAATGTAAACTGACTGATGCACTTAGTAGACATAAGAAAGAATTTGCTAGTCATAATTTTTCATTTCTTGTTGTACAACAATTGGTCAAAGATGCACAAGGGAAAATGTTGGATATACTCCTGGATATTTGTCAGCTGAAATGACAATTACAGTTAGATGCAATCCCAAACCAGGTATCAGTGAAAATGTTAGTATTTCTAGTGTTTTAAAATTGATGAATATTTCGGGTTAGGATATATATTTATCTATTTAAGTAAAAATATTTGTGTTTTAAATGTGAAATTTTATACATGCATTTTAATATGGAATTAATATAAATATTTTTGATAATGATGTCATTATTCATATGGACAGTTTATGTAGCTCTTACTTTAAATAATTGATTTGTAGTGAATGAAATGTGTTTAATTGGTGGAGTAGGATGTATACATAATGGCTGGGTAGGAAAGTTAACTTTGTTCTGATTAAGTCCTACATTAAGTGGGAAGAAAGCACTTAACCTGAAGTTTTTTACTGGAAACGTGAAGTTATTAACTGGAATTTTCATTGTCTGTGGAATAAAATTGGATTCAACTACTGTGGTGTCTTCAGTTGTGGTTATATAGTTTCTGTGTCCATTTGGTGTTTCCTGGTTTTTCTGGTTGTTGGCACAGTAGTATGGAGAATCCTAGCTCCAGCTCCAGCAGTAAAATAGCGAGTTTGTTGGAGTGGATTAATCAGTAGTTAGCCAAACATACAATGCAAATAAAATCCATTATAGACAAACAACAAGGTACTGCTAACATATTTGGTAGCTTAGGCTACCCTTTAGCTCAACCATCACAGCCTATACAAGGTACATCACTGGAGCATTCAGCTCCAAGTTTAGAAGGGGCACACCAAAGGAGTAATCCTATCAGACCACAAGAGGTTAACATGAATGTTATTGAAGGGCTGAAAGCCTGGAAAAACAATAATTTTGACTTTGGCACTGACAAGGGTTCAACCGTACAAGGTATGCAGCACTCTCAGACTTTAACAGACAGACTTAAGGTTTTTGAGAAAGATCTTTTGTCCTTTAAGAAGTTGCAGTTAGAGAACTCTTATTTGGAAAGAAATATTGAGTTAAAACAAATAACCCGTGATTTGCGGTTATGGAAGTACCCTACTGGTGCTGAAAATAACATTGAATTTGTCAATGAACTATGTCCTGTTTGACCACATGGGTTTGGAACTTATGAAACATGGTCAAACATAATAGACTGGCAATGGATGTGTTAGTGAGAGAACTTGATGAGAAAAATAATTTCATCAGAAGTGATTTAATGTTTGATAATTATCAGACTAATTATGACAACATCTTTAAGAGTTTGGATAATATTTGTACAAATATTTTCTATCATAAAATCAACAAAATCAAAAGAGATATGGTGGAATATTCCAAGGATAAAGTTTACCTGCTTTCCCTGGGTAATCAGAGTAACCATGGTGACCAAACCAATGAGCAAACAGCTGATGGAGAGGAAATGACATCTAATCAGATGATATATCAGGGCCAGCGTGGTTCAGCACAGGCATGCCCTTTAGAAAATGACATACATCGGTCAGAGAGACTACGAGGGAAAGAGCAGCAGATGCAGCAGATGGGAAGCCACCAGAGGGACTATATTGCACAGGGGGCCAGTCCGAAAAACGTCAATTACTGCAATCAGCAGCAGATAACCTAATGGACATGGCAATATGCATTTTCAATAAAGTAAGTCCTGTAATTAATATAGACAGTGAAATAATGAGTAACAATGTTGAAATTGGGGGTGGGGATGTACAAGGCGCAGTCAAAATATTTAAAACACTGCACTTGGTGGAAGAACTAATGGACTTTGCAATGGACATTTTCAATGAAACAAGTTCTGTAATTGATAGAAGTAGTAAATCATTGAAAGACAATGTGGAAAAGGACAGTGAGGTTGTACAAAATGTGGTTGCTGGTGCAATTAATGTTATAGAAAAACCAAATGTGAATGAAATGGAATGGCATTTGACTAGTGTAGATATTAATAAATATTTGCAAAATGTGAGTTTCAATATGAATTGTGACTCATTTAATGAAAGAGTATTTGGTGTTGAACATGATGAAGGTGTAGAACTGATAGATTTTGATAGATCAATGTAGTGATTTTGGTGCAATTTTGTGTGTGTTTGATAAAGGGATGCCCCCTAAAAAGTTTGGTAAACTGCAAGTAATAACCAATACAGCAGCAGATTTTAAAGTATATAATTATTCCAGTAAAAGCATTGACTACAAGCATGCAAGTTTATTGGTGAAAGTGCTCACATTTGTTCCAGGTAGGAGGAACAATCTGGCTGATACCCTAATAGACTTAAAAATGTATATTTGTAAATTAAACTTGAAAGTCTGGTATGACAACATGAAGTGGGATACTAATGCCAGTAATGAAATGAAGTTATAGAAGCCAAGTATATTTAACCCGCCCATAAATAATGTGATTGGAATGTGTGAGAAGGATATAAGAAGAGCATATAAGAAGGCATATTGTCCAGTTAATACAAATTTGAGTAAAGATGAACAAATAGTTTTGCATGCTTTGGCTAATGATAGGGGTGTCCGGTTAATGAAACTCGACAAGGATAATGGTATTGCAATTATGAACAGGGGGGATTATTCCAATGGGATGAGCATATTATTAATGCATGGTACATATGTAGAAAGCTCCATCAAAGAGATACATATTACTAATAAAAGAGTGGACTTACTACTTGATGACATGCTGTTTCAGGGGCAAATAGATGAGGATGAATATCAGTATATGAGAAATGAATACCCTCTGATATCTAATATTTTTGGAATACTAAAATACATAGGGGTTTAAAAGATTTAAAATTCAAGCCTATATTAGATGGCAAGTGCTCCAAAACATGTTTCATTAGCAAATATTTAGATGTCCAACTTCAGAAAGGGTTAAACTTGTTCTTCTACATATGTAAGGATTCATGGCAATTTTTAGAAACTTTAAACAAAATCAAGACAGGGGAAGAGGTGATATTAGTCACCATTGATGTATGCAATTTGTTCTCCGTGATACCCCATGAGCAAGATTTAAACTGGTTGGAAGTTCAGTTACTTAAAACCAGAATTTATGATCAAGATCAAGTTAATAAATTCATTACCCTGATGGAAGGGGTTTTAATAAATAACTTTGTGTATTTTGAAGGGCAATACTACAGGCAGATTACGGGTGTGGCAATGGGGCAGCATGCACCCCATACTCACTAATTATGTCATATTGGGAGCAGGAATTTGTAATGGTAAGTGAATATTGGCAATATAATATGTATTACACTAAATTTTTGGGTGATTTTTTTAATGTGGAAAAGGGCAGAGGCTCAATTGAATAAATTCTTGGCTTACATAAATAAGACAGTGGACTTTTTAAAGTTTACACACAATTATAGTAAAACTAATCTGTCATATTTAGATGTGGATTTGAGAAAAAGTGTTGAAACAAACCACAAGGTTTCCATGATTTATAGGAAACCTATTTTTTTCAAATTCCATTTGGAATTTGGAAGTTAGCACCCATAGCTTCAAAAAAAGTCCATTATTAAAGGACAAATGATACGGGCAACCAGGATGGTTACCAGAGAATGTGATTTTGTTGAGGAGGCAAAATTTATAATGGGGATGTTTGCCAAGAGGGGTTACCCTGAACACTTTTAAAAATGTCAGAGATGAGGTTGTGAAAAAACGACAGGAAGGTGTGTATCAACCATGATAGGAAGGAAAAGGAACTGGATTAATGACCGTGTACAAAAGGGATAAAGCAATAAGAGAAGGGGCAAGTTTTATTACATCCTACAAATTGGATTCTGACCATGTGATTGAGGCTATTAGGAATAACTTGGGAATTTTACAGTTTTGAGTCAAATATTGCTGTCCCCACTAAATCTCTCAAAGCATCTATTGCAACTGGGCATTAATGCATTTTATACTTACTAAATTTTCAAGTAATGTATGTCATGACAATATTATTCTTATTGCTTTTCTTTCTCTTTTTGCTTTTTCATTTCTATGCTTTTTTTTGTTCATATACAAATTAAATAACTGCTTATGCTTTTAGTATATTAGTATAATATTACTGGTTTATTGAGTGAAATAATTGAACAGTAAGCTATCTTTGCTTTTATGACCTTAAGATGACATGCTTTATTTCAAATAATATATAGCTCTTTGCCCTGCTAAATGTTCTTCTGAGTTATTACACAGGTATAATCACTGCTTAGATTAATTTATCAAAACTGTTTTGGATACATGGGATAATAGGGCATATCTATGATTTAGTATATATTAACTAGTTTCTTTAATATTTATAACTTCTGATTGTTTCAGAATATATATTGATACCTGTGTGAACAAAAAGCTGTTTGCCGGCTTTTGACATAAACTGGGTCTCTCTGACAGTAATATGCTTGTATGTTTTATGGCACAATGTTTTAAATGGTTACAAGTCATGTTTCCTGTAGAATTTAATGTTAAAGTACTGTCTTTTCTCTCATTGGCATTGAATGTTATTTTACTGTTTGGAAGTATCTGACAGTTAAACTTTACATTTGTTACTGTAAATAAGCAGACTTTGTGATACAGTTAAACTGAAGTTGGGAAACTGTACTGTGTAGCGTGCTGGGCAGGAAAATGTCAGTTTGAAATTTAAGAAGTGAAACTTTCTTACTTAGCTCATGACATCATGCATTCTATGCATGCAGATCAGATCACATTACATCTAATGTGTATATGCAAGCGTAATTGGGAATGTCAAGTCTCTGATTGGTTAATATAGCATAGTAGGCTTCTTTTACAAGAATTATGAGCTACACTGTCTGCAAAAATATTCATGGTTCCCTATTATAATATTGACTATATTTGTGATCAAATATATACAGAAATGCTATTTTTTCTTGTAAACAGTTAATTATAGCCACTATTTTTAGTGAATATACCAGACTTTTTTATAAATAGATCTTTATAAATAACTTATGCAGTTAGCAAGTGTTTAGTATAGGCTTATACATTTACAGGAAATGCTTATGACTAATGGTAATAACTGTACTCAAACACCATACTAAATCCGAGCAAATATATGTATGAATAATTTTGATTGAACTATAATTACTTTGCATGTAATATGTTGAGTTCCTTATTGTATCCTAGATATTATTTATATTTCAGATATCATGTTTTCAGTTATTATAAAGTCATGTCTTTTATTATATTAGCACTTTATGACAGGGAAAGAGCTCAGTAATATCTATGACTTGTGATACAACAAACAAGTTATGAGTTTCAGTATTACCCTATTACTATGGTAGATATGTACAGCTATCTCTATCTTAATTTTGTCTTTGAGTCATTCACTTTTAAGACCTATTATCCATAGTATGATTTATATAAATATATTTTTTTTATTATTTTTTGTCATTTTAACTGAATCCAGTTAATTATTATTGATTTTAATCAGTTATTTAAACATCTGCTATTCGAAAAGTTTAGGAGTTAATTAAGGACAAATATGTCTTATGGAATATTTCTAAAGATCTATGTTAACATCTTTTGGGAATGACACACACTCAGTAAGTGCTAACACCCAATTTTCGTGAAGTTTGTATTTAGTGGGAGTTTGTCATGATTAGATTTATTCAGAGAGCAAGTAAATACAAATGCTAAATGCTTCTTTGATTTGTTCTGCCATTTTGAAGTTTTTATTAGAACTAATACAGATGACATGCTTAGGTATTTTGGGTAATCATTTAGATTGTTAATAAAGCTAATGTTTCCTTAGTCTGTTAAGCACTAAATTCTGATTATATATATGCTAATATGTCTCTTGCTTCCTTAGTGAATAATTACTGTGTAAATGTTTAATTTTTCTAATAATAGTGTATGTAAATCATCTCTAAAAACCTAACTGGAATCAATATCTGATTAGTTGTTTATCACTACTATTTTTCTCTTAATTTGTAATATATTCTCCATTTTATACTTTGTTTTCATGGTCTTGAACCAACACATGTTGATGGTTGGGATAGGTAGTATATCAGATTTAGTTTTGTTTGATAGACTAGGAATGGATCTTATTCCATGCATAGGGTGTATTAAAGTTTATATCAGAGTGAAATATGCTATTTTTTTGTTATTTAACTGTTTTTCTAGTTTTGAAATGCCTGATACAATTGTTTTACTTTTATCTTTCATGGGGAAAGTTATTTTGATTGAGATAAATAGAAATACAATAATTGATATTCTATTGTCTATTCAGGAAGAGTATTATGTATATAGGATTCTGTTAATACAAGTTCCTTTATTATTTGTTATCTTAAAAGAATTCTGATATGCATTTAACTTTGATATCCTAAAATACTAATGGCTTAAACAACCCATATAAGAGAGCCAACCTATTAAGGTATCTTAAACTAAACAAGGCTCAAGTAGTTTTTCCTCCAAGAGACACTCATTAAAATAAATGACACATTTATGTGGGACCCTAAGGAATACACGATACTCGCTCAATCTTCTTATAAAAATAAGACCAGAGAAGTAACAATTCTACGGAAAAAGACGTTCTTAAATAACCAAATCATTTACAAACATGTAGATAATGATGGAATCATGGCCTTAGTTATATGTAAATTTAATAATAGAATTTGGACCCTGGTTAATTTATACTGGTTACTGGATATTGGGGTTGGACTAGCTAAGAAACACTTAGACTCTATTACAACTACGTCAAAAGGTAATATTATACTAGGAGGTGATTTCAATTGTATCACAGATATTACAGAAACTACCAATAGGAAATGTCCTCGACTATTGTCCTCAGCCAAACAGTTAAAAAATGGACATACATGTTTAAATTAAAATATACTTTTAATGCTTTGGGACCAAATTCTTTACTATTTTCACACCAGGACTATAGAGATGGTACCCAAACTAGAATAGATAAAATGTATATCTCACAAGCTCTTTATTCTAAAATCTTGAATTTTTCAATACAACTTTGTCACTATTCGATCATAATTCCCTGTTGCTAACAATACACTTGGAATTCAATCAATTAGTTATTACTTCAAGGATTTCTTCATATATCACAAAACTTAAAGACTTTAAATCTTGGATAACTTCTGAACTTCAGCTTTTCTTAGAGGTTAATTATAAACCTGAAACAAACACAATTATGGTTTGGGATTCTCTTAAGGCCTATCTCTATGGTAAAAACTTTAGCTGGTACAAAAATAAAATTAAAGAATGGGACTCAGAGTTACAGCAACTACAAAATCAAATATCATCTCTTAAATATAATACAAACTTAATTTCTACAGATAATTAGAAAATTGAAGAAGCAAATAAGAAATAGAATGAAATGTTATCCCATAAAACTAATTTAGCTATGGAGAAACTCAAATTAAATTCTTATGCTACCTCTCCTAAACGTCTTCATAACCTAGCTTTGAAAGTTAAGATACAATCAAAAATGAATAGCATTGATAGTATCTTTCATGAAAGGAAAATGAAAAAAAGTCTTGGACAAAGGGGACATTTTGGATGCTTTTAATTATCGTTATGCAGAACATTATAAAGATAAAAAAAGTACAAATGAATGTGAGAACTTAGAGAATATAGTACCCAACATAACAAGAATTTCTGAGGAATTTAAGTTAGATCTACAAAAAACTATTTCTCAAAAGGAAATTATAGATGGGATTAAAGGAAGTAAGTCTAATAAAGCACCTAGAATAGATGATTAATTATCAAAATTTATAGATGATTCCCTTCTTCTATAATCTCTCTCCTACATAAAACCTTTCTTGAAGTTCAAACATTAGCAAATATTCCTCCTTCTTGGAGATAGTCTCTAATTTCCCCTATATTAAAAGAGAATAAGGACCTTAATCATTGCAACTCATATAGACCAATTTCTTTGTTGAATTATGATTATACACTATTTATGTCAATTATGGTTAATAGATTGAAAATACCCATATCTAAAATACAGACTTGTGAAGAAAAAAAACACTTTACAGAGATACTATCCCTGTCATTGTAATGCAGAAATGGCTGGTGTTTAGGAAGAAAACTTTGTCTTTGCAAATATTCTTTGCGAATATTCAACAACTTTAGTTTATATCAATGGAACCATTGTTTTTGATTACACACGAGAGCACTGTCATCTAAACTGTCTTGGTATAACACTTTAGACTAGTGTAACTTTTAAAGTTACGGACTACCATACTTTGACTACTTGTATAGTGACACTGTGGTTTTTACTATAAGACAGTGTTGCCATGAGTTTTGCTGGTAACTTGATTCTTGGATTTCATATTAGACTTTTTTGTAAGTTTTAACTTGATTTGTCAATTAACTAGATGCTTGCTTGTACACAGTTTAGCGTAATTACCAGCGCTATCTTTTGAACAGCAATTAATGACGTTGCACCTCTTAGTAGTTGACTCACTACAACTGAATTTGGCGCCATTTCTTACATTTAAATCAGAATTTTGTATTTTTATATGTATTAACTCTGAGGAAGCTACTACAGTGGTGGTGGCGAAAACGTTTCTGTTTTTAATAAAGTTGCGTTAAGACAACATAATCGATTCCGTGGATTAGTGCTTTCTCTTGGACTCCCTGTTCCGCTTTTTTTACATATCTAAAATAATTAATGAAGACCAAACTGGTTTTATACATAACAGGCATACACAGGATAATATTAAAAGAGTATTAACTCTGATAGATTACCTCAATAGAGGAAACCATGAAGCATTATAATAGGTCTTGATATTCAAAGGGCCTTTGATACCTTAATTTGGGGTTATTTATTTAAAGTCTTACAGTTATTTGATTTCCCCCCTTTTTTATAACAATGATAAAGAAAATCTTTGCAGATAATCTAGCATATGTCAAATTAGGTCCCTTTACTTCCAAAGCAATCCAAATCACTAGAGGTACTAGACAAGGGTGTCCCCTGTCCCTTATCCTATTTGCTCTGGCCATAGAAATACTTGCCATTTTAATAAGTACTGACCCAAAGATAAGAGGTATATATATGACCAATATATTTCTAAAATAATGATGTTTGCTGATGATGTCTTACTTACCTTACCCAACTCTAAGGAAGTTCTAGGTGAAGTGGATATAATAATAACACATTTCCAAAAAATATTAGTACTCTCCTTCAACAAATCGAAATCAAAATATTTATTATTAAATAAAAAAAAAAAAAAAAAAAAAGGAACATACAGGTTCCAGTTAATCATATTATTGGAAACCAAGTTTCAACTCTAGACAATTTAGGAATAGTCCTAGGCAAGAATATAGAGGAAATCTTACAGCTTAACTATGCTAAAGCCATTGACTTAATCAAGACATTAATAAGCAAATGGAGTAATTTGTTTATAACATTTGATGATAGGTTACAACTGATAAAAATGGTTTTGTTGCCTAAAATATATATAGCACATGCCGTTATACTTCTACCAGAAAGAAAATCCTTAAAGAAATCACTTCAACTCTGATGAAATTCCTATGGTAGCCCAAAAGAAATAGAGTGCCATATTCTCATCATATCAAAAAATGGGAAGAAGGGGGGTTAAAATTCCCAGAGATTGAAACTTATATAAAGGCATCTATAATTAAAATAGTGATGAACTGGATACATCCTAGATACTCTTCCAATTGGAAACAGTTATACTCCATTATACTAATGAATGAAAATTATTTATCAAAGAATGCTTTGGTAACTGACAAAGATAACACAATATGGCACTTTTTAAGTTTAAATTTACAGTATAGTACAACAAAATTAACTAAACTAACACTAATAAACAATATTTTTGATGTGTTTAGAAAATTCATTAACACAAATTTAGATATAAAACTGTGGCATAGTTTTTTAATACCATTTACTATTATAAGGGATTTCCCTAATAAAACACTTAGAAAGATTTTTGGTTTATGGGAAAATAATAACCTATTTTATTGGTTGCAATTTATTGAAAACCAACAAGCTTTGAAAACACAAAGTATATTGTCAACCTATGGCCTATCCCCTAATGACTGGTTGTTTCTTCAGAGTGTCACAGCATACACTGAAGGTAAGGTGGGTAACATACTGAGGGTAAGGTGGTTCACACAGCCTATCTTGACCTTGCCAAGGCTTTCAACACCATCCCCCATTCTGGAATTATAGCTAAACTCAATAAACTAGGCATAAATCCCTACGTCACAAGATGGGTTGCCAACTGGCTCACTGACAGAACCCACGCTGTAAAAGTTGCAGACTCCAAATCTGACCTCAAACCAGTGACAAGTGGAATACCACAGGGATCCATCCTGGGACTGCTCCTGTTTTTATCTACTTCTCTGAAGTACAGGCTAACACAGAAGGCCTCTGGCTAATGAAGTTCGCAGATGACTGCAAACTAGGAGCCATAGTCAAGTCCCCAAATGATGTGAACATCCTACAGAAGGGCCTCACTGAGACAGATACCTGGTGTCAGAGCCATGGCCTCAAGCTCAATGCCAAAAAGTGCAGTGTCATCCCCTTTGGTAAAAACTCTGTACCCATGAACTACCACATAGGCAGCAATCTACTTAACACCGGATGCGTGATAAGAGACCTTGGGACCCAGGTGGACAGTAGTCTCTCCTTTGATAGTCACATTGCCACAGTAGTCAGGAAGTCCTTCTACGTGACACACCTCATCATAAAAGGGTTCTCATCCAGGAAAAAAGAGGTCATCATTCCCCTCTACTCGACACTCATTAGACCCATTATAGAGTACAATGCCCCTTTTGGAATGTACCTCACAAGACATGTGCAGCAGCTGGAAAGGCCACAGAAGTACCTCACAAAGAGGATTACTGGACTGAAACAAATGCCCTACACTGACCGGCTCAAAAAACTCCAGCTTTACTCCGTAGTATATCGTCTACTCCGAGGTGATCTCTGCCTAACATATAAAGCTGTGTCAAACTCAGAGCTGTTGGACATGCTACACCTAAAGAAATCCCAATCCCTCCAAGCTACACGCTCTAGGGACCTAAACCTTGTCACCACAATAAACAGGACATGCTGGAGGGATAGATTCCTATCCCAGAGACTTCCCATACTCTGGAACAGGCTACCCATCTATGTCAAGCAAAGTTTTTCATTAGCACTCTTCAAGAAAAATCTTGATGAGTGGATGGGAAATAGGAAATACACCCCGGGGATCACTTCCGTGTCTCTGCTCGACAGTGGCTCAGAAAAATAACTTTCTTGGGTGGCGTAAGCCAGGGAACCTTGTTGTCTAGGCTTACGTAGGCCCTTGGGCTGATAGCCTAGTACCTACCTTTGAACCTATGAAGCTATGAATAATACATAACTCATCCTTCAAAACCATACCAAAAATTATAAACTGGATTTTTGGAATTCTACATAATGATATCAATGTTAGGAATTAATTATTATATGTATATAATACTTTAATTGTCTATATGACAGCTCCTAAAGATTCTTACTGGTAATACCTAATTAAAGTGTTTCAAGTATCATTATCAACGAAAGATACAACAAATTTTATTTTCAGTTAAACTAACTTCTTACCCACAATTCTGGAGGATTTTTCATTGGAAATTTCTACAGAGATCCTTTTTGATACCTGAGAAATTCTCAAAAATGAACCGTTCAAACAGCAAGTTATGTTGGAGATGTCATCTGTCCACTAATGCTGACTGGTCTCATATTTTTTATGACTGTACTAATATTAACCCATATTGGAATGAGATTAACACATTTCTTCAAGCTATCGATAGTGATATATTTGTTTTGACAAAGTCTTTAATTTTATTGAATGTTGTTAATAGTAATAATATGAAGAAAGACAACCTGTATTTGTTGTGGACAATGTTACAATAGCCAGAAAATGTATAACTAGAAGATGGAACTCTAATGTAGCACCCACAATAGAGGAATTCCTATCATCACTGAAGAAATGCTTACTAATGGAGAAAAGAACCAAAGAGTTAAGAACTATTCCTAAGCCATTGGTTAATAGTTCATGGAGGAAAGTTTTGAATTTGATTGATACCCTGCAGATGGAACCAAACTCTTCCTAACTATCATTGTTTATATATTAACTTATTATTTAACTACAAATATTTTTATCTGAATTCTTTTTTGTCAGGCTGAATGTAAATACTGTAAATTGTTATTCAATGTTATGAATGTATTAAATTATTGTGTTATTTCATCAAACTAAAAATAATTTGAGTTAAAAAAAAAGTTGGAAAAATACCAAAAATAGTGTATAGGAAGGATAGATCTTTTAAAAATATCTTGGAAAGCTCCCATGGGAGTGGACTTGTTAATAGAAAGCCAGGTAACTGCAAGCATGGTAAGTGCCCATATTGCCCCTACATTTTGGAAGCAGGAGAAATTTATCTTTTGAATGGTAGGAAAATATATATCAGATATCATTTTAATTGTAATTGTACAAATGTGGTGTATATGGCCAAATGTCAGGAATGTACCACATTCTATATATGGAAAACTAGCAGAAGTCTAAGGGATAGGATATATGAACATCTTATGGACATTAGAAAATGTAAACTGACTAATGCACTTAGTAGACATAAGAAAGAGTTTGCTAGTCATAATTTAAAATTTCTTGTTGTACAATTGGTCAAAGATGCACAAGGGAAAATGTTGGATATACACCTGAATATTTGTCAGCTGAAATGGCAATTACAGTTAGATGCAACCCAAAATCCAGGTATCAATGAAAATGTTAGTATTTCTAGTGTTTTAAAATTGAGGAATATTTTGAGTCAGGCTATATATTTATCTATTTAAGTAAAATTATTTGTGTTTTAATTGTAGAACTTTATACATACATTTTAATATGGAATTAATATAAATATTTTGATAATGATGTCATTATTCATATGGACAGTTTATGTAGCTCTTACTTTAAATAATTGATTGGTAGTGAATGGAACGTGTTTAATGGGTGGAGTAGGATGTATATAAAATGGCTGGGTAGGAAAGTTAACTTTGTTCTGATGAAGTCCTACATTAAATGGGAAGAAAGTACATAACCTGAAGTTTTTTACTGGGAACTTGAAGTTTTTAACTGGAATTTTGATTGTCTGCGGAATAAAATTGGATTCACCTACTGCAGTGTCTACAGTTGTGGTTATATACTCCACTGTCATCAGGCATTAGGTAACTATATTGATATGTCACTGTCTTTTGACCATGACTACAAATTCTAATAAAAAAAAAAAAAACAAACATATTGCTGTTCCTGACAGAAAAACAATTAAAAAAATACTAAAAAAAATGTAGAAGTGGGTGAGGGCAGGCAACCAAAGCAACAATAACTTTCCAGCCTGTCAGTTCCATCCATTACCCATTATTTGTTTTCAATGTTCAAAAAGGCCCTCTGGCTTTTAAGCAACAATTTTAACTTTTTTTTGGGGGGGGGCAGATTCTATATATATTCTAGATATACTATCAATACATCTCCAGCACTATGGTGATGCTCCTGGGAAAATTCTTGCTACCTGCTGCAATTTATAAAAATATTTTCAGAGACATTTCCAAGCAAGTATTCTAAACTACCATGAGTGGGTGGAATTCATAGTGTCTTCCCAGTCAATATGTGATATCAGAGTCCATGGAATTTTACTGGACACAAACAACCACTGTCCCCAGTCAAAACCAGGAAACATAACACATGAATTCTCCTCAATAAAATAAAATAAACCAAGCAAGAGCACAGCTGCGGCTACAATTCTTTATTCCACATCACATTCTGGTACCTTGGCTCCATCAGCCTTCAAATGAATAACCTCATTACATTCAGTGGCCATTTTATATCCCCCTAATTACAGTGCTAATTAGTTAAATACAGTCACTTCCTTTTAATAATGACTTTAATTTCCCAAACTTTTAAAGGTGCCTCACACAGATATAAAAGCCATCCCTTACTTTTATAAAGTTGTTACGCATTTTACACATCTCCATTATAAAATGTCTTTGTATAATATATGTAAATAACTTTTTCCATTTCACCATTTTCCAATAATGTTCTATGCTTATAGTGCCTACCACTGTTTAAGTTACATCCCGCTAACAATGGCTAAAAGTGCCACTTCACTTTTCCTACTAACCTCTTAAAATGTATTAATGTGACATTTACTATTTTTCCTTACCAATTCATCTGTGCATGAATCTTATAAGTCCCAGTTTACTTCCAAATTCAGCCCTCTAGGATATAAAGTACCTAGATTAATAATAATTTTTATGTCTAATTTTACCAATCTGCTTTTGAATGCTTCACTTCCTATATTATCACCCCCCCACAAAAGATTGTGCCAGAACACTAAAGAAAAAGCTGTCACTATCTCCCCCATGTGACGTCCAAAAATGCTTAGCAGTTGGACTTTCCATCCTTTTATTTCACCTAGATGTTCCAATATTCTCAATTTTACCTTTTTTTTTGTTTGTCCCACATACCACTTTATGGGTGTGCATCCACATCCAATAATGTAGACCACAACACATGAATTACATTTAATGTATATATATATATATATATATATATATATATATATATATATATATATACATGTGTGTGTGTGTGTGTTTTGGCAAAATAATATGCTTCACAAGTCAAGCAAGATGCAAAGTATACAACACATTTTGATTTGCAATCAAAAATAACATTGCAGACTATTACTGTAGATTATCCAGTTACTGCCAGACTTTGTGAATCATAAATGTTGATATAGTATTTACATCAGCTGTATTTTCTCATGCTCAGAGTTTACATCAGTTTTGCTAAATGTTGGCTTGATATAGAAAAGTGCTTAATACATTTGTTGGTTCTGAATACAAATATAGATTGTTCACCCAATGGGTTTTAATTGATGTCCAAATCAACGGTTTTAATCCATTTTCTTTTAATTATAGATGCATATTTTTTGTCACTTGAATAAGTCATGAGCATAGCCTTACTCATATCTTTGACATCATTTTGAACTGTTGAGACATGCACCTCTGTGTTAATCAATATCAGTGCAAATCTAAGATGTCTCCCTTTTTCATCTCTTTAATATCCTATTTCAGTAATCTTCCACGGTAAATCTTTCTTTTAACATGCTTAATAAGTTTTTTTACTTCTTGTGAAAAACTATTGTAATTAGATGCTAATTGTGGCAGTTGTAGTAACACTCCTTAACAATATTTTTTGTGTTTGGAAGCGTGATTGCTACTATAATGCAAATACATGTTAGTGAAACTACATATCCTGTAAATGATAGACTCCAATCTATTTTCATTCATATTTTTGATAATTGCCACATCCAAATATGTAATAATTTTATCTGTGTATTAACTTTAAATTTCAACAAACTCATTGCAGTTTCTATATAATGTACAAATGCATTCAACTGATTTATATTACCTCTCCAAAAAAAAAATGTAGCATAGAGAAAAATGAATGAATGTATACAGATAGATTTATATCTATCTATATACTTATATATATATATACTTATATTTATATCTATATCTATCTATATCTGTATATATATATATATATATATATATATATATATATATATATATATATATATATATATATATTGCACCAAAGACTAACACAAATTGTTTTTCTCAGAAGTGCAACAGCTTCATATATGATAGCATATAATGGGGCCCATGCAGGCCCTACAACCACAAATGAAGTTTGATGACAATATTTATATATATATATATATATATATATATATATATATATATATATATATATATATATATATATATATATATATATATATATATATATATATATATATATATATGGATCTACCTCAGAAGATTGAAAGCTCACAACACCAACAACCATATGGCCGACACCATATGACTGATAGCCAAAATCTTGACATCAGAAGAAGACCATAAAAAAGGAAAATAAAATTCCCTTTCAACTGCTAACCCACCTGCACCCCCCATGGGGGGCTCCACCCCCACACCCCACATAACTTTAATATACCAACTCCAAGATCGCACTACAGTGCAGGAATGGAAATCTTTCCATTCTGCACTATAGTGTGATGCCGGTTCTGCATTGTCGGCATTCCGAATGTCAGTCATATGGAGTCAGCCATATGGTTGTCGGCATTCTGGACTACCGGCAATGTCAGGTAGACCTATCTATATATATATATATATATATATATATATATATATATTACATCAGCTGCATAAAAATCATAGAACAATCTCATTATTGTACTAAAAAATGTGTATTTTTCCATGAATCAATCTAGTCTATACATATGGGGAATAAGAGTACAGGTCAACATTGTCCAACATAAACTGAGAGGTGGCCTGAAAATCCCAGTAATCATTCAATACATACTTTACAATAGTGAAATAAACTTAAAATTTTCTGTCAATGAATATTCTGAATGATTCTATTTCAAATCAAGTTGTAGCAACTATAAGGAAAAAAGAGGATTATTAGGGTTCTTATGGATGTTAGGGTCACCAAGGACAGCAGGATTCATGAGGCTTTTTACTCTCAAAATCAAAGATTCTATGAGAAATTATACTTTACGCCAACAAATCAGTTATTCTAGGCCAACAGCCTACTACCAACCTATGGACCTATGAACCTATTACTCAGTCAGTGCAGTAATATTGTTTGTTTGCTTCATACTGGATGTTACTTCATAATTCTCAGTGCTCAGACATGTAGCATACATTTTAATATTCAGTAGTTTCACTAAGGACTACTCCTCCTCATTTATCTGGCATTTATCTGGCTTCATAATCTGGACAGATTTGTCATTAGTTAATTCATGTAGTAACTGAATTTCTTCCTTACTCAGATTAATGCTTTGAAATAATATTTTTTTCAAAAACATTGTCATTTCTTTTTCTTCACTTTGGTGTTCAAATACTCATAAAGTAGAATGCCAAAACAGGTCAAATGTACTCCTTCTAGTTTAGTTTACTTCATATTGTATGATAGACACATGCCACTGAGGAAGTAAAAATTCCAAGTTTAATTTACAAAATGTATAATTGTAATCCTATCATGATCTCAGGAAGATCAGCCCTGTGTTTTGTCACAGAGGTAAAGCCCTTCATGAACAAGTGAAAGTGATAATCAGTAATAACAATATTGCTGTAATTTTAGATATTAAAGCTATCTTTTCCCAGTAGTTATACAGAATATTGTTGTGGAAGATCACCATCAAATTCATTATTTACTTCTGCATCTTCCTAGGCCAATCCATTGTTTTTTGTTCCCCTGCATTTTCCTCTCTCATGGGACCTTGATATTTTGCCTCTGATTCTTGTTTCCTAACCCTCCCAATCATTTCATGGTGGGGGAATCCAAAACTCCTTGCAAACGCTATTATTATCAATATAATTTGCATTATTCTTCTCAACATTTACTAGACATGATACTGGAGAATGACAATAGTCTTCAGAATTGGGTATGCACAATTCAGATTATATTTCCTTATCTCCATTTAGTTTGTTCTCTTTCTTTTTCTCCTTAATACTACTGAGTTGTCTGTTCACCCACTTAAATGCACCTACAAGCCATTCCTGGACTATGTAGGATCATGCGACGGCTGGACATCCAATGATAAAGTCAAGTCTTTGCATAACTCTGATGAGATTGAGGTGTTGTTTGGAAACTTCCATATTCTTAACTCTTTTAGCACTCTTAAGGATGTTATACACTCAAATTGACAAACATCATCTAGTTGCAGTTTGCTGCATTTTGACATTTCATGTTTATATTTTTAGATTGATTTTATGTGTTCCTAATTGTTTTATGTGGCTGCACATTAGGAGTAGCCTAGAGCAGCCATCTTGAATTATGAGATTTATACAGTATGACACCTGCTCAGCACAATACAATGTGTTCTCATAATGCTGAAATCATTTTGTACTTAAGAGATATGCTGATGATCAAGATGCTCCTTAGGCATTTTTACTGCATGTAAATCTCCTGGAACCTCTAGTAAATTTAAGTGATTCTGTTATAAAAATAAGTAAAAATTAACAATGACAACGAAGTTGGTTTTGAACCATAGTTTACATGGTAGCATATAGCCTATACATATTGTTTATGCTTGTAACCGTCTGACAGTTTAGTTTACAGGGTTAAGGCTGCAAGCTGTTGATAAGCTTCATTCTGTAGTCCTGTGATTTGTTTCCCTCATTTCAACCTGACATTGTGTGGATCTGAATAAGTCAGTTAAACAAACAGTACTCCCATGTCACCCATGAAGAGGTTTACTTTCATCTAGTTGGTTTACATGGTTAACAAACAAAGTAAACTACACAGGCATAATGCTGATGAAAAAGTGGGATTAAGATATATGTTCATAGGTTCATAATGCATTTACTAGGCTATAGGTCTGTGAGGATCATATGAAGCCTGGTCTTACATTCCCATGGTAGCTTTTAGCCCTTATATTTTGCACACAAATAACTCAGAGATAGGCCGACCGTGGATATTATAGGACATTTATATGTTTTTTTTTTTTAATCAGAGGGACAGGGGTTCTAAACCAGGGGTGAATTTGCTGTTACCCATCCTGTCATCCATACACGTTTGAACAATGTAAGAGAAGTACTTTGTTCTACCTGAAATAGAAGACACTTCCATAAAAAATGTATTCATTGTGATACAATTCTATCCCTGCAACATGTTCTATTTATTTTGTAATAGAGATTTAGATCCCTTGAGTTGGTGTTTATGATATCATTGGACTTGTGAATATGTAATAGGGTTGATAGAATAGGGTCTGTAAGGCAAAGGTCTCACTTCTCAGTAGACTCTTTGATACTGATAAGAGGGACAAGGGACAAGACTTTGAGAGGGACTGGATAAGTGTTATGATTTAAGCCCCTGATTTTTTAGTGATATAAACTGTTGTGGTCATTCCTGTTATGACAAGTGTTTAGACAGGTACATACTGAAAATGCCATTTTACTCAATGAACAGCTTAGTCAGTGCCAAGGACAGCGGACCAATGAAATTTATGGATCTGGATACAATACCTTTGGATATAATCTCTTCAGTGAAAAAAGACTCCTTACAGCAGTGGATTCATGGTGATCAAAGGATAAAATGTGTGCATGTTTTGTTATAAATATTTACATAACTCTTTGTAGATCATATATGTAGATGAAAGTAAATAATGTATGGGCAAGCAAGCAATAAAATGCAGACAGTTACATGATGCATCAAAAGTTGAAAATTGAGAAAATTGTTAATTAATAGTATAATGCAGGAAATATGCAAAATAGCTCATCCATGATATTACAATAATAACAATGTTGTTGGCCCTTCTTGATTAGTTATGAATAAAGGAAAGTGGGTAATTTTGTTAAGAGAAGTTGTGTTTGATTTTTGGGTATCTGCCTTATAACTTTCAGACTGGATACTGGACCACTTGAATTGTTCCTTGTCTTAAACTTCTTAGGTTATTTTCCATAGTGTGAACTCTTTAGGACAATGGATTATGATCTAGTTCAGAAAAGAAAGGAACTGATAACTCAAATTCACTCAAGAAGCCATCCTTGAATATTCTCATCATAAACAATAACATGTCTCTAGCATGCCATATATTAGCAAGTTTACTGAGGACATGATTATTTTTGCAAAAGTGGTTATTTCTACATTTTCCTGGGTTATAGGAATTTTTTAAAATCCAGGTTCCAGAGATGAAGAGTGCATACTGCTCTCTTTAGTGTACTTAACAAACTACCTGTGGTAAGAGATCAGTTATATTATTCAGTAATGGTCCTCTGATCTCACAGCAGGGTTTCTCACTAGTGTTCCTTGCATTTTGAAAAATACCTGAATTCCCACTGTAATCAATTTCCACTGTCCTCAAATGCCTTTACTCATAACTCTAGCGATGCACAAAGTGTATCCACTGAGTCTGATTCTTCATTGTCATCCATTTTGTTGGTATTTTGTTGGTCCTTTATTCACAGTGCTCATGCTTTCCATCAGAAATGCCATTCGGGAGAGAGAGTTGAGATTGTTACCGTTATGTAGATGATGTTCTGCTTTACTACTCCTTCCCTTGAGTGCCTACTTCAGATCCTTATTTATTGTACTTTAACCTTTAACATGTCTTGTTAGTATTTTATCTTTGCCATGCTCAGGCTTTTAAGCATAACAACAAAAGTAACTGTTTGTGTACATGCATGATCCTAAAACTGCAGGTGTTGGAGACCCTACAAATTGGAAAAAGTTCAGGGCTCAAAGGGCATCAACCCCTGCTGTCATGTTATCATGTAACCCTGACTAGAGCTATATCTGTACAATGTGAGAGTTTATACAACTTGTATAGCTTGTAGCAATAGTAGCTACTTGGTAAGGTGTGCTGTACACAGATCATAGCATGAATATGATTCTACATGTACATAGAGAAAGGATCACTAGTATGTTATAATAACAAAGTGATCTTGTGCTGTGCAAGTTCCTATTGGCAAGGTCTCACTAGCACCATGGATGCAGATTGAAAATGGAATTATGTACTATCAGGTTTGTCAACGCAGTATGGAACTCCAGTACCAATAGGAGAAGTTCCTGCCATGCAATAGAGATGTGGGATAGGGGGTGTTACTTAGGGCACAATATAACATAAAGAGAAAGGGAAATTGTATGCACACCAGTGGTATCATGAAGAGACTCAGCATGTTCAACACTGCTGTGGTTTTGTGAATGATCCATAGTAGGAGTTGGACTCATAGGGAGAACGTGCCTCGGGCAGAATAGCACAGAATCATACAAGGGAGTTATTACAATATTGCTCCATGGCATTAGTGTCGTTTGACAATTATGTAGGCCTTATTCTAGTCTTTTGTGGAATGTATCAAGACCTCTGCAGTGGTATACATCTTTAATGATTTTGGCCCAAAGGCTGGAATGATTATTCCTGAAATATTAGAACAGGTAACCCAACTCTCTTCAGTAGAGACAACACACTGAAATGCCCACCATAACAAACCCATCACATTCTGAAATATATATATCTGTGTACTGTTCCTAGCTTAAATCTACATACAAGATCTATGTGAAAAGCACAATGAAGTGTATACATATGCAGCAAATCACTGTCTTCTGAAATGTATGTCTGGATCCTCTTATCTGTTTAAAATATCTATCTCACCCTAGCTATAAAGTAGGGAGTTCTTATGCAAACAGTTCAAAAGTTCTTGCATTTAGACAACAAAGTACATTGCAACAATGTGTCTGCATTTTGACAATAACCCCATCAACTTATTTTACATTTACTATGTGAAAATACACAAAGTAGTTTTAAAATAATCATGTTGTATTTCTTTCACAATCTTAGAACACCAAAATAATTTATTTGTGTTTCTAAAATATATTGAATAATTCCCCTTTTCAAATAAATTGACTGGTTAATTGTATATGCTTGTTTTCATTATCAAATGCTACAAGGCATAATCTTAATATTTAAATTGTCTGCTGCACACATTATGTTCTTAAGTAAATACATTTGCATTAAGATAATACACTTGCATAATCTCTTACATATAAATCACTGTTTAATTGCAGCTGTTTATATTTAGCTATATTACTAATCAAAATCATGATTACTAATTATATTCTCCTGTCTTATACATTTTGATAATTAATGAACAAAATTTGCCATTTATTTGGTTTGATATGATTTTCTCTGTTCATAAAGTTATATAATCAAAAGATTTACCACACAACTATTTACATATTTCTTCTTTGCACCATTTGCCTTGGCTTCCCTCTGAATCATCTAGCATGCAATACAAAAGCTGTCATCTTAATCATATTATGTGTTAGTGGGATGTCTGTTGAAAATTGCTTTGATTTAGTCACTGATAAAATGCAAGTCTTGTTCTTGAGAAAATATATATATATAACAAATACTCTTTATGCACCTACAAAAGACTATGCATGCTAGAACATATAAAACAAGAGTGTATGTATATGTTTTCTGTGATAGTATTTTTTTCTACTTTATCTTCAAGATTGACGGTAAATCTTTCCATTTTCATTTTGACTTAGTTAAACTCCAACCATCAGATTTCTTTGACCTTCTCAAAGTAAAGAGATCCTCTTTTAAATAAATGAAAATTCCTTAAGCTTCTGTTAGGAATAAAAAAGTTACTTTGGTTCTCCTTGAAGGGGGGGGGGGCAGAAAAAAAAATACCCAGTTTGTACATTTGCACCATGTAGCAAGTCTATAAAACAGAGCCCCGCCACATCTTACACACCAAGAATAAATCATTGTCTTTGTGTCATCATAATCCATCGCTAATTTATAATCACATGCATGACTTCACTTATTTATATCACCTCTAATTTGTAATCACATGCATGAATTCACTTATTTATATCACCTCTAACTTGTAATCACATGCATCACAGGCATCACAAGGCTTTCTTTAGTTATGTTAGGAACCTGGGTGGTAATTCCCAGATATGCTTAGAATTAGTCCAAAATGACAAAAAATACACCGAACCCACAGACATTGCAAACATCCTAGCTGACAGGTTCAGCGCAAACTTCTCCCCCCCCACCAAAAGGGCAAATATCTATCCCAGCAGAGTGCTGCCACCCTGACATCTCAGATGCTCAGGTATGAGCCGCCCTCTCCCAAGCAAAAAACACAGCATCAATGGGACCAGATGGTGTTCCGGGCTGCATCCTACATGAACTCCAAGAAGAGCTAAACCCAAACATAAAACTACTGTTCAATCTCAGCCTTACTACAGGATATGTGCCCAAAGAGTGGCGTACAGCAACAGTGGTCCCTCTCCATAAAGGTGGTGCCTCAACAGATCCTGGAAATTATCACCCCATAAGCCTGACTAGCTTGGTCTGCAAAGCTATGGAAAGGATCATCATGGACCTCATAAATAAAGATATTGGGGACCTACAAACACTGGATCCTACCCAGTTCAGCTTTGTTAAGGGCAGATCCTGCCTCTTAAACCTGGTTGATTTCTTTGAAACAGTCACCAAGGCCATTGACGAGGGGAAGGTGGTCCACACAGCCTACCTGGACCTCGCAAAAGCCTTCGATACAATACCCCACTCGGGCATTATAGATAAGCTCACCAACTTAAATATAAACCCCTATGTCACTAGATGGATTGCAAACTGGCTCAAGGACAGAACCCACATGGTTAGAATTGCTGGAGCCATGTTAGACTCCAAACCAGTTACAAGTGGTGTCCCACAAGGCTCAGTCCTGGGACCTCTCTTGTTCGGTATATATTTCTCGGAGGTACAGGCCAACACAGAAGGACTGTGGCTGACCAAGTTCGCAGATGACTGCAAACTGGGCACCATAATCGACTCTTCAGTCGACACAAGCATCCTCCAAAAGGGCCTCATAGAAACAGACAACTGGTGCCAGAGCCATGGCCTCAAGCTAAATGCCAAAATGTGTATAGTCATCCCCTTTGGCAAAAACAAAGTGCCCACAAATTACCACATAGGTGGTAATCCATTAAGTACAGAAGAAGTAATTAGGGACCAGGGGACCCAAGTTGATAGCAATCTCTCATTTGACAACCACGTGGCCAAAGTGGTTACAAAAACATTTTATATAGCCCACCTAATCATGAAGGGATTCACATCTAGATCAGGGGACGTCATTGTGCCTCTTTACTCATCCCTCATCAGGCCCATAATTGAGTACAATGCCCCTTTTGGGATGTACCTTACCAGACATCTGCAGCAACTGGAAAGACCCCAAAAGTACCTCACCAAGAGGATCAAAGGGCTCAAACACATGCCATATGCTGCCCGGTTAAAGAAACTCCAGCTCTACTCAGTAGCATACCGCCTGTTCAGAGGCGATCTGTGCCTGATGTATAAAGCCATGTCCAACCCGGAATTAATGGACATGCTGCACCTCAGAAAATCCAAATCCCATCAAGCTACATGCTCGAGAGACTTGAACCTCAGCACTGAAATAAATAGGACATGCTGGAGGGACAGATTAATAACCCAGAGGCTCCCTTCACACTGGAATAAAATCCCAGTCCAGGTTAGGCAGAGTCCCTCATTGACTCTCTTCAAGAGGAATCTTGATGAGTGGATGGGAGATCATAGGTTTACCCCGGGTATCACTTCTGTGTCACTGTTAGACAGAGGCACAGTATACTAACCTCGAAAAAGGGCATAGCAAAATAAATTTAAAATGGGTGACGAAAGCCAAACACATTCTGGCTAGGCTTATAAATGCCCTAGGGCAGATAGCCTAGTATGAACCTATGAACCTATGAATTCACTTATTTATATGTTTGCATTTTGTCAGTCCCCTTCACAGAAACACAGCTTAATGTTTTAAATTAACTACATTTTTTAAAATTATTGGGCATCCCTTGGAACTTTAAGTGTCTCACCAAAATTTATTTAATTTACTTATTTTATTTTATATGCATTTGATTGCTGGAAAAGTCTGTATGGGCTCAATAAGCCTAGTCTCAGTGGAGGCTGTTGAAGAAAAGTTCTAGTTTAATACAAGAAATGTTCCAGTTTAATACACAAATTACAAATGAGAAACCATATATACAGTTATATGAATATAAAAATAAAAAATGTAAAATAAAACATACTGAGACACAGCAACTGGGTAAAAGAAAAACTACATCAGAATAATGGAGCATCAAACTCAATATAATATGTAAGGACATTTTGCTGATAATGTACAAGGATACAATGGATAGAGAGAGGGAGAAGAGAGAAACACTTGAAATTAGCATGACGATTATAGTTAGAAACTGCGGGATGAAAGTATAATAGTTATGAGTAAGAATAAAAACTGGTACGCTATGAAAGACTGGCACATATTGAATAGGCTAGATATGAGAAAATGGTAAAAAACTGAAAGGACAGTCATGAAAAGTATTGTGTATGGTACAGGGTGTCTATGTTTGGAAGTAAGATGAAAACATGGCTTTAAATTGCTAGGGGGAGTATAAGTAAATATATATAGCAGCTTCTGTGATGGCTTGGTGGTTAACTACTGTGACTATGGTGTATAGGGTCCTGGGTTTGAGACTTGCATGGGTGTTTATTTGGGGGAGGTTGGCGTAGTGGTTAAAGTGTTTACCTTACAGACACAAGGTGCAGGGTTTGATTCTCACTTGGAGTAATTGGCTAGGCTTACAAATGGCCCCTAAGGGCAGTTAGCCTAGTACTAATCTACGAACTGATTGCAATTACTTATTTTGAGAGAAAACTGGGGCATTGGGTGATTTGCATGAGGACTGTAGAGGAATATGTTGAGATGACATCTTGGAAGAAGCTTAAACTTTATTTCAGAAGGAACACAGTAATATTACCTTCATATTTACTGCACTGTTTGGTCTGAGCCTGACCATCTAGGCCATGCTTTCATAGCTCATTTTAATCCCAGATTCTCTGGTGGTTCTACTACCTCTCCTACATCCTCTACTTCCAATTTCCAGTTTATTCTATATCTCACATAATGATAATTACATCAGGCAGTTCATTTCTAAAAGGAATATAATAAATATGCACATTCCAGCTGTCTGTACCCAGAGTTTCAAAAACATATAAAATATACATTGCTGTGTAATGAACATCTCTCAGGACAATATGGTCTTCAGTGTTCGAAGCACTGGTAAAGATCTAGCAGCTACTAACTAGTGCCTTCTGTAGTCAAACTGCCAAAAATGTTAATATTACCTGAATGAATGAATTAGCTGCTAGGGCACTGCTGCCTCAGAAATAATAAGAAGGTGTTCATTTATATTTTTGTTTTGTTTATTGAGTTATCTCTCTTGCAGAGAGAATGTCAGAAGGAAAAAAAAAACATCCGTATCTTAAATTATAGTACAATCAGTTTGCATAAATATACTTGTGACATGTCAAACAACACAGCATAGTGTAACACAGCAGCTTTGTTCTCATTTAAGGTAATTTGTTAATAAGATTAAGAATGAGCAAATAAACGTAGCTAATGTAAAAATTAATATCAGCAAAAATAATACAATCATACATTTGTAATATTGAATTATGAATTAGAGAAAATTAAAATAAAAGAATAAATTACAATACTGACTTAAAAATAAAATAGTTATTAGATATAAAATAAAAGTAAACAGATGAATATATAAAAAGCCTAACAAGGATTGATTTCAAAGTATAGGCAAAGGGATGGATGATTACTATGTGAAAGACCTGCTATGGGGGAAAGCATAGATTATATTAGTATTAAGCTAACTGCCCTTGCAAGCCATTTGAAGTCTAGCCAATTATCCCTTGTAGGACTCAAACCCTGCACCTTGTGTTTACACAGCAAATACCTTGACCATTAGGCCACCCTCCCTATCTTCAAAAGGTCTAGACATACCCCTTCTAAAGGAACATTACCAGGATTAATACTCATATCACATCCAAAAAATATATAACCACAATTTTAATATTCTAAAATAGTTGTTTCGTACATCTGCCATTTAATAATATGCTTAAAATAATATTTCAATAGGGCCACCTAGGAAAAATACCAACAATAGACTAAGTGAGCCATATAAACAGTATCTTTCAAATGTATCCCTCTGAGTCCAATAATATGTTTTCCATCCTCTAGATGAAGTTTTCCTTCTTAACTTGATGTTTGAATTAAATTTTGCAAGTGATTGGTATAAATAACCACTAGATTTTATTTCCCATCTTCATAATACACATGAGGCCCGATTCCAAAAAGCACGATCTCAATGTAAGTGACCATTTCCACTGACAGCAGGCCGAGAGCAGTTGTTTTGGAATATTGCCCCTGGTATAAGCCTGTTTACAGACAGGCCTTACACAGCTGTAAGTCACTTAACTAACAACAAGTCTTTCGGAATCAGGGCAGACTTACACTGAAAAAACCTCTTTTGGTATTTGGCCCATGATCTTGTCATAGCAAGATATTCATATGCAGTGCACACATTCACAATGCAACAAAAATAAATCCACTCTTCTCCTCCATCAATAGACTTCTTTTAGACAAAAAAATCCTTAACCCAAAACACCAAATTATCAAAGACTGTACTCTCATCCAGAAACAGAAAAGAAAAAAATGTTATATAAAGAGAACTACAGCCATCCCTGAGGCTGTCAATTCCTCATAAGATGCTTTCATCTCTTACAGTTCACATCAGATCCAAACATAATTTACATGCCAGTGCAATGGTAGATTATTATACAATACAGTATTCTACAAAAAATATCATACATCATTCTATAATAATAAAATAGAATACAGTATTCTACAAAAATGTTCTACAATCTAGTAATCTACAATAATATAATACATTAAAGCTATCTGTAATAATATCATAAAATAAAATATTCTACAATAATACAATACAATACAGTATTCTAGGATATTTTAATACAATACAGTATTTTACAATAATATAATACAATATACAGTATTCCACAAAAATATAATACCATACAGTATTCTACAATAATATAATACGAAGCAGTATTCTAGGATATTATACAAATAATATAGTATAAAACAGTAGTCTACAATAATATTATACAATACAGTAATCTACATTGATATAGAGTGCAGTATATGCAATACGATATTTTACAATAATATATACCCTACATTGATATTATACAGTGCAGTACATGCAATACAATATTTTACAATAATATAATATTCTACAATAATATTATACAAAACAGCATTCTATGATTACATAGTACAGTACAATATTCTATGTATTATACAATATAGCATTCTACAATAATATGATACAATACAGTCCCCTGGATTCACTAATCTTCTGTGCAGGAATAAGTTATTCCTGCACAGAAATGACTGTTTAAGGGCAGCACGGCAACGTGCCATGCATAGTAATGAAGGCGTGCTGCCTCTGCTCCTAAACCCACACAGAGCATGGACGAGTGCAGGGGGTGTGGCTGAGAGCAGAGCTCTCACAATATACATGCACCTGCATTCAGGAAGTGCTGTTCGGCTATTGCAATGAGCAAGAATGCTCATAGGAGGCTGCATACCTCCCAACTGTACAAATCATCGCAGAATGTCAAGATTCGTCGCCCAAAAAGTACCCCATTTGTCCTTGCAAATCACTGGGATGATCGCAGGATTGAAGTCGGTAAATAATGGCATACATTTCAGTTTCAGACTTCAAATCCATCAGAAAATGTATATTAAAACAAATCTGTTACACTAGCAACTTTCCCAAGTTTATAAGAGCAATAATTAAAATATGTCCGCAGTTGGACCTCATGTTGTCAAGATTTGTCCAAATAATTTGCATGAAGAGGTTAAGAGGTATGGGGGATTGGTAGGATGTCTGGCAAATGTGCAGATGTATGCAGGAATCCACGGCAATAAGTGAAACCTGTCCCTTCCTAGAGAAAATAGCAGTAGAGAATTTTTATCAAACAGATTAAATTTAAGCGTAGGTGCGTGGGTTTGCCCATTGCGTAGCTATGCATAATGTAGCTTAAATAGCACAAGAAGATAAATAGCAAGATACAGTCAATTGAAGCATTGCTGTAATAGTGTAGTGGTCATAGTGTTCACCTTGAGAGCAGTCATTCCCAGTTTGATTCTCACTGTAATCAATTCCATTTTCCATCTAAAATCATTTTATGAACATTTTTTTTTGCTGTATAACCTACTAAATAAAATGTGAACTGGAGTACTGCATTAAGTGCAGATGTGAGGTGTCATTGTAATAATGTGGTAAAATCCACAGATAAACAAAAGTGCCCATACAGCATACGTACACATGAATCAGGGATACTAAATAAAGGTATAATGTGTAATGAATGATAAATCCATAGAGTGTCCCAATCTACCACTTTTCCAACACCCATGTTTCATTTCTTTCCAAATTATTGTAGGGGTAAGTGGGGGTATACACTTTTAAGCAGTAGTAAGTGGATTTAAGCCTGTTTGCATGGGGGTTAGCAATGCGCACACAGGTTAAGCAATTTTGAAGCTAACTCTCTGTAAGCATATTTAACCGGAAGTTAGCATTGCTTACTGTCATGCAAACCCGCTTACAACTGCTTAAGAGTGATTTAATCACTCTGTATCCAACAGCCCTTGTTTTGCCCAGCAGCAAAATAAGCAGGGCTTGCACCCAGGATCCTGTACGCTATAGTAACAGCAGTTAACCAATAAGCCATTACAGCTGTACATAAAATGGAGGTATACCCAAACAGATCCTCAGTATAACAAAATCACAATTTACATGTGAAAGGAATCTATAACCAGTTTAATGTTGTATAACCTACTACATAACATATATATGTGAACTGGAGTATCGCATTAAGTCCAGATGTGAGGTGTCATTGTAATAAAGTGGTGAAATACCCCATTAAACACAAGGACCCCATACAGTGCACGTACACATGAATCACTGATATTAAAGAAATACATAATATGCAATGAATGATAAATCAATGCCAAACAGCAAATAGTGTGCAAATTTAAAAATAAGCAATGCCTAGCATTACTAGATTTAAGCAATGTGTAGCACAGCTAAATCAGTTTGCCCATTGGTATATCCCTTTAAGCAATACCAACCTTAGGTAAGCAGGTTTGCCCATAGCTTTGCATTTTTAAATCCATCCAATCATGTCAAAGTGTGTGAAATCAGCCCTATTTAAACCCCACAGGTGGGAATACGTCTCATAACTGGTTGCAGCTTCCTGCTGTAGGCACTATGGCCGGTGTCAGAGAAGGATCATGCTTCCAAGCGCAGCACTGGGGCATCCAGGAGTCCAAAGTCATGGTAGGACTCCCTGTAAAAGACCATGACCAGAGACTGCTGCAGGGCCAGTATCAGGCTCCCCAGTATAAAGTGGAAGCCTGGGACCATCTCACCTGTGACCCCACCAGTGTCACTGGCATCCCTCGAACTGGTGAGCAGGTCAGGCATCACTATGCCGACCTGAAATGGAGGAAGAGGGAGCTCTTGGATCAGTGGATCCAAGAAACTAGGCAGTTGGGTGATGTCCCAGCTGAGTGTAAGTACTCATCCTACTACCTGTTTAATAATTGCCAGCTCATGTATATTATGGATAGGTATGGCTAAATATTCCTCTTATGCATTTGACAGCGGCAGCAGAGTGGTTGTGAATCATGAACCCCATGCTTGTAGGCTGCAGAGGCTGTGTCGCGAGGCAGGTTAGTAACAATCTTGCATGTACTGTCATAAGTAATAAATCTAAAAGCAGTAGAAAGTTAATTGCCAGTATAAAACCTGTATTGTGTATGGCATGTACTGAATAAACCAGACAATATGGCAGGAAGAGTCTCATATAGGTTGTATGTAAATAAAAGGGTAACAGCCTGGCAATAAAGGTCTAACTCATGGACTGCTTGTGTTTAATCTGGTATCATATGGAAATGTAGTGTTGCAGTCTCTTAATAGTACTGTTGTTTTAAGCACTGTTACCCACACTGTGCTACATAAATAAAATGTGTAGGAATGTCTGTATATGACTGTTGTAATCACAAGGTCATATTGTAGAACTGAGGGAGACTTAGACAGAAAACAGTGAAACAATACACAACAAAATCCAAATAGCACACTCAACTGAGATGTGAAGTGGCATATTTTTAACACACACAGCCATGGTTCGAATCCTGGGAGTGTTAGTAAGCTGTATGCAGAATCATAATCCACAACTTTACAGATATTGTCAGAAAGTCCAGATAATTGGCGTAATTCTCCTGCCTGTCACCCTGTCCCCTGACAAATCAGTGGGATGATCCCAGAACACTAGGCAGCAAATAATGAGATACAACTGATTGCCGGACATCATAACTGTCAGAAATATATCTATAAGAACAAACCTGTCACTCTAGCAACTCACCAAAATCTTAGGAGAGTAATAAGCAAAGTATGTCCCATCTCCACCCCCATGTTCTGAAGCTATGACCAGAGTGTGTGCAGTAACAGAGTGAGACGTATGTGCATAATAATAATGTGGAATCTGGTAATATGTGTGGCAACATTCAGGTAGTGTTAACAAACATTCCCCCCACAGGTCTGTCAGATACGAAAACTGTGCCTAGAAATAAAACACTGAAATCCTGGACTGGTACTGTTTAGTCTGGTATTGTATGGCACTGTTAGTGTTGCAGTTTCTCTGAATAATAAGGTATTACTCATCACTGTCACCCACCCACACTGTGCTACATAATAAAACTGTCTAGGAAACCTGTATAAGAGTGTTGTAATTACAAGGTCAGATTGTAAAACCATGGGAGACTCATAGAAAGAAATCAGAGAAGAGATACACAGCAAAATTTAAATAGCACACTCAACTGTGATATACACTGTTTTCTTTTTAGCAGACACAGCCATGGTTCAAATCCTGGGAGTGGTAGTAAGCTGTATGCATAATCTTACCCCTCAACTGTATAGATTTGTGCAAAATGTCCAGATAACTGGTCCATATCTGCTTCCTGTTACCCTGTCCCCCTGGCATATCAGTGTGATTATCTCTGAGATTTAGGCAGCATTTAATGATATATAACTGACTGTCAGACCTGTAAATATTCAGAAAATATATGAAAACAAACCTGTCATTGTAGTAACTCACCAAAGGTTTATGAGGGCAATAGTCAAAATATGTCCCAGTTTCGCCTGCATGTTGTCAAGACTTGCCCAGTGTGTGTGCAATAAGAGATGGAGAGGTATGTGCATAACATCACCCTGGAATCCCAGAATATGTGTAGAAACAGTCAAGTAGTATTAACAAGCACTACCTCCACAGGTATACCAGGTAAAAGGTATATACTGCAGGTAAAACTCAGTTCATGTAGATAGTTGTCTACATCCATATCATTGTCCAAACTAAGGCCATAGGGTAGTGTACTAATACCTGTAAGGTACAGATCACAGCACTGTCAAGGAAAGTAGTGAGAACTACAAGGATATACAAGTTGTTAATTGACTCTCCCCCCCCCCCCACAATATCTGTAACAATTAACTAAATACACAACTCTATCGGTATGTGCTCTATTAAATCTACTGTTGGGACATATGTCCTATTGTTTGATAATTATTGAAATTTGTTTCTATGCATGTGCCATGTTGAAATACTCCCAGATTGGTGGCATGCTGCCATCAATGTACCTACATGCTGTTATAATGGCCACTGTGGTTCCATATATGCATGTGTTCTGTTTGCTATGCAAATGTTCCATATCTGGTGTTTTGAGTTAATGGGAATATCTATGCATGGTGTTATACCTAATCCTGAAATTTGTTAACTATTACTAACCCACATATGTTTTAAAATTGAAACACCATAGCACGTATGGGAAGGCTGGGCCCAGTGGACCCACCTCTCCCAACTAATCTGGCCATGGCACCAAGCACCAGCACCTCTGGGGCCCACCCCAGGACCTCCTCATCTGCTGGTCCTGTGCCATCTTTGGGGGGAACTGCCTCAGGGAATGGGGCTCACCCTTCATGGGAGCGGGCGCAGACAGAATACTGTCACCCATCATTAGGTTCATAGGTTCATAGGTTGGTACTAGGCTACTGGCCCTAAGGCCTATACAAGCCTAGCCATAAAAATTCCCTGGCTATTTCTTCCCACAATATTTACTTCCATGGACCCCTGTCTAGCAGGGTGACTGGCATGATCCCCGAGGTGAATTTCCTATCTCCCATCCAATCGTCAAGGTTCCTTTTGAAGAGGGCCAAAGAGGTGCTCTGCTTGACATGTATGGGCAGTCTATTCCAGAGTTTGGGGAGTTTCTGGGACAGGAACCTATCCTTCCAGCATGTTGTGTTCATTGTGATGACAAAGTTTAGATCCCTGGAGTGTATGCCTCTGAGGGATTGGGATTTCTTTAAGTGCAGCATGTCCAACAACTCTGGATTTGACATGGCTTTGTATGTTAAGCAGAGATTGCTTCTGAGTAGACTATATGTGACAGAGTATAGCTAGAGTTTTTTTTTTAAAACAGTCAGTATAGGTCATCTGCTTTAGGCCTGTGATCCTTTTAGTGAGGTATTTCTGCAGCCTTTCCAGTTGTTGCAGATGTCTTGAGAGGTACATACCAAACGGTGCATTGTATTCTATAATGGGTCTAATGAGGGATGAGTACAGTGGGACAATGACCTCCTTTATTCTGGATGAAAAGTCCTTAGTAATGAGGTGTGCCACATAGAAAGATATCCTGACTGTTGTGGTGATGTGGTTATCGAAGGTGAGACCACTATCCACCTGTGTCCCTAAGTCTCTTATCACACTTTCAGTGTTCAGTGTACTGCCACCTATGTGGTAATTCAAGGGTACATGTTTTTTTCCCAAAGGGGATAACTATACATTTCTTGGCATTGAGCTTGGTCACATGGCTCTGGCATCAAGCATCTGTTTCTGAAAGGCCCTTTTTGTAGAATATCCGCACCATTTGGGGATTCAATAATGGCTCCCAGTTTGCAGTCATCTGTGAACTTTATTAGCCACAGTTTCTTAGTGTTGACCTGTACTTGAGAGAAGTAGATGACAAACAAGAGCAGTCCCAGAACTAAACCCTGAGGTACTCCTCTTGTCACTTATCTGCAGCTGGATTTGGAGTCAGCTACTTTTACAGTGTGGGTTCTGTCAGTAAGCTTGTTGGCAACTCATCAAGTGACATAGAGATTAATGCCCAGCTTAGTAAGTTTATCTATGATTTCAGAGTGGGGAATGGTGTCGATGGACTTGGCGAGGTCCGGATAGGCTGTGTGGACCGCCTTGCCCTTGTCCACAGCTCTGGAGACTGATTCAAAGTAGTCAATCAGGTTCACGAGACAAGATCAGCCCTTCACAAACCCAAACTGGGAGGGGTCCAGTGTTTGAAGGTTGCTAATGTCAGCAAAGCAAAAAAACGTCACTGGAAACTGCTGCTGTACGAATAGTATAAAATGTTTATTAAAACACACAAAATAAACCAAAGTGAGTGCTTTTGGGCTAAGCCCTTCCTCAGACAAAGTGCTCTTACAAACATTCCATTTTTAAAATAGGCATACACCAATCACTCTTCAGTGAATAATCCCGCCCTTCTCTGTGATTTTGCTTGAAGCTAACAAACCATAATTAAAAACACACTGTTACTACTCTATGCTCAATAAAAAGCACACCTACTTTTAAGTGTTGGCTTCAAGGGTACCATGTCATTCAGCCCAGGTTTAATGTGGGCTGTTAGGTCTAAAATCCATTTCGATTCTATAGCTTCTGTCTTCAACCTAACATCACCTCCTCTCTTATTAACAAACACATTAGCAATCACCCTAAATTTAAATCTGTGTGTGGGATAATCCTTTACATGATTGTACAGTGCATTATGCTCATCACAGTTTCTGATTGACGAAATATGCTGTAATATCCTAATTTTAAGCATATTGTTGGTCTTACCAACATAATATCCTGAGCATAATGTACAATCAGCCAGATACACCACATTTGTAGTCCTGCAAGTGGCTCTCCCCCTGAAGTGAAAACTCTTCCCTGTGGAAGGATGTATAAACACTGTTTCCCTATTGATATGTTCACAAGCCTTGCAGCTCCCACAAGGGACAGTACCCAGTGACCTAGGTAGGCACGTGGCATCATTATTACCCCTGTCGTGACAGAGTATATCCTTTAAGTTCTTGTTTCCCTTATAGCTAAAGTGTGGGGAATCCCCCACTATATCATTCAAATTTCTGTCACCAGTAATGATGTTCCAATTCCTCCTAATGATGTCACATACCCCTTTGATGTTACTACCATAGGTTAACGTCACCCTGGGTTTAGTGTCCTTCTTCCTGACTTTATTCTGGTGACTATTATGATTGCTGTTGTTATTCTCTGGCCTCGTTGTGACATCAAGCCATGGCCTATACTTACCCTGTCTATTCCCACTGCCTCTTGCTACTGCTGTTTCCACTAAATCACATCTATATCCTCTTTCTTGGAAACATTCTTTCAAATTGTCTATCTCTCTCTCAAACTGGTCATCCATTCGACTCACCCTAGAGATCCTACCAACCTGCCCTTCCACTATGTTGGAAAAAGTGAACCTAGGGTGCATGCTGTCAAAAGAGAGCAATGAGTTCTTCCAACTCTCTTTTTGATATAGTCTAGAACTAAAACCTTCAGGTGTAAGTTCTACGGTGACATCCAAGAAATCCAAAGCCTCACGTGAGCTCTTGATGTCAAATCTCAAGAAGGATGTGGTAGAATGTAAGAATTCCAAAAAGGAAATTAACCTCTGTTCATCCCCCTTCCAGGCAATAAAGATCTACAAATCGTAGATAGACCCCTATATATGGACTCCAATCTCTATGACTTAAGACATGTTTCTTTTCCCAAAAGGAAAGAACTAGGTTGGCGTAAGAATTAGCACAGGGGGTACCCATGGCTACCCCCTGTGCTTGCCTAAACACTGATCCATTGCTCAAGAAAACATTATTCTCCAAGACCAGTTTCAGTGACTCCTGTATAAGGAAAAGTTCTCTCTCTGCAACACCCACA
>NC_056736.1:807474021-807539021 GCF_019279795.1 Protopterus annectens
CCTGAGCATTTGAGATGTTTGGGGGGCTACAATCCTCTGGTATAGATATCTCTCCTTTTGGGGGGGGAGGGAGGGAATTTGCACTGAACCTGTCAGCCAGTATGTTGGCAATGTCTGTATGTTCAGTGATTTTTACATCATTTTGAACTAATTCTGAGCATATCTGGGAGTTTCCTCCCAGGTTTCTAACATAGCTAAAAAAGGCCTTATGATTGTCTTTTGAGTCCTTAGCGATTTTTCTCTCAAAATTTGCCTTGGATGATTTTAAGAGAGATCTCAGTTTTTTACTTATGATGATCAAGGGTGTCTTCCCTTTTACGGATTTTGCTCTATCTTGTAGTAGCTTCCTCCTTTTGTTGTAGAGCTTGTTTATGGCTGGGGTCCACCAGACTAGACGCTTTCCTTTGGTACAAAGAGTCTTTGTTTTGTTTGGGATTGCCTGATCCATGCAATCCTTGAGGTGCTGGTAGAAGGCATTTGTAAGTGATTCAGCGGTTTGAGTAATGGTTTCCACTGGCTCGGGGGCCTTGAAATATATCTAAGACAAGACCTGTGTGATGGAAAGACAAAACATAACAGACAATCCTCTGGCCAACATGTGGATAGGCCCACAGCTGAGAGCTATGCAGTCAGTCTGGATTTCATGCTAAATTAGTATGCACACACAATCCCTGTAACACTAGTGGTATAGAATGCATATAACAACACTATTCACACTGTCTGCAGGTCTGGAACTTTATACAAATATGTAGCTGGTCTGTGTCTGCAAGTCCTCTTGAAGGAGGTATTGCTACCTGCTGTCTATAACACTGCTGGCCACACACAAGAAAGATGTCCTCCATACATGAAAGGTAAAGGTACCAAGCCCACATAATATAGGAATTTATAGTAGTGGGTTTCCATGACAGTGGTAATTGGAAGTACTGCACAGCAGGCTGCATGCAGGTAGCAATTGGTGGACACTGATTGGTGCAGGGGTGATCACCTGATCATGTGCATCACCTACAAAATCCATGCTGCAATCTATTCAAAGCAGCTCAATCCATTTAGTGGAGAGAGACAGAGATAGAGAGTGAGAGAGAGAAAAAGAAAACAACAAACAAACAAGCAAACACACATCCATCGATCCACACAGCAAACTGTATCCAGAAGAGACAACATTCCCACAACAGGTATGTGACGCATATATGCATGTAATTGAATGTATTACTTGGTCCATAATACTGTGATAGATGATGTGGAGTGATTTATATGTGCCAACAGGTGTTGTTGTAATGATGTCCAGCTGAACAACTGCTATGGACAATAGTGTCTGTCCCTAGGGGTAGTGAGCCACACCTGTCAACTGTGCAGATCAGCACTGACTGACAAGATGTAAGCCATCATAGTGTGTGTTGTGTACTGCAAGACATGTATATTAGTGTGGCCAATAGCTGGTCATGGAAGTAATGCTGTTATGATGGACACATGAGTTACAGAGCCCACCACTTGCAGGACAGTCATGTTAACATGTAATGTAGCATGCGCAAATGCCATAGGTGTGTAATAGGCTTACCTGCAATCTGCCCCTATATATACCCCCCTAATGTTAGGCTGTGTCCACATGTGACACCTGTCTGTGTTGTAGCAAGGCAGAACAGTGTAGCTGTACAGGAAGGAGAGTTAAAGAGTGTGGACCTGATGTCTGAATGCATGCTACATACACACACACATATATATATATATATATATATATATATATATATATATATATATATATATAGGTATATATGTGTATATATATATATATATATATATATATATATATATATATATATATATATATATATACACACACACACACATGTATGTCTACAGATATACAGACACTTATATATGTATATATATATATTTACTAGTGTGTCACCCTCATGGAGACACTAAAGGTCACCATAATTTAATCAGTGAATCCTCAGCAACAAAAAGCTAGAACTTGCCACTACTATGATCACTAGGATTTGGGATGTTATGTTTGTTTATTATGCCTTATAATTCAATGATCTATCAAAACTAACTTAAAGGACCCACCTAATAAACCTATACTTAACCTCGTTATTACACTGTTCTAAACAGCATATTTTGTTGAGACCTAGCACATGTATGGAATTTTTTAATATAAAACAGCATCCACTCTTATACTGGTGCACATTTAAGAAGTTATTCGTATATGTCTGATAAGAAGAATGTTTTTCTTTATTAAAACTATTATGTATTGTCCAGAATTGCCTGGTACCAGCAGCATTTCCAGCTGATGCTGTGACCTGCTTTGTTAAATGTTATATTTATGAGTTAACATATCTGTACAATGCTAAGTATGCTAAAATTGCATTACTCAACTGTTTTTTAATACTGTGTACCCTATGTACATGTCTTTTTATAGATTCTTTCTAGAATCCTTGCCTTAATACACCAACCTAGATAACTTGATCTGACAGCTAGCTTACCTGCTATACTATTATTTTTTATTACTGCATTACGGTGTGAATTTGTATAGTATTTTGTCCTATTTCCCTAACACTTTATGCATTCTCTAAGTTTCTAAAGACTTTCTTTTTTTCTCTTCACTACAGCTACCTCCCTCTCTCCCAAAGTTCCAGGCTCCTCAATTTGCCTATCATGTACTAAGAGTCAAATCTTACTGCCTAATGTAAAGGATCCCAGCAATAATCTCCTACTGTCTCATCTAACTACCATATATCTCTGTACCCTTCCAAGAAAGGAAGCCAGAAAGTATGTAATTTTCCTAATAACCTGGTTATTATGCTTTTATTGTAACTAATACTTTCAAGCAGTCTAAGGTACACTTCTACAACAATCTCAAAACACTGTGCTCATCGAATAAACTACTTGTTAACACTATCAAAGCAAACTCAGCATGTAACTCCCTTTTTTCTAATACAGTGGGAAAGAACTTGAACATACTTCCCTGTGAACTTCTATCATTGTCCTCAACAAAGTTTTTTAAACACAAACTGAAACCATATCTTAGAATGCACTGGCTTTGCCCTTGTTCTAACCCTGATTAACCTGTCTCAACTACTAATAGGACCCCTTTTACTTTCCTAATACTTATTTTAAACTTCATTCTAACCAATACTAGCTATCTCTCTTTTATATCAAGCTTGTGTAGATAAGCACAGAGTATCTGCTGAATGTCCACTAATTTTTCTGTCATTTGTCAGATTTTTTATTTTTTTTTTCATTGTGTTTCACTGCTGGAATGACTCTAAATGAATCCATTTGTAATAACTTTATGTATTGACTTTTTTAGTAATGTATTAAATTATTACTTTATTTCCTTTAGAATCTTTACGAAGTGGAGCTTTTCTCCTCAGGCCTCTACTGAAAATGGACATGTATCCAGTCAGACTAGCCCGGTCAACAAATGTAAAATAAAAAAAAAAAAAAAAAAATATATACATGTATATATCTATATATATATATATATATATATATATATATATATATATATATATATAGAAGGGATCCGTGCGGATTACCGAAAGACAACATAACTGACAGAGATTCGGCCGGCCATACTTGCGTGAAAGTGCTTTTCAACGAAAAGCACTTTCGCGTACGTATACCTATTGCGGAGATTGCACTACAGTGGGGATAAGGGAAAATTCCCTTTTCCCCACTGTAGTGCGACCTTGGAGTGAGAATATTTAAGTAGGGAGTATGTGGCAGGCACAAGGGGGCTTGCCCCCCTGAAAAAACATAAAAGTAACGTTTTATTTTTTTTTTAAACACACTTTAACGAAAGCGCTTTTTCAGTGAAAGCACTTTAATTAAAGTGTGTTCGGTGATTGTGGATTCGAACTATTGAAGTTTAGTTCAATAGTCCTAGATCCATATACATATATATATATATATCTATATATATATATATATATATATATATATATATATATATATATATACATACATACATATATATATATATATATGTGTGTGTGTGTGTGTGTGTGTGTGTGTATGTCTACATATATTCAAACACACATGCACATATTTATATACATACATGTCCCCTGTTGTTGAATGACAGTGCTGCACGATATGTTTGAGGGAATATCACACATATCAATACACACACACACACATATATGTATATATATATATATACAGATATACATATATATATATATATATATATATATATATATATATATATATATATATATATATATATATATATATATATATATAGCAGTAAATGGGTGCAAAATGGACAGTTATGTCAAGTGTGAACCCCATGTTGGGAACACATTGCCCTTGTTTGTGAAAGTGGGACTGGTAATTTGGGGAAGGATAGTAGGTATATTTGGGGAGGTGGGTTGGGTTGGAAGACAGAGAAGACAGCATACAGGGGTGGTATATGATATGTGGTGGGTAAACACCCAAGATGGGGAGTGCTGTCTGGGATGTGGAAGCCTATGAGCCTGGATATGGAAACAATGGGACCAAGGTCCCCACCCATGGGCAGTCACAACATCATCTTCACGGCTCTGAATTTGCCTGGGCTGGGGGCTGAGCAGGAGGAGAATGCTGACCCTGTGAGTGTGTACTGAGGACCTCAAGGTGCTGTAGCATATCCACCAAGTCTCTGTGGAGCTCCCTATGTATCAGACCCTGGACCTGACTTTGGGTGACAGGATCCTGTTCTTTGTGTGCTCTCAGGGGGGTGAACACCATCCCCTGAGGTGGTTCCACCCGGTAGTGCAGGACCAGTAGATGAGGAGGTCCCAGGGTGGGTCCCAGATGTGACATGGTCTGGTAACATGGGAAGATGAGGTGGGAGAGATGATTCTGCTGGCAATTGTTTCCCAAACATGATATTGTGTTACTGTTATAGAACATATGTGGGTAGTAATAGTCTACACATTCCCGGATTATGTCTAACAGCATGTATAGATATCACCATTAACACAAAACAACAAATGTGCAGCAGTAACATAACAAACAGGACACATGCATATATGGAACCATAGTGGACCTTACAATGGCATGCAGATGACATTGTCCATAACAGGCCACCAATGATAGTGTTTCAACATGGAACATGACTACAAACACATAGCACACATTTTTGTACAATATGATATATGACCCAGTGGTAGGACTTCTGTAGACATATCTGTTGAGTTGTGTGATCAGATTGCTGTTGCAGATATGCTGGGGGGAGACAGAGATGTGTATTAACAAATATGATAACCTTGCAATATGAGGTCTTCAGACCTGTTTCCCTCTTTATGTCTTTCAGGAAATATGACCAAAGAATGCCTGCCTATGTATACAGCAGAGGAGAATGATGTCATCATCACATACCTGGTGCAGCAAAACAACAACTTGTTTGAGTGTACAGCCCATGATCTCCAGGAGAGGACTGCCTGTGGAATGATCTTGTCCACAGGGTAAATGATGTTGGCTACATAACTGCAGTTATGAGCAGGTCCAGCATCGATACGATGATCTACTCCGCCATGCCCATCTGCATGCTGCTGCAGTTAGGGGGGGACCAGTTGCAATGGGGGGCATGCCATCCAGCCCACCTGACACATGTCGAGGAGCTCCTTGCCAGCCACGGGGCACCTGCCCACCTGCAAACACAACACCTGGTGTAGAGCATAGTAGAGGTGGGTGCTACCCACACAGTGGCAGAGGAGCATGCAGGTAAGGCCACAGGGCACATCAGTAGACTACTGTTGTGTTTACATCTGCACCTATAGAGTTAGATCATGTATATGTGAGATGAAATATATATAGTCTGTTGCTGCGTTGTAGTAATAAACAGATGTGCATAATCTGTAGTATTGTGGGTTTGTACTGTTGATGTACTGTAATGCGGCACCCACCCTGTACCAATTCCACAGGTGTGGCTACTGACATCACATGTCTCACACAATTATGTAGGTCCCTCTGGTATAACTCCAGGGCAGCAGCCTGTAGCTGGTGAGTATGGTGTTTGTTCAGGTTTGCCAATACACCGGTCATGTTATGGCCATTGTATGTTCCATGCACACATTTAACACACCTACCCATAATGCATGCTGTACTTGTTCACGTATTGTTGCTGTTAACTACACTGCATTACAGTGATCACCATGATGGTGTATCTGAAAGGTATGTAAGACTCCTGCAATATAACTAACATCCTATCCTTGCAAGATGTGTGCACAGAGAGGAACATAATGGTTGGACAAATGGCCTACAGTAGGGACATGTCTACAGTGCTACAACAGTGTATATACCACTATTACAATGGCAACTGTTACAGATATACACTACGGCATATCACAATACTGCATTCTGCAACCCTTACAACCTGCAATGTGGTCCTAGCATGAGCAATGAATGTGTAATATGGAATCCTATGTTAGGACAGCGAATATGGGGATTACATACCCTCACAAACACTGTAAGCATATGTGTGGATACACTCCAGATAACATATTGTGGAAGCAGCTTTTGTGGTGCTGACAGCATGCATTCTTCATATGTATGGACCTTCCAGCAAGTACAGGTCACCAATGTCACACCAATAAATGGTCTGCTGTCCAAGATGTTTGGCCATCAAATGTGCCTACTTACCTGCAACAGAGGCAGCCTTGGCTTGCACTCATCTTACATGCCATAGCATGGATCTCATACCCAACAGGTAGCACCCAGGAGTTGGACATGTAGCCATACCTCACCATTGCATATACCATGGTAAACAGTGCAGGCAGTCATGTATGCGGTGAGGATGTATGGGACAGGATTAATGTAGAAAATAAACAGATGGCCATCCAAGACAGATGATGTCACATGTTGCAAACTGGTCATGCAGACTGCCTAGTAACACGCCACAACACTGAGGGAGTTGCAGGAATGTCTAGCAAGTATTAGCTGTGCAGTACCTGTGTCAGCAATTGCCTGGACTCTGCATAAGTGTGGCCCATGGGTTAGGGTAATCAAATGGGACAGTTGTACAACAGAAAACATCAGCCAGGCCTCTCTACAGGTAATGTATGCATACCAACAATGGTCCCCAAAAGACATGTGTTGTAATGTGTACTGGTGTACCAAGACCACATTGGAAATCTACAGACAGTATCAATTAAGATACATGTGCTGCACAAACAACACCTCACCCCACCTCAGGCCCACCATCCCCATCTGTACATTTCTGTGCTAGTGTACACCTGTATATTTGCCATTCATTAGCAGGGACTAGGCTGGTACACATGGTGTTCAGTGTTTGGGACACTGCAAAATGACACATGTGTAGGCCATAGTTGTCAAGCATCTGCAAAAAGGCTGAGGGTGGGGAGGAGGAATCATCATGACACAACAGTGCACTGAAGCAGAGAGCCAAAGGATGCTATGAATGGCTGTATCTGCACACAGTCAAGGTCAGGAACTGTGGCAGACATAACCCTGACTCCACAGCAATAGTGATGGCACTGTGTGACCTCCAAGGGATGTGCACATAAGTTGAGATATGCAGAGTTGGGAGACATTTGTAGGGCAGACTGACCAAATACTGCCAAATGCAGATGGCCCATGCAAATATACCCCTGCCAGGAATAGTGACTGCTGTACTACATATAACAGTAGGTGCAACAAACCATCATGATAAGGACGTGCACATATATGCATCCACATATTGTATGCATCTCAGTCAGCATCTGTACAGCTAACACATTTGTTTGACGCTGCATTTGATTGCACAGGTCATATGTCACATATCAGGTTCATGTAATGTTAACATATACAGTAACATGGTCCCATGGCGTCAAATCAATAAGGGTGTGTACACTCCACATAGCCACAGTAAGGTTTGAAGGTTATACATACATGCACCGCTGATGATGAGATCTGTAAATCAGACATCAGGCATTCACAAATGACATCTGCCCACATATCATCCCAGTTATGTGTCAGACAAACAGAAAGGGGCTGTGAGCAGCACAGCAAACATAGCTGACACAGTAATACACATTCAACAATGGTGTGTACACCTGTGAGTTGTGGTGCACAGTACATGCCAGGGTGCTGAACAGGTGAACAGCAATACTGTGTACATGGGTGCAGTGTGTTCCAGGGGAAGGAGCATCACCTACTAACACAACACATGCATCACAGAGATGTATAATGTTGCTAGCAGGGATTTACTATAGCTGCACTGCATGCTGTTGCATGCCATATGTCATGCATGTTGACAGATGGGTAATAGGAGATTTGTGTGTAATATCTTTGTACAACCTCACTTGTAAGTGTATGTGTGTATGCGTGTGTGTGTGTGTGTGTGGGTGTATGTGTGTGTGTGTGTGTGTGTGTGTGTGTGTGTGTGTGTGTGTGTGTGTGTGTGTGTGTGTGTGTGTGTGTGTGTAGCTGGGGCATTTTGTCTGTAAGTACAATCTGGTGGAGTGGAGGGGGTTGATGTATGTAGGATATGTGTGTGTAAGTGTGTGTTTGTGTGTCCATGTATGCACATGTGTGAGTGTGGGGTTGTTCATACCTCTCAACTTCCCTATAAAATTGTGTAGTACATGGACATTGACAGACACATGAGACATCAGTAATACTTTTCTGACATGTAATCTCAGGACAGCTGATAGTATAATAATGTCTGTAGCATGAAGCATGCATTGGGAGAGGAAACTAGACACCAGAGATACTGCTTTAATTGCAAACAGCAGAAACATGAAAGAATACCCACATATGTAGCACTACAGATGCATTGAGAAATTACTAGACAACACCAGGAGTGTTTCCAAATATCACTGTAGTCCACATAAAAAGTTAATAGAGCAACAGATCCTGCATCTACTGAACAATAGTTACATATGACACTCCAGTGCGTGACATTATTGAGTGACTGTAGTAGTCCATAACATAAGAGGGCCATGCTCAAGATGTCCGGACAAACCCATGGTGAACACTGGATGACATCAGCGAGACTTTGAAATAACGACTCCAATCAATTCAAAAAGGTAATGAAGTAACAGGTCGTGTTTTGTTATCACTTTTCTAGGCAATTAGAAGAATGATACATTAATGATTGGTATTATTGACTGTAATTATCCAACACTGTTGCACGATGGGGAACCTAAGAGAATAAACTAGGGACAGTCTGTAAACTCAGGGGCAGGTAAGTAGTATGGTGGAATGTCAGGGTGTGTGTGTGTGTGTGTGTGTGTGTGTGTGTGTGTGTGTGTGTGTGTGTGTGTGTGTGTGTGTGTGTGTGTGTGTGTGTGTGTGTGTGTGTGTGTGTGTGTGTGTGTGTGTGTGTGTGTGTTTGCGTGTGTGTACTGTTAAACAATAACATACAGGTCTTCAAGTGTGTTTCTTGTTTTCCCCTCACAGGTGGCGATGTGGGTCATAGTCTCTCCTGCAGGCAATCTGATGTTGGTGTCCATACAGACACTGAAAATGAAGATAGATGTGTTGAAGCACAGGAGGGGATGTCAGAAGCTGAAGCTGCACCATCGTTTGACATCCCGCTGTTATCCACCCCATCCTTGCACACAGTCACAATGCCTATACATACCCCATCACCAGTGCCCATAGCATCAGGACAGTTGGTAGGTTGTGGCATGGGACAGGATAATGTGGTATCTATGGCGAGTGTGTCTGGACACAGCAGCCATGGCTGGATGTCCGGCAGGGTGCCACATATTCAGATGTACAGGGGTGCACATTGGATAGCTGCTGGTCATTGTGTCCCTGCCAGAAGTGCTACATCTGGTACCACCAGACACATGTTTCAGGCTGTCATGGAGGTGCAGGAATGTATGGAATGGTACACCAGACAGGCTCTGAGGCTGCAGAGGGCTACTCATTCACCTGTTGCTGACAACATCCGTGTTCTTGTAGGTGCCCTCCATTATTTTTCAGAGGTCATGGATAGACGGTTGGGTGAGATGGTGGGACTCCTCAACTGTGGAATGTCCGTGCTCGAGCATGTGGTGGGAGTGGTGTGACAGACACGTGGATGTAGACCAGCAACACCAACAGCTGGAGGTTGACGTGGATGTGCAAGAACGCCAAGGAGCTCCCATAGTGGTAGTACAAGCCCCAGCACTTCAGGGGGGTGCAGTCCATACCAAATCACAGCAGGCTACATGCACGTAGCCCTGGCCTGTCCCAGGAGGGACCTGGTTCCAGCGGACATATGCCATCATCAGGGGAGAGTAACATATCATGGCTTGTACCTGGCCATGCCTGTGGGACCCCTGGCAGGCACAGTTCTCGTGTCCATGGCCAGAGGCGGTGAACTGCATACCCTGACAGGTATGGTCTGCAGCTGTCCAACAAACACCTGTATAGAGCAGCCACATGGCAGAACTGTGTGCATGCATACTCACACACAATACAAACACAGCTAGGGTAACCCCATACCTACATACACCACATCACCATGGCCATATCAATTAAACCCCCTCACTCACACACATGGTGTCACGCGTGTGGCTCAGCCTAGGTCTGTGGCAAACCAACAACACACCCTGTGCATATGTTGATACCTGTGCCACATCCCTGTCATCCATAACATCAATGCAGAGACAGGCTAATATGGTTCTGATGCACACGGTGACTGTACTATGGTGTTCCATTGTAATGCTGTGTAACATGTTGTCAGCAGTAAAGTTTAATGCTTACATGTCAGGAAGTGTAGCTGTCCAGCCATGATACATTCTAGCTGTTACTAACACTGAGTGATTTTGGTCTCCATAATGCAATCCATTTGTGTTATAGGTGTCCATGTGTCATAAGGAGGATGGTCTGCTGTTGTATCCTGCAAGGGTATGGCACTGTGGTGACACCTTGGCTGTGCCATATCCTGGATACAGGTGAACACATGTCACAGGTCTGTATAACAGTTACTGCACGTGCCACATGGCTGATAGGTCTGAAGGTGGTGTATACAGGTGAGTGCATGGTGGCTGCTGTCAGCAGCCCTTCTACACTGGACAATGGTAAGTGTACTGGGTGGTACACACCACGTGTTTGTGTATAACACACACAGAGGCTTTGGTGTTGATGGAATACACAAGGAATACTGTATACATGGATGTATGTACCTGTGCAAGGAACACATTGTAGCCTATGTAATTCCATCAAGCCAGAATAGGTACAACAACACATTGGGAAATAAGCAGTCCAGTAATTTAATTTCATTAACGATGGTACTGGCAGGGTATATGTCCCCTTCCCCAATGTAGTGCAATCCTCAAATTGGTAAACATAGGTGTGCTGGAGGTCTATATTATTCTAATGAAAACTCATTTCAGTGAAACCTGTTTGAGCAACACATATTGAGTGAATGTCTTAAATATTGAAGAACAAAAAAAAAAAACCTAACACACGAAAACTATCACTAACTGTTTTATGCAGGGAGGCAAGCCCCACTGTGCCCCCACACCCCCGCTACTTAAATATACTAACTTGAAGATCGCACTACATTGAAGTAAAGGGAAGAATTCCCTATGGCGATCTCCATTCACTTTTGCGATATTTGAGAAATTTGCTCAATATGTGCCACTCAAATGGGTTTTGCTGAAGTGAGTTTTTGTTGGAATAATGTAGACCCATGTGCTGGTGTGGGTGGTACAGCCCTATCCTTTGGAGATTGAGAGGTGCTATAGAACTGCAGACAGTGTGATACACAACTACTTAACCTGTTAACATAAACTGTACAGTATTACGGTCAGCTAAGTGGGGGGATATACTCAACAGTAACTGCAATGATGCTGGTTGTGTCCACAACAGCCACACCCAGCTATATATATACCAACCCCAGTATCACTGCAACTCCTATACAATGGGGAGGAGGGCATTTCATATCTACAACTAGTTGTGATGCAATGTATTTCCACAGGATGATATCTGCGAAATGTTGGCATATCCCAGGCAGTTCTCGGACAGATGACTTCCTTGGACATGTATATTCTGCAGACAGAAGTAGATTCCTTCACATACACACACACTCATACTTGGCAAAACTGGGACTAGATCCCTACCTGGGTATGTAGTGCTAGTGAGTGTGTGGCCTTAATTGCACACACCACACAGCTTTTAGGATGAGGTGTGTTCCAGGTTACATGTTATGTGAGGAACATCCCCAGGCCTGTACAGTATGGTAATGGGGGATATACTGGTTGTTTTTGGACAATACATAGTGTGACATACTGTCATATACACATTGACCAACACATAACAGTCAGACACACATCTGAGAGACACGGGCTTATCACTGCTAACTACTTTGTTAGTGTGTCCATTGTGTTACAGATAAGTTGCAAACAGCACATGCATAACTGGGCTGGATAGTGTTATCAGTTACTTGTATTGTTGATGGTGACAGTGGTCCCCATACAGTGGAACATGGGACATGTATCGGGGTACCATGATGTAAAGACAGTATACCCAGCACCCACACCCCACAGTGGATATTATACGTACTGAAACCCATGATAACAGTCTGACATACCGACCATCACACATTGACCAGGACTGCAACACAACCCCTTGTCTATCCCAGGGATTTGCATCTAATGCACATGCCACAGGCATAGTAGAGTGATGCATTGTCATGTCTCTCCTACGGTCAGCAACATAAGTATCCCTAATACTGTGTGGCAAGACGTATTGTATTAGGAGAATGTAGCCTCAGAATGCTGTACCCTACAAATAAACACAAATGCACACATACACACACTTTCCAGAACTCAGTGCGTATCCCATGCCTATCAACCCATTTGTACAATAGTGTTGTGCTGGTACTGCAAGTCCCAGGTTACCCTTAGGGAGAAGAGTGTAACAAGGTACATGTAATGTCCGGTACAGCAGCAGCCACATTTAACTATGGTAATGGGGGGTGTGGTGGGTGTGAAGGGCCTTGGGGTATTCTCAACTACAGGTCTACAAACACACATACACTGATATTCTCAGTAATGCACATGTACACATTTGTCAGCACTGGGGTCCATTGGTGTAGGTGTTCATAGGTCTGTACCTTTTGAGGTGCAACCCAGGATGAAATTTGTTACATCTGATCATATTTCCAGAAAGCCCAGGGGTTTTCGACCTAGGTCTATACTTAAAAAAAAAGGTAGGGAGTCTGCTACCTCTGGGGATGAGTCATCATCAAATACGGATTGGGAGGATGGCCACACTAGAGCTTCATAAGTTTGCAAGCGGAATCATTTAGAGCATCGTTTGACAGGGGGGATCCCTTTAGGCACAGAGCACAGAGATGAGGGGGGAGGAAACATAAAAGACGCTATGGGGTGATTCTTCAGAACATGACCAAAATTTGATTGTTGAAGTGAATAATGTACACAATATTTCTTCTGCTATACTCAATGGACAACAACTTCAGGTGTTAAATAAAGGATTGGGTTTTGTGCCAGGATTTTGGGTTCCAGAGCATTATTTTGCAAATGATGTTTTCAGCTTTTGTCATACCCTTAATTTAAAATTATTTTTTCAGGATCTGAAAGGGGACAAAGTAGAACAATCTGGCCTCAGATCTTTCCGATTCAGACCTTCACAGTTCAAACCTCCAATGTCACCTATAGTACAGGCCTTTCAGAATGAGGTCCTTAAGGATTTACATTTAAATCTGGGCAAGTATAATATTATTAAAGACAATCTTAATTCACAAGAAAGATTGTGTGTTGAACATTTCATTAATAATCATGATATTGTCATTCTACCGGCGGACAAGGGTGGGGCTGTGGTGGTTCAGAATTGGGTGGATTATGAGGCAGAGACAGAGCGACAACTGTCAAATTAAGTTCATTATATGGCAATGCCTACCGACCCAACAAGTAAGTTTAAACAGGACATTGATCAGTTTTTGGATCTAGCAGAAGAGGAGGGTATTATTACTCATGATACGTGTTATCATCTAAAGGTCGATCACCTCAGACAACAATATATTTACTTTTTGCCTAAGATCCACAAAGATCCCAATAGACCGCCTGGTCGACCTATTGTCTCTGGTAGAGGCTCGTTGACTGAGCCCTTGTCTGAGTTTCTTACACATTATCTTAAACCTGTGTTGTCTCTGATACGGGCCATAATACAGGATACCACACAGTTCCTTGCCATTATATCTGATATGCAACTAGAACCGGGCTGGCTCTTATGTACTCTAGATGTCACCTCCTTATACACTAGTATCCCCCACTGGGCGGAACTTATTTCTTTACACTATTGGCTTGATCGGGCCAATATGTATAGCCCAGGTTTTAATACTCTTCTGGTTTGTATGGCTGAATTGGTCCTTACACATAATGTTTTTTATTTCAAGGATCATTGTTTCTGGCAGGTTCAAGGTACTGTTATGGGGGCTTCTTTTGCTCCCATATATGCAGACATGTGTATGGCTTACGTGGAAGAACAATTGATCTATGATAGCAATCATAATATTTTTAGGAATGAATTAGACATTTGGCGGAGATATCTTGATGATTGTTGGTTGGTGTGTAAAGCGGATGAGGCATTTTTATTTGAATTCATGGAATATCTGAATTGAAACAAGTGGAGTGTTGAATTTAAGTTAACTTTTGATAGATCGGAAATCACTTTCCTGGATGTGCTAATTAAGAGAACTGAGTCGGACACTTTGGAAAGTGAGCTATTTAGGAAGTTTCCTCAGTTCAACACCCTACTTCATGCCACGAGCTTCCACCCACAACATGTCATCAGGAACATCCCCAAATTGTAATTTCTATGTATCAAGAGAATTTGTTCTGATTCCTCCACATATGCCCACCATCGCCAGGAGTTAACAGCTAGATTTAAGAGCAGGGGATATCAAGCAGGTGACATCACTAGGGCCAGCCGGTTTGCTAACCAACAAGATAGGATATAGTTGCTATCATATCATACTAAGCCAATAGATCAATCTCAGAAGCTTAGATTAATCACCACTTATGGCAGGAACACTAGGAGTTTTATGAATATTATTCAGAGACATTGGTATGTATTACAGTCAGACAACTCATTGAATAGATACATCAAAGATCGGTGTTCTTACTCTTTTCATAAGGGGAAGTTATTGTGATCTTTATTTAGTCATTACAAAAGGATGTTTAATCATCCCTCTAATCCCCCATTTCAAACAACTATAACTGGGCAACCATTGGTTGGTTGCCATCCATGTGGGCATTGTTTATATTGCCCAAGGGTGGTCAAGTCGAATAGTTTTAGCAGTCACAATTCTGTACGTGTTTATGATGTTTCTTTTTTTTGCCAATTGCAGTACCAGTTGGGTTATTTATTTAGCCCAATGTAGCTGTCGGGCATTTCATGTGGGACAGACTTCCTGGCCCTTCAAATTAAGGGTCGGGGAACATCTAAGTGATATAAAAAACAAAAAGGTTTTAAGTTCTCTATACAAACATATACTCAAACATCCCACTGGGGCTTTCAGCTTTATGGTTATTGATCTTATCAAGCTTAAGAATTCAGATGTCTATACATTGCATGAGTTATTACCCAATAAAGAAAAAAATGTAGAGTGTTAAACTGGGAGCCTTATTTTCACCAGGGTTGAATGAACAATTTTAACTATTGGCAAATAGTTCAATATATATACATTTTTTTATATACTTTTGTCATATATAGTCATTTTGTTATATATTAATTATTTAAACATATTTTTTGTGACACAGTTATGTAATATATTTTCATCCATTAGAGAGTGCTGCAGTATTGGGTATAAATTAATGTGTTTAAATAGTGTCTTCCATGTATTACTTTTGTAGTGTGGTCACTGAGGAAGATGCTTGCCAAAACTGGTATGACCCCACTGGGGTATTTTTCTATGGAGGAATGAAGAAATAAATACATTTTGTTGGAGGCTACACTAGAGTGCTGGCATTTTTTGTTGTTGCTTCGTTTATGTGATACAGCCGTGCACTTGCCATTCGTGCAGGTATCAGTGCTTCCTTCATAGGTGTGTACCAGGCTTTTGTCCCTGGAGAGATGGGAAGTGTAGAGGATGTGTGTACAGTGGTATCATGCCACCTGCCATGTGCCAGCAGGCCATCTATCAACAGATACCACAGGGGTGATCCACAGGGTGAGAGTTATATGCATCAGCCAATCATCTGGTGGCCTCTTGTTGAGGGCCAGTAAGGTGTTCCACGTGACATGTATGCAACATGTATTACATAACATGGTCAGTGTCTGTCTTGGAGATCTGTGCCCAAGCATGTTGTGTTGACTGTGGTAGTGTAGTTGAGGTATCCAAGGCATGTGGTGCATACAGGGTGTGGATTCCTACCTGTGGCATTCATAACACAGCTGGGCAGACATGTCAGTATCAGTAAAGCATAGATTCCCTGTAAGTAGCCAAGATGGATACCTGACATCTGCACAGACAGGCATCAGCTAGCCAACTAGCTATGCATTAGAATGAATGTGTTGACAGAGAGATGTCTGAAACTGACAGGTATGCCATTGCTACACGACAGCAGCCCTCACTGACATGTGCTATACACAGAGTAGTCTACAGTTATTTTCCACATGTCAGATCATTATCCAGTAGGAAATATTTAATGAGACACAGCTCACACACCAGGAATATGACAATGAGGACTGAGAGTCCATCTTTGCATGCAGGGGTGTTTGGTTTCAGTACTACAATCTGCAATCTACTCTTACTTGGGAAAGCACTGTCAAATGTAGTAATGTAATGGTACACTACATGCCAGTGTGACTGCATATAACCTGGGATACTAACCATGTATGTAACACATTCAAACAGAAAAGAATGTTGTACAAACCATATATACTCAGGTGTCCCAGACAGTAGACTCACACCCCTTGCTACTTTAATGACAGCACATAGACACATGTTATGTACATGACATTAAATACACTTATAAAGAAGTCATTACCCTGATATTTTATCAGACCGGAATGTGAGCACTAATTACCAGGGCTGAGCCATGCTTAGCAAGTTTCAGCATTGCTGCAATATAAATGCTAAGCACATTTGTGCACTGGCAAGCGAAGCCTACATGGTGTTAGTGCCTGTGCATTTAACCATACGTTAGCAGCACTTACCATTGCACAAATCCGCTTAAAGCTGCTCAAAACTGCATTAACCACTCTGTATCCAACAGCCCTTGTTCTGCCCAGCAAAGAAATAAACAGCCCTTGTAGGTCTTGAAGCCAGGTGCCTTCTGTGGAAGGTTGGGCTCCGGGCTGGCATCTCGACACTATAAAACCCCACTGCCAATCATGAGCGAACAGGTGATCCACTGTGGCGACCCCTAACCGGGAAAAGCCGAAAGAAGAAGAAGTAGGTCTTGAAGCCAGAATCCTATACACTATAGTCACAACAGTTAACCAATAAGCCATCACAGATGTGAAGACAGTTGTTGTTTTTCCAATATATATCTGTCAGTACACATACTGAATAGTATTGAACAACTATGACTTCTACAATTGTGTAGCATCTGTTAGTGATATTATTGTTGAATCACGTATGTTGTTATATCTAAATATACACATACCAGATAAATACAATGTGATACATCTGAGAAGGTATATGCAACAATCATATTTACACACAAGGATATGTATATATATAAATATATATACATATATATATGTGTATGTGTGTGTGTGTGTGTGTGTGTGTGTGTGTGTGTGTGTGTGTGTGTGTGTGTGTGTGTGTGTGTGTGTGTGTGTGTGTGTGTATATATATATATATATATATATATATATGTGTGTGTTTATATGTAGATATATATATATATATGTGTGTGTGTGTGTGTGTGTGTATGTGTGTGTGTGTGTGTGTATGTATATATATATATATATATATATATATATATATATATATATATATATATATATATTTGTGTCTATATATATGTAGATATCTATAAATATATGTATATAAATGTGTGTGTGACGAGGGTGGACAGGATTAGGAATAAGTATATTAGAGGGTCAGCCCAGGTTGGAAGGTTTGGAGACAAAACCAGAGAGGCACGATTACGTTGGTTTGGACATGTGCTGAGGAGGGATGCTGAGTATATTGGGAAAAAGATGCTAAGGATGAGGCTACCAGGTAACAGAAAAAGAGGAAGGCCTAAGATAAGGTTTATGGATGTGGTGAGAGAGGACATGCAGGTGGTTGGTGTGACAGAGCAAGATGCAGAGGACAGGAAGAAATGGAAACAGGTGATCTGCTGTGGTGATCCCTAACGGAAACAGCCAAAAAATGATGAAGATGATGATATATATATATATATGTGTGTGTGTGTGTGTGTGTGTGTGTGTGTGTGTGTGTGTGTGTGTGTGTGTGTGTGTGTGTGTGTGTGTGTGTGTGTGTGTGTGTGTGTGTGTGTGTGTGTGTGTATGTACATGTATTTATGTATTTATATGTACATATATATATATATATATATATATATATATATATATATATATATATATATATATCCATATATGTATGTATATATGTATATGTGTACATATATATATATATATATATATATATATATATATATATATATATATAGATATATATATATATATATATATATATATACACACACACACACACACACACACACACACACACACTCCTGTCTGTCCTGACACATAATAACAAGTGGAGCAGAGGTCACAAGCCCACATGCTACCCACTAGTTAGTGACATACAAATGTACAGCATCCCACTGCTTTGTCAGAAATACACAGCAGTTATTGTGGCTTAGCAGCAGTATAGCTGACAAATATCTGGACATGACATCACACTAGGTAAGTACACTGAGCTGCTAGGCATGTCACAAAGCACTGTGCAAACTACAGAGAGACTCCCACAACACTGGCCTACAGTTCTTATGGGGGAATACACATGTACCTGGAAACATAGCAGGCTCTACAGGCATGTAACAGCATGGAATAACAGACACATGTGTGAAAGTGCATACCCACAACCAATGTGAACACAGCCACAGACACATATGGTTAGCATGCTTAATATTAGAATATATGGTCTGTCTGATCAACACCATCCTCATATGTGCCACTCACACACTAGCCCTACATATACTGAGCCAATACACATTGTATTCTGATGTATGACTGTGGTATGGGACATGTGTATGTTTGGCTCTACAACCCTACAAACATGTAATTTGATAGGGTGCCATACAATGGAGCAGCATGCAACATCAGATAGAAAAGGACCAAGAAGAATCACATCAACCACAGTCTGTACACAGGTCAATGTACATATTCGCAATACACACACTATCAACAATCACCATAAGTACACAGACCTCACTACTGTACACACTACGACAGAATGTTCAGGTTTTGTCCTCAAATATAACCTCTACTATACATAACATGTCTTGCAGTATATCTCACTGGCTTGTTATCAGGTATGATGTCAATAAATAACGGTGTACTTTACATATACACTTCTTACTGCATGACAGATGTACAAAGGTTGACTGAGTTGTGGCTGGAGGCACAAACACAGGGCCAATATTGACATGTTGCTGTCATAACATCATACATTTACTGGTGTAACAGGGTTTGTTGTGACATATGTCTTATGAGAGATATGAAGTCAGTAACGTTCATGGCTGTCACCATGTACTGACTGCAATCCTCAGACTATGCTACTGCATTTCTAAAGATAGGTAATCTGTGAGTAACACAATGCACATAACACTCCAAACACTAGCCAGTCTGCAGATAGCCCTACAGGTGTGAGTTTCCTTAACCACATAGCACTGTCATGACAGGTATTAAATCATGTAGACCAGCCATATCCACAGAAGCCCTGTTAAAATAACATTACTTTAAATGCAGAAGAGCAAGACTTACATTATGTAGTCATGTCTGGAACATCCCCCTCTTGTTTGTTGGCCTGTCTCCACAGTGTATGTTGTAAGAGGTATATCCCACTACCCTCTGTGATGCTATTTGCCAAACACTGACATGAAGTCCTGCTTACAGTGAATGAAAAGGGCCAACACTCACATGATCTTCCTAGTTCTAGGAGTCTGTTTCCATCCAATTGGCTATGGGAATGTTACCACAGGTGTCCCACATGCAATCAGCTAGTGTGGGTCTTCAATTTGTGCACAGGCCATCAGCTGATCATGAGAATCTCTTACAAAACACAAGCTGCTGCCTAAGCAAAGCAGGCGTACTTCTCCACATCCACCAGAGAGAGAGAGAGAGAGAGAGAGAGAGACAGACAGAGACAATGTAGGAAAGGGAGGGGGTAGGAGAGTAAAAGCTAAGCATGTTTCTGCCACACACTTACCAGTATAGGGTTTCAAACCCCTGCCTGACTATGTATTGTTATTATATTTCTATGAAGTTATTGCTTGCGCCACAGAGCATACATATTGGATAGCTGTCCAAAGGTATATTTGAAGGTGAGTGACATCAGCAACAGTGATAAAGGAGGAATAAAGTAGGTGTAGTACATGTGCTCATCCACAAGAACAGGTGTCAAGGACGACACAGCCACACTCTCTCGGGGACTCACACATATTATCACAGTTGTCAGGGTCAGGATTAGAATTCCTAACTAACTAGTTTTCTACACTACAGTATTACACAGATATAACATGCACCACAGAGGTTAACAAGCTCATATATGGGCAAAGGATATGTCAAGGTGACTGACATCAGAAGGCATGCTTCAGTAGGCAATGGGATGTGTAGTGAGTGTGAATGGCTTCCAAATTATTAATCTCCACACACACACGCACACATGCACACACACACACACACACACACACACACACACACACACACACACACACACACACACACACACACACACACACACACACACGTTTGCCAGTACTGACATACATAAGGTCATTGCTTCACAGGTGTGTAGTGGCTGACTGTGCCAGAAGGCTGTACAAAGCTAGGCAAAGGGTATACCTTGGCATCAGGCCACATGACAATGGTCTGCAGTGTGCCTCAGGGGTGTAGTCTCTGGATTGGCCCACACAGGTGGGCATTGTATTCACCATCCACTCATCTTGGTTACTATTATGAGTGGCCAGCCATGTATGTGTTCTATATTCCATAACATGGACGGTGTCTAAGATGTGCACATGTGTCACATGCATGTTCTGTGACATGTGGAAGTGTACTTGGGGTGTCTGGGGCATGATGTGTGGACAGATTGTTATCATCTGATATGGCATTCCTGACCTCACGTGGCAAGAACTGGCAATGGAATTCAGGTTGACCCAGCACCTACATTGACAGCATGATACAGGTATTCACTGGTGTTAGTGGCATCTGTCCATGCAGGGCATGTGTATAAGGCATGGTATTTCCTTTGTGGGATACATTTGCTGACTCTACAGTTGTTGCAGGCTTCCAGTGAGGAACATAGCAAAGGACCACTGTGTGCAATGCTTTGTCTAATGTAGGGATGGGACAGGGTGCCATGTCCTCTGTAGTTCACTGCAATCACACCATGGTTACTATCTGTGGGCAATATGCAGGGAACTGCCAGCATAGTGGTTGTTACCTAGTCAAGTGTATTTGTGTATGAGATATGGGTGGAGAGTGTTCTCTGGGTAATACAAGGGTTGCCTATATTGTTCCCCAATCCATAATGTCACATGTAGGGGTATGGATTGTCTACACCAGCCTCTCTGCTGTTTGACATCTGTTGTCCTTGTAAGGTGGACATCATGATATATAATAGGCCCACCATATAAGAATTTTTCAAAACCTGCTCCACAATCACGACTACCTCCACACAGGATGCTCATGACAAACACACACACACACACACACACACACACACACACACACACACACACACACACACACACACACACACACAAACACACACAGTCGCACAGTTGCTATGTCCGGGATTAGAATTCCTAACTAACTAGTGCATCACACTATAGTATTACACAGTTGTAATACGTGCCATGGAGCTTACAGGGCTACTCCTTATCCAAAGGTGTATTTCAAGGTGAATGACATTAGCAGGCTTGCCAAAGAAGTGCAATGGAAATTGTAGTGACTGTGAATGGCCTCAAAAGCATTGATCCCTACACAGACAGACAGACAAACAAACACACACACACATACAAAGTTTCACAGTTGAGCGTAATTCGAACTTCCTGGGTTGGTCCAACAACACTTCAACAAACTAAATGAGTTGAAAGTAGCATTTGTTGTTTTAATAAAAAAACAGCGTTTATTAAGCGTTAAACATAAAATCTGCTTTTCGTTAAGCCACAACACTTAACTTCATCAGAAAAACAAAAGTTTACACCAGGGTTTAAATTCCCCTCCTCTTGTAACCCATGGTTTTCAAGAGCCAGTGTAATTGGTTGTGTGAAACTTTTTTCAAATTGATGTTAGTAAACTCCTCCCCTTCACAAATGCTACATTACTGATAAATAATATAACCATTCAACCAATTATTAAAATTCAATAAACCCAAAGTTATATCATCAATAAAATATGCATGTTAAAATGGAAAAAACTGTGTTTATTTTTCCATTTTTTGACATTTTTATGCCTCTAAAATCTGTTAAAATAAATAAATACATCGTCTAATCAGATAAGCAAATTTTCTTAATTCAAATATTTGTATATGTGTGTGCACACTTGTTAAACTATAGTGGTGGTATAGATGACTACCACACACATATATATATATATATATATATATATATATATATAGATAGATATATATATACTTTTTCAAACCATAGTAATAACGAGGCTAACTAGCACTTTCTTTCTTTTAACTCTAAAGACAGAGAGACAAATACAAAAAGTATTTTTATGTCTAATTCTGCTCTAAAGTTAACAGGTTATTTGGATCAAAAATTAAAAATTATTGAAACTTGTTAAAACCATATTGTGGTTGTTTTGATCCTATTTTATTAATTCTGTGTCATCCTGTTTGCGGTTTCATGGGTTGAAGCACTGAAACCTACTGTTTATCTAATTAAAATCCTCAATTTTAGAATACACATTATCAAACTTATTTTGTTAATCCCAGTGTAACGGCAGGAGTCTAAACTCAACTGCCAAATGAGTTCACACCTTTCTAACCTGAGGGAGTCAGGTCCCCCTCTTCCATCATTCTGGAACTGGTCAATTACCCGGAATTGAAATTGGTGTCCTGGGTATTCTAAAGTATGACTTGCCAAGGCGTTCTCTACTTTGTTTTTTCCCCATACAGTAGGTGTGCACATATACACTTTCACATAACTTTCTATTGGTCTTCCCGATATAAAACGCTGAGCACTGTATACAGTTTGCCATGTAAGCCAACTGCTTACTTTGGCAATCAAATTTACCTCTTATCTTGTATTTCTTATTCCTTACCATAAATGTCTGGCCAACCCCCATGTAGTTACAATACCTGCACATATTGAATTTATACATACCACTCCTGATTTCTACCATCCTCACTTTCCTCTCCAAGAGTTGTTTGAGATTACTGCCTCATCTGTACACTGTCTTTGGAGGCTCCACCACCTTTCCCCTCAGGGAATTATCATTAATGATTAAATCCCAATTTTTCTCTACAATGGACACAATACTCCTAGCATCCATACTGAATGTAAAGATAAAACTGTATGGGCTAATTCCTTGTCTGGTAGCCCTGTAGTCCATTGTGTCCTCCATCTGGTTGTTTAAGATATGTGTATACTGTCCCCTATCCCTTTTCATCTGGACTTCATTGATCAACTCCATAATGAAATAACTAGGGTAGCCTCTTTTCAAAAAGAGTTCCTTCGTGAAATTACATTCATCCGCAAAGTCATCATCTCTAGAAACCATCCTTGCAGCTCTAACCAGTTGGCCCTTGATTATGGAGAGGTACATAACAAATGGGGCATTGTATTCCATAATGGTTCTACTGAGAGATGACTATAGTGGGACAATTACCGCTTTTTTTCTGGATGAAAAGCCCTTAATGATGAGGTGTGCCACATAGGCAGATTTCCTGACTGTTGTGGTGATGTGGTTATTGAAGGTGAGACCACTGTCCACCTGTGTCCCTAAGTCTCTTATCACACTTTCAGTGTTTAGTGTACTGTCACCTATGTGGGTAATTCATGGGTACATGTTTCTTCTCAAAGGGGATAACTATACATTTCTTGGCATTGAGCTTCAGCCCAAGGCTCTGGCACCAAGCATCTGTTTCTGTAAGGCCCTTTTGTAGAATATCCACATCATTATGGATTCATTAATGGCTCCCAGTTTGCAGTCATCTGTGACCTTTGTTAGCCAGAGTCCCTTAGTGTTGGCCTGTACTTTAGAGCAGTAGATGCCAAACAAGAGCAGTCCCGGGACTAAACCCTAAGGTACTCCAATTGTCACTTGTCTGGAGCTAGATTTGGAGTTGGCTACTTTTACAGTGTGGGTTTGTCAGTAAGCCAGTTGGCAACCCATTGAGTGATGTAGGGATTAATGCCCAGCTTAGTATGTTTATCTATGATTCCAGACTGGGGGATGGTGTTGAAGGCCTTGGCGAGTTCCATATAGGCTGTGTAGACTGCCTTACCCTTGTCCACAGCTCTGGAGATTGATGCAAAGACGTCAATATGGTTCAGGAGACAAGATCAGCCCTTCATGAACCCAACCTGGGTGGGTCCAGTGTTTGAAGTTTGCCAATATCTTTATTTATAAGTTCTATGAGAATACATTCTATGGGCTTGCAGATCAGGCTCGTCAGACTGATGGGGTGGTAGTTCCCATGATCCAAGGTAGATCCCTCTTGTGGAGCAGAATAACTCTAGCTGTGCACCACTCAGTGGGCACAAAGCCTGAGGTGAGGCTTTGATTACACATGGCACTTAAGTGAGGTGCCAGTTCATTTTGTAGTTCATGTAGTACACAGCCTAGGATGTTGTCTGGTCCCATGGATGCTGTATTCTTAGCTTCGGAGAGTGTGGTTATTACCTGTGTGGCCATTAGTACCGGACTCTGGCAATGTTTCAGTATTGATATGGGCCCATTAGGGGGTGAGAGGGGGTGCAGTTGGCACTGAATTGATCTGCCAGAATATTGGCAATGTCTTTGGGATAAGTATATTTAATGCCATTCTGTTGTAGCTCAAAGCAGATCTGCACATTGCCATTTAGATTCCTTACATAGCTACAGAACAGCTTGCAGTTGTCTTTGGAATCTTTGGCTATATTATTTTCCTAACTAGCTTTGGAGGATTTTATGAGATCTCAGCTTCTTACTGAGGCCGGTAAGGGAGTTTTTGATCCTGTGATTTTCCTATTTTCTGCAACAGTTTCTTCCTTTTGTTGTAAAGTCTGTTTATGGCAGGGGACCATCAAATTAGCTTCCTTTTCTTGGAGAAGAGCATCTTGGTTGTGTTTGGGATGGCATGATTCATGCACGAGTGGATGTGCTTGTACAGTGCCTTAGTGTAGGATTCATCAGTCGAACATTCAGTTCCCATCTGCATGGTTATCATGAAGTTTGTCACGTCTGACTTGTGTAGCATGAAGTTGGCTTTGGAGAAGTTTTTTTTACAGAGATTTCCTTACTGGGGGTGGGGGAGGGATGTGGATGTCAAGGATGATTAGCTTATAGTCAGACCTGACCACCGAGGGGGTGACCATAGGTGTGGAGCATCAATTTCCCATGTTGGTAATGACCAGGTCTAGGATATTGGAGCCCCTGGTGGGACTATGGGTAAGTTGATCCAGGGCATTGGAAATTATGATCTCCAAGAACCATTGGGCAAAGGTGTTAGTACATGAGTAGTTTTCCCAGTTAATGGCAGGGTAGTTGAAATCACCCAGTATTAGGGTGTTTGGCTGTATCTTAATATTTTCCAGTAGGTTTAGAAAGGTGTAGTGAGAATCTTGGGGCTTGGTGAGGGATCTGTAGCAAGCTATACAATCTGGATTGCAGTCTTACCTAGTGTTAGTTGCACCTGGAGAACTTCAGATGCATTGCATTAGGCAACAAGCTTGGTGATGTGAATATGGACACTCGTCCACCTTTAGTGTTTCAATCCTGTTTTAGTAACCGACAGGTGTGGTAAGAGTTGCAGTCTGGTATTGCAGGGGTGCTCTCTGGAGCCTTGAACCAGGTCTTTGTTACTGCACAGATATTGATGTTCTCCATTTTTAGGAGTGCCTAGTGACTATGAATGGCCACAAAAGCATTGACCCCTACACACACACACACACACACACACACACACACACACACACACACACAGTCTCCATGTCTGGGATTAGAACTCCTACCAAACAAGTACATCACACTACAGCATTATGCAGTTATAGCATGCGCTACAGAGCTTATAGGGCTAATTTTTCCCAAAGGTGTATTTCAAGGTGAGTGACATCAGCAGACTTGTCAAAGTAGGGCAATGGGGAGTGTAGTGACTGTGACTGGCCACAAAAGCATTGATCCCTACACACACACACAGTTGTTATGTCTGGGATTAGAACGTCTACCTAACTACTACATCACACTATAACATTACACAGTTATAACACATACCATGGAGCTTATAAGGCTGCTCCTTCCCCAGAGGCGTATTTCAAGGTGAATGACATCAGTAGGCTTGCCAAAGTAGGGCAATGAGTAGTGCAGTGTGTGTGAATGGGTCATGAACCATTCATCTGGAAGCACACACACACAACACTCAGTCACACACAGGTTTACATTTAACAGAACCATGTATACAACTGCTAGATGAATAATGACTTGTACTGTCATGTTACACAGTTAAAACTGTGGTGGTGGTGCTGCGGTAGCATTGTCGCCTCATAGCACGATGTTGTCCTGCTCGATTCTCAGCTAGAGCGTCTTCTGTGTGGAGGCATACGTGAATGGGGCGTGCCTTCGTTGAAGGTTGTGCATCAGGGCTGGTAACCTGGTACGTAAAAATCCACTACCAATCATTAGTGGACTGGAGTTCCTCTGTGGTGACCCCTAACCAGGAAAAGCTGAAAGACACAAGCAAACTGTCATGTTACACAGTTATCACAAGCACCACAGACACTATAGTGCTGAGGGTACCAGAGGCAAATGTCTCCAGGGATTGACATTTGCACATCATGTGGTTTTAGCCAATTGGATGTGTGCTGGGTGGGACAGGCCTCATGATGGGAGGCTCTTTGTCACTGTCTGTCACTCTCTTACACACATCTATGTATGTGTAAGTTTGGCCTATTATAGTGTGTTGTCCTTGGATATATTTGTGTATTCCTATCCGATGTGTGTGCAAAGCATGACTGGTGTGCAATGTGGAGCATGTGTACAAACATCTGCAACTGTCAGATATGTATACTCTACTGTTGTTGTCAGATATGGGCTTTGTTTCTCCAAGTGTTGGAGCATGACCAGTATGACATTCTGTATTGAATATGTGAATCCATTCCAGGTAGGTTGTACTCCAGTGCAGGCTTTTGTATTTTACACCTACAGCTAGCAACCTGTTTCTGCAGGATATATGTAGATCGGTTGACAATATGGGGTCACAATGGGCAAAGGATAGTGGGTTACCGTAGGTAATTCTGTCTGTGCTGCTTCTGCTACATGGTTTTGGTGTTAACAGAGATATTCAGACATATGCACTGTTTTACACTGTGATGTTTTATGTCAACTACTGTCAGGTATACATATTTGCTTGCAGTAATTTCCTGGGGAACACAGGGTGAATGAAGTTGTGTCCAGTATTGTGGTGTGCAGCCTACATATTCTTGCTCAATCATACCATTCTGGAGGGGAAGCTGCACATACTTGCTGATGGGTCTGTGTAAGTGGTTTAACACCTTGGTACAGTGCTGCCTGAGGATCCGATGCTTGTACATCCATTGATGTGATAGTATGGCCATATCCTGCTGTGGCCATACCTCACAGCTGTACAGATTCACACAGGTTACTCTGAGGCAGGGCTCATATTTCTGGTCATTACCCCTTCCCATTGTGGTTTACAAGCAAGTTTGTAGCCACCCATTCCTGTGTTTGCAGGCAGGGATAGTATTTGCACACAGCTGTGTTTCTGACTTCACACATTCCATGGCGTCCATGCTTCTAGGCTATGATTCTCTGTTACTCTATGTTCTTCCAGACATTATGCAAACATTATCTGATAAGTTCCCTATAGTTGTCACTTCATCCCAGGAGTATTTAGGGGTTGGTCCACAGTTCATGCAGTAAGACATGGTGGACATGCTACTGGGATTTGTTGAAATGGCCTTGCATTTGGGTTCTTTGGTCTGTGTTATGTTGTTATTTGGGAGTCCATGAGATAAGATACATTGGCAGAATGGGTGAGACACTGGCCTTTGACAGAGGACTGTAGGGCATTTGGTAGTGATACAGGCCATCTGTAGCAGGCCATTGCATTGTGTCACTCCTACAGTCCCAGGCTGCAAGCCACTATATTCCCCTGGTGTGACAGTGTAGGTGTGCAAGGTGTTAATGTCAATAGTTTCTGTCCTTATTGATCCAGTGGTGTGGATGCTGGCAGGGTGCTGCTTACAGCTAGGGACACACCTGCATGGGACACCTCCTCAGCATGCTGCATTCTGTGGCTTTTCCCATATAAAGGTGGAGGTCATATTGTACTCATTCCCAACAGCATGGATAATACCTGCGAGGTACCTGTGGCTGATGGTGGAGTAAGCTGGGTGCATGTGTGCTATGGAAGCTACTTGCAGCTGACTCACAGATATATGTGGGGCATTCCACTAATGCTGCCTTCTGTGGGGACATCAGCAGTTTCTCAGTACTTCATCCCTGTGACTTTTGTGGTTGTCAATGTTTGGCCAGATGACATCAGTATTCCATACTACAAACCCAACTAATGTGCTGCTAACCTGTATGTACAATTCTAAAGGTGTGTCCATTTGACAGTAACATTTTATACACTCTTTGTCTAGGGTACTTCCACCTGTGTACTGTTTGTATGTCTGGGCCCACATTCATGCCATGTCAATCTTTCAGATGGTGACAGATATTACAGCTGAACAATTAGTATGGCGTACTGCTGGAATCTGTCTTACTGGAATGCATTTGTTTGGCACTTCAGTTGTGTGAACATGGCCCTGTCATTGGCAGTAGTGGCCGTTGGCCACAAGGACACAACTCATCATGTCTACATGCTAACCACTCTCACACAATATACAACACATACCAACCTAACACACACAGCCCTGCATATTGTACATATGCTACAATCTATCCTGCTGCTTTGGCTGGCTCAGGTAATCTGTGCGCCACTGTTATTATACCTACACATACATGTTACTACATTTCTACATAGGATTGTGGGGGGGGGGGGCACACCTCACAACTGTACTCATTTGATATGACTGTACTGTTATTTCAGGCACTCCATTTCATTCTGTATTCTGACCTATCATGCAGACTAGAGGCATATCAGTGTACTACAGTTCTTAGGTTTTATTGACCTACATTTCAGTTTCAGACGTTTTACCCTTCAGAAGTAACATCCCACTGCCTGACCTGTTGTAGTCTGTCTATATAGGTCTGGAGGGGGCTGTTTCCATATCCATCAATCAGAGGCCTTAGCACAGCCTTTCTTTCTGTTTGTCTACATCTGTCCTGCTAGCTAAGACTGTTGTTGGGTAGGTGAGTCTTACTGACTTGCATGTGTGTGTCCTATGGACACACATTTGGCCCACCACATTTCCTGCAGTGGGTTTGGTCACCTTGTCTAGTACTGGCTACTATGCTGACACCAGCATTTGTTACAGATTTCACACTGCCGATATAGTTGTCTACTATCTGCTGGCATCCCATTCAGCCACCCAATTCCCTTGCATGCTCACATCCATACCATAGATACAAGTAGCAGAACATACTACTTCATTCAGCAATTGATAGGAGGAGTGACCTACCTTGTGGCTGTGCCAGTATTGAGGATGGTGCTGGAGGGCTGACTATGTCGGATGCACATAGTACACTCCCTATACATGGCTAAGCACAGGTAATGTCATGTTTGGGATCCCTTTTACTGTATGTGAGAGTCAGAGAGAGGTGTCATTCCTTGGGTTCCAACCATGTCAGTGTATGTGCTATCTGTAGCCTCTTTGCCAAGGCCTGGACATACTGGGCATGCCTCCTTCTGCCTACTGGGGCAGGCTCAGGTTGTTTTTCCTCTGAGTCACTCTGTGCCTGTGCAGGCCTGGGCAATGGTGGGGGGCTGTGTGGCCCTGCCCTGTGCTGTTCCTGCTGCAGCTGTTTCCACAGGATCATATTGTGCAGCATGGTGCATACGATGACAATCTGGGTACATGTAACTGGTGAGTACTGCAAAGCTCCACTGGATATGTCCAGTCACCGGAACCGTGACTTGAGCATCCCAAACACATGATCTATTATAATTCTGGTCTGTGTGTGTGCCTCATTATGGAGTTCTTTTTCGGGAGCATGTGCATTTCTAATGGGTGTCATCAGCCATGGCTCCAGTGCATAACCAGCATCCCCCACTAGGTGGCCATATGGGATGTCCCCATTGGCAAATCTCTGGTACAGATGCATCATATGCTAGATGTGGGAGTCATGATAGCTTCCAGGGCTGCCAGCATACACATTCATTATAATGCCCTGGGCATTGCACACTACCTGGCAGTTCATGGAGGGGAAGCCCTTGCAGTTTATGTAGTCTCTACCCCACTCGCCGGGTGGTGCTTTGATGTGTATGTTTGTACAGTCTATAGCACCCACTACCTCAGGGTATTCTGCTATTTGGTGGAAGAGATGCATATTGCTGGTCAATGCCTCATGAGTGTTGAGTTAATAGATGTGCTCACCGGCATGTGCTGACATGGCATCCAGGAACTAGTTGAGTACCCTGAATGCTGATGCCTGTGAGATCCCAATGATATCCCCAGTTGGCCTATGGAAGGTAGATGTGGCTAGTATTCTTAAGCCTACACATACCTTGGTATCCACTGGGATGGGTTCCCCTTTGTTGGTTGTGTGTGTGAGGTGTGGCTGGCACAGCTCAACAATTTGCTGTAAGAAGTCCCTGTCCACCCTATAGCGCTCCACTATCTCCAGCTCATATTGCCCATGGTAGGTTGCCCTGAATCTGTACACTTTTCTCCTTCTCCTCACTGTGGGTTGGTCATCAGCATTCTCATCCTCACCACCCTCAGCCTCTTCCACATGTTGATTTATGATAGCAAATGCAGCCCCTATAATTTTGTTGCTTTTCTTAGGTAAAATTTCCCCATTTGTGTACACCAGTGGTGTAGAGTTTGTGGGAAAAACAAGAGGGAAAGGTGTTTGCATAGTTTATAGTAGTGTGCTCGGCTGGGCTGCTGCCTGTGTAATTTGCTGATTCTGATACATTTCACCTGCCAGCTATGCTAGTTCTCCTTGATTACCTTCCTACTGCTGTTTTCACTTCCCATTGCCTTCCTGTTTAAGCCCCGAGGCATGCCGTGCAAACACAGTGCTCAGATGTGAACAGAGCTGCTATTTCCAGGTTTACTTTTTCTTTTTTTGGATTTAAAACTCTGTGCGCGGCATGCACACCCGTTTACGCAATGTAAAGTGGGCTTGGCAGCTTCGGACACACCCCTTTCCTTAGCTTTGCTAATCTAAGGGTAAACCCAAGCCACAGGGATCCAATAAGTTTACAGTATGCCTGACACACCCCTCTGTGATGTCAGCTAGCTCTTAGGCTTCCACCATGGTCTTCCTGCACCTACATGGTTGGGTGCAGGCTAGCCATGAGGGGAAATCTGTGATTCAGTATCATTCCCCTCATTTGCATAGGATTGCCTGTTAATGCCTAGTTACAATTCCCACACTGAGCCTTCCCCATTAGCAACCACTGTTCATGGCCTTGTTGTCTTCTGCCTGCCATTGACAGGGAAAGCTTTTTCAGTTTTTTTCTTTTATTTTCCAGCCGATCACTTTTGCGCTCCTCTGCCCTATGCTTAAACAGCCGAAATCTGCGAAAAAAAAAAAGTTATTTTTTTTTCCAACTGTATGGCCATTGGCATGCTTTACACATTATATACACCCTTTATTTGGAGCTGTCATGCCTCCATTTTATAGTTTGCAGAAATATACTCGGTTACTAACCGAGTACATTTCTGCAGGTTATACTAGACCTGCACCGACAGCTGCCAGCTTCCTGGATCACTAATTCACCTCATTTGCATGGTTTTCACCTGCAAATGCAGTAATTAGCATATAGGAGCTGTGTCCATGCAGGAATAGTGCAGGAGCACTCGTGCACGTCCCGTGAGCTTGTTCCTGGATCTCTCGGCAATTGCCTCCAGCAACTCCTTCACTATGCCTGCATGCTGTGCAGAGCTTGCTAAATCCTGGGGACTATTATGTGATAATATTTTACAGTACAGTATTCTTCAGTAATGTTATATAATATAGTATTATACGATAATACAATATGGTACAGTATTCTACAATAGTACATAACAATACAGTGTTCTAAGATACTATCATACAATACAGTATTCTACAATAATGTAATGCAAAACAGTATTCTATAAAATCATTATACAATATAGTAATCTATGATAATATTACATAATACAGTATTCTTCATTACAATTTTTTAAATATATTTAATGAAAAGCAATGACAAAGAATGACTTTGGCATAATTTTCATTGTTAGAATGCTGTAATTCTAAAGATGCTATATACTAGTTTTTTTTATTCAACATAGCTTCTCAAATTAAAAATGGTATATCCAATTGTCTTCCAAAGGTCACTACATAGACCATTAATTTAATTGTTGCTTTACATTCACAATGCTGCAAAAAAAAATCCATTCTTGTCCTCCATTAACAGACTTCATTAGAAAAAGAAAACCTTAACTCAAAATAACAGGTTATTAATGTTTTTTCTGCACTCTCATCCAAAAACAAAAAAGAAAAAAAAATGATGTTATATAAAGAGAGGAGCTTTGGGCATCTCTGAGGATGTCCATTCCTCATAAGATGCATCCATCTCTTATACTTCACTCATCTATCTAAATCTAAACATAATTTATATGTCAGCGCAAATGGCAGATATTATACAATACAGCATTCTACAAAAATATCATACATCATTCTGTAATAATAATACAATAGAATACAGTATTCTACAATCTAGTAATCTACAATCATATAATACATTAAAGTTATCTGTAATAATATAATGCAATAAAATATTCTACAATAATACAATACAGTATTCTAAAATAATTTAATACAATACAGTATTTTACAATAATATAATGAAATCCAGTATTCTACGATAATAGAATGGAAATAGAATATAGTACTATACAATAATAAAATACAAAACAGTAATCCATGATATTATACAATTCATCATTCTATGATAATATAATAGAATACAGTATATTGCGATGATATAATAAAGTTCAGCATTCATGATAATCTGGTACAATACAGTATCCTACGATAATATTATGCGATACAGTATTCTACAATAATATAATACAATGCAGTATCCTACAATAATGTTCATAGGTTCATAGTTTCATAGGTAGGTACTAGGCTATCGGCCCAAGGGCCTATGTAAGCCTAGCCAACAAGGTTCCCTGGCTTACACCACCCAAGAAAGTTATTTTCCTGTGCCACTGTCGAGCAGCGACACAGAAGTGATCCCCAGGGTGTATTTCCTATTTCCCATCCACTCATCAAGATTTTTCTTGAAGAGTGCTAATGAAGAACTTTGCCTGACATAGATGGGTAGCCTGTTCCAGAGTATGAGAAGTCTCTGGGACAGGAATCTATCCCTCCAGCATGTCCTGTTTATTGTGGTGGCAAGGCTTAGGTCCCTAGAGCATGTAGCTCAGAGGGATTGGGACTTCTTTAGGTGTAGCATGTCCAACAGCTCTGGGTTTGACATAGCTTTATATGTTAGGCAGAGATCACCTCGGAGTAGGCGATATGATACGGAGTAAAGCTGGAGTGTTTTGAGGCGGTCAGTGTAGGGCATTTGTTTGAGGCCATGTAATATAATATAATGTATTCTATGATAATACTATACAATACAGTATTCTACAATAATATAATGCAATACAGTATTCAATAATAGTATTATATAATACAGTATTCTATAATATTATACAGCACTGTATCCTTCTATAATATAATACAAATACAATTTCCTATAATAATATTATAAAATACAGTATTCTACAATAATATTATACAATATAGTATTTTACAACAATGTAATACAATGCAGCATTCAATAGTATTATACAATTCAGTTCTCAATGTTAATATTATACTATACAGTGTATAATGCAATATGATATTTTACAATTCCATGATAATATTATACAAGGCAGCATTCTATGAAACATAATACAATACGATATTTTACAATAATATTATACGATACAACATTCTACAATAATATAATACAATATGATATTACATGACAATATTTCACAATACAGTATTCTTCAATAATGTTATACTATACAGTATTATACGATAATACAACACAGTACATTATTCTTCAATAGTACTTTACAATACAGTATTCTACTACAATATAATACAATGCAGTATTCTACAATAATATAATATAAAGCAATATTCACTAATATACAAACAATATTGTATAATACATTAGTCTGCAATAATATTATACAATACAGTACTCAACATTAACATTGTACATTAAAGTTATAATAATATAATACAATATAATATTCCACAATAATATTATACAAAACTACATTCAATGATAACATAATACAGTGTAATATTCTATGATGATATTATACAATACAGCATTCTATAATAATATAATAGAGTACAGCATTATATGATAATATTTTACAATACAGTAATCTTCAATAATGTTATATAATATAGTATATGGTACAGTATTCTATGATAATACTTTACAATACAGTGTTCTACGATACTATCATGCAATACAGTGTTCTATTGATAACATAATACAAAACAGTATTCTACAATAGTATTATACAATACAATATTTTATGATAATATTGCATGATACAGTGTTCTTCATTACAAATTTTTAAATATATCCAATGATATGCAATGACTAAGAATGGCTTTGGCATAATTTTCATTGTTAGTATTTTGTAATTCTAAAAATGCTGCATACTAGTTTTTTTCTATTCGACACAGTTTTTCAGATTAAAAATTGTATGACCAGTTGTCTTCCACAGGTCAGTACATAGACCACTAATTTAATTGTTGCTTTGCAAAATAGAGCAATAGTTTAAAATAACATGATCTTAAGACAAATTTATCCCAGCTATGGAATATCCTCTAATGTGATCCTGTTAATTGGGAATTCAGTAAAACCAGATCCATGATTGTGGCCAAGACAGCAATATTTATATTATGTGACAAGCCTCAATGCTTATTACACATGCATGTAGCCAAGTCATTGTGCAATATGAGCAGTTTCCACAGTGCAGGTTCAAGACCAGATCATATACGGACTCATAGCCAGATCATGTTAGAATACCTCACATCAGGATTAAAATATAACTGGCTAAGCTAAACATTAAATGTGTAGGCTCAACTCGTGTAATAATCCATCCATAACATCCATAAAATATGTCACAATCCATAAACATGACAGGAAATCTGTTGTGGCAGTTTTCATGTAATGTGCAGCAATATATATGCAGCAAAATTATCCATGAAAGGGAAAACATCAGGGATGAATAAGCACAGAGTAGCCATTTCTCTGTTAGAAACAGCTACCACAGAGATGGACAGTAGAGTGCAGACCTATAAAGCACAATAGAGTAGGTGGTACCAAAATGCAGGAATGTAGAATAATGTGAAACTTAAGCTGGAGAAGTGGTATACAGTAAAGTAACATGAAGCACTGACCTGCAGCTGTTCTGGCAACATCAGCATGTGAACAGTGGACCTGTACTATAATATGAATGTCATTACAAAAGGAAACGATGATACCCTCAGGGTTGTCAAACTATGAATTCAATCAACTTGGTAGTACGTCCTTAGTTCTCCAGCAATGGGAGTCACTGAAGGAACATGTGTAACACGTGTCATAAAACACACATATAAATAGAATGCAGCACATATGCAAACTAATAAGAAAATAATGATAAGCCTCAGGGATTTGAATCCATGACTGTTTCACTGATAGTCTGTATACTGCTGCATTAACAAGAGGAGCCATAGAAAGAGTCATAGTAAAACGAATCACAAAATACACACATCATAAGAATGCAGCACATCTGCAGACTGCAGGCCCACAGTAACCCTCAGGAGATAAAACTCCCTCCCCCACAGTTACTGCATTAGCATACTACAAATGACTTCATGAGTACAAAGCAATTAGACCAGTCCTGTTATATTTATTTTATGTTCGCATCATGATGCACAGCTATGCCTAGCTCAGTTGCTTGGCTGATGGTAACTTCCATATCACATAAGAAGGATCAGAGTTCATTTCTGCCATAAGACCAGGAGTGTAGTTTATCATCAGTTATACATGTGCATCAGTAATGCTCTGTGTGACCCGTCACGCAACATATGACCATAGGAAGATAATTTGTTTTTTTAAAGCCCGATGTGGGAATATGTGCTGTATTTATCTATTTTTCTACAAGATGAACAGTTGGAAATGAGAGTACAAATCAGTGATAAAAAGGGAAACCAGCAGAGAATAGAGCATAAGGCAGGCTGAGACACAGATGTGCTAGATGACACTAGTGGCAGTGATGATGGTGCCACTGCTGACACTTGTCGAGGATGACAGGCCTTGATGCTGGGTTATGTGCAGGTCACTGTGCTGCTGTAGCTGCTGCATATAATAGTAACTGAAATGGAGAGGAAAGAAGAAAATAAACCAAATAACCATATGAGAGAGAGAGAAAACATAGCAATAATGATGACTGGTAAGAGAAAGACAAACACACTGAATATCACATTACTAACTTTACTGATTCTGACACAGGAAAGCATAATAACATTTTAAAATCAGGACTTACAATGCTATGTTATTACCAGTTTGTCTGATTATAACTTAAGGAAGGGGATAAGCCAATAGCCACCATTACATGCTCATAGGTTCATAGTTTCATATATGTTTACTAGACTAATAACCATAAGGACATTGTTAAGCCTAGCCATGCATCCCAAATCTCTGACAAGTTTTAGTAGCCCTAATAAGTGCAAGCAGGGGCTTGGGAGATGAAGCATTTCCAAGTAGATGCCTGGGAGCTGAACCATTTACAGACTGCCTGTGTCCATTAAAGACATAGGTGCAAAATCAAGGATGAAATTCTTGTTCCCCATCCAATTGTCCAAGTTACACTTGACTTGGGTTAGAGAGGATTTCTGCTTCTTGTGGATGGCGAGACTGTTCCAGTGAAGGAGAAGTCTCTAGTATATATACCTGTCTCTCCAGCAGGTTGCATTTATATCACAGGCAAGGTTTAAATCTTCAGAACAAGTAATTCTAGTGTTGTTTGTTTTGTGGATATGCAAGAGGCCCATCAGGTTGGGTTCTGAGATTGCCTTGTATGCCATGCATAGATTTCCCCTCAACAGCCTCTAAGAGACAGAATACAGGGATAGAATCTTTAGGTGATCTGCATAGGACATGTTACTTACACCTTGTGCTCTTTTAATAAAGAATCTGTGTGGACATTCTAATTGTTGGATATACATGGTTAGGTTCATACCAAAAGGGGGCATTGTACTCATTGATAGGTCTGATAAATGCCAAATACAGTGAAACAATGACTGCCTTGGACCTATATGGCATACCTTTACTTATAAGTTGTACAACACAGAATAATTTCCTCACTACTCTAAGAAAGTAAAGGTCAAAGGTTAAATTATTGTGTATGTGTGTTCCTGAGATCCTGATTACTGGGTCAGATCTTAGAGGTTTATTGTCAATATGATAGTTACCGGAGTGGATGACTTCCCAAAGGATATTATTACACATTTTTTGGCATTTAGTTTTAGTCCATGGCTCACCAGTTCTTTGTTCTTTGCCAGCCCTTCCTGGAGATAATTTGTGTTGTTGGGGACTCTATGACCACTTCTAATTTGCAATCTTCTGCAATTTTAGTCAGCCAGAGGACACTGACATTGGTCTTGACTTCAGAGAAGTAAATGCCAAAAAGAAGCAGTACTAGGTCCAATCCCTGAGGGACTCCACTTATGATTGGCCTCTTTGTAGAGGTGGACTCCCCAATTCTAACTTCCTGGGTCCTGTCTGTGAGCCAGATGATTATCTACCAGGTGACATAAGGGTTTATACATAACATCCTGAGTTTGTCAACAATGCCCAAGTGGCGCATTGTATGAAATGCCTGGGCCAGGTCAAGGTAGGCTATGTGAACCATTTTGCCCTCATCCATTGTTTTGCTGACTTTGTCATAGAAGTCCACCAGGCTTATTAGGCATGATCTGCCCTTGACAAAACCAAACTGGGTTGGTTCCAGTGTCTGGAGGTTTCCTATGTCATTCTTGATCATTTCCATGATAATTCTTTCCATGGTTTTGCATATGAGACTAGTGAGACTTATGGGTCTGTAGTTTCCAGAGTCTGTAGATGACCTACCCTTGTGCAGAGGGATGGATGTTGCTGTTTTTCATTTGTGAGGCAGGAAGCCTGTTTGGAAACTGCAATTATCTATCAATTCCAGAAGGCCTGATAGGTCATGTTCCATGTTATTTAGAAACATCCTGGGATATTGTTTCAGCTCATTGATGTAGTGTTCTTGGTATTAGAGAGAGCATTAAAGACCTGTTTCCTAGTGATAACACTGGGAGTTATATGTGATGGTATTTCCAGAGGCAAGGTTGAAGGGGGAGAGAGGGGTATAATCAGAGCTGAATTTGTTTGCCAGTAGGTTTGCTATATCTTCTAGCTCAGTATAGGTAGCTCCATTAACAATGAGATCTGCGCACAATTGCATGGTGCCTTTGAGACTGTGAACATAACTGAAGAATGCCTAATGGATGTCCTTAGCAAAGGAGGCCAAATGTACCACAAATTTTGCTTTAATAAACTTTATTTGTCCTCTGATTTGCTTAGTATGATGAGAATGCTTTTATCCAGATGGGTGCTGCACCTCCTAATTTTTTCCATGGTTTTCTTCCTTCTGTTATACAGCCTATTGATTGTGATTCCATCAGGGTGGCTCGTTTATTGAGTTAGTTATATACTTCTTCCTGGTGGATACAGCTGCCTTTATGCAACTATTAACATGCTTGAATAGGGTTCCTCTGAACAGTTCTGTATATTCAGCAATGTTCTCAAGGTTTATAAGGACTTGAAATTCTGCCATGTCATCATTTAATATTAGTTAGCCTTACAGTAGTTCATGAATATGCCAGGGTTAGCTGGGATTTCAGGTTTTATTTTTTACTTTAAAGGAGACCATTTTTTGGTATGACCTTACCAGAAAAGATATTACACTGAGGGTGTATGTGCATATTAATGAGGACCAGATAAGTATGTCTGCACTCCCGGTTGGTGTATTGACACTCTGGCCAGGGAGTTTGTGTTTACAAAATACAGGAATCTGTCTGCTTGTATGTTTGGTGTCATATATGTTTCCCAGTTAATACAGGGGTAAAGTCACCCATGAATATGGAATTTGGTTGGATGGTAAGTGTTTCCAATAAGTTTAAATACATAAGATGGGTGCAAGTAATGGTATGGAATTTTGCCTTTGGTGATTTGAAGGTGGAAAAGCTCAAGTGGATTCTCCGGTTTGACCAGCCTTGAGGTGTATTGATTTTTGCTGTAAATTGAGGCACCTCCTCCTTTAGTCCATCTATGTAGTAGTTGGTCTAAATGTGTGGAAGGCATTATAGCCCTAAACTGCTGGTGTGGTCTCCGTGGCTATAAACCATGTCTCAGTGACTACATGTAGTTTGACATTACTGATTACTAATTGCAGATGAGGTTTCTAAAGGCATCACATCTGTACTTGTGGCCAGTGATGTTATTTGAGTTTTGATAATAAGAAAAGTGTACATATGTACAAAATAAACATGCTGATCTCACAATAAATATGTTCAGCAGAGGTGATATCTAAAGGACAGATATTTTTATTCTGTAGTGTGAAATGCTCAGAAAACTATATAAGGACCTTGTAGTGGTACATTATGTTAGTTAGACAAAAAATACTTCTCCATGACAACACAATTTATTTAGAGGGGGAATTAAAACAAAAGCCATCCTAACAATCCCAGGACACATAAACTTTACATGATGATCTATATGTCCACCTATACAGTAAGAGAAAAAATGAATTGGAAACAGTCACACACCTTGTTGCTGGTTGCGACACACTAATGGCAAAGGGACTGTATACTGAAAGGCATAATAATGTGGCAAGATTGTTACACTGGAGATTGTGCAAACATTATGGTATCGAAGTGGCTGATAAACACTGGAAACATGAGCCACAAAGAATCATAGAAAATGATGAAGTTTATATCACATGGGATCACCCCATACCAACAGTTTGAAAGGTAGATGCTAGAAAACCGGATATAGAGGTCCAAGAAAAGAAGACAAAAGTAGCATTGAACATTGAAATCGCCACACAGAGAGACACAAAGTCATAACAGACCTGGATCTGCAGGCAGAAATGAAAGCCATGTGGAAGAAAGATACCCAGACAGTTTCAATAGTAGTAGGAACAACGTGTCTTATAAAAAGGAATCTACAATCATATTTCGATATGTTACCAATTCATGTAACACCATACAGATTGCAGAAGGAGTCATCACTGGGCACATTGGAGGTGCTGTGAAGAGCACGTTTGGCTGACATCAAAGAGTGAAACAATACTAATTTCATGAACTTTAATCGTACTTTGACTTAGGAATGGGGTCCATTTACGACATGGTATTAGAAACCCAAAAGTCTTGGAGAAATTTAAAAAATTAGAGACTTGGGGAAATTAAAAAGTTAGAGACATGAAGCATTGTTCAGTCAAACTACTACCCTTCTGCTATGCAGATGTAGTACTGTTGTTTAAATATCATAAAAAATGATTTTTAATGGCTACAAAAATTCCAATTCCAAGTGAAACATTTTTCAGAACAGCATTGATACAAACCTTGGTGCACTCTTGGGTGTTTTGGTCTACTGCTGTGCATCTCCCTATTCCTTTTGATAACTGCAGGGGCTAGAGACATAAAAAGGGCAACATAAGACATTGGACATCAGGTCACGGTAGTGGTGGCTACACTGTTCCCCTATGTATGGATCAAAACCTTGGACAGACTATTCATGGCATCAATCTTATATTATGATATAGCCCTAATGCAGGAGCCTGTACTTGTAATGTTTACATAGGATTTCCAGAAAATCTTGGACTCCACCTCATACCACCTACATGCTCTAAAAGGTGCACTAGCTTCACCTTCTCCAGTCAAAATTGTCTCACCTTCAAAGATCTCTGGAAGAATGGCAGAGTGCTGGTCTCCAAAACAGTTCATATGTGTCTAACCTTCTGGGCAAGGAAGGTCACCAACAGGCAATGCATTTGTATGATACATGGCAATGTAATAAAATATATCCTCTGTATTGTTATGCCTTCAGTGACAAATGAAGGTGTGAATCATGGTAGTCCTCCATCTCTCTGTTTGCTGCTGAGAATACATGCTCATCAATGACCCCATCCTCAGATTGTTTACTATGTGATGACAATTCTCTCCACCTTAACATATTTGACTACCCTTGCATGCACGGAGTGGTCCACCCATGCTCCATCATGTGCATGGCATCGTATAGACATCATAGTGATGTTTTTCAAGATAAGTCTTTCCAAAAATTGGGAAATTCTAGAAATAATAATCATCACACACAGAGGAGTGATTCTACAAGATGCAAGTATGATGAGAAGTCCAGAGACTCATTACAATGTGGTAACAAATAAATGTGAAATGTGCCTGAATCCTGAAATCTGCCTAACATAAAGTAAGGATTACTTCTTGCACACTTATGTTCACTTACTGAACACAATGTTTTATTCTTCCTTTATCAGAATGCTTGTGAGGGGTATCAGTTTGTCAGTAATACGAGGATGTGCTGAAAAAGGTAAACTTCAAGTGTACTGCTCATATTCTTGGTAATGTTCATTGCTATTTTTCTGTTGTGTACCTCATATTGTGTGCATATGTAATTATCCCCATCCTTGGTATTGTAATTATCAAGTGTTGTTTAGTTGCATTCTCCTCCAGTATGCATACAATGCATGAGATATGCTTAAAGATTGTGGGTTGACCTATGTCACTTTCAGGCACACATTTTTTATTTTATTTTATTTATTTTATTTTACATTTGTTTATTTTACATTTGTTAACCGAGCTAGTCTAACTGGATACATGTCCATTTTCAGTAGAGGCCCGAGGAGTTAAGCTCCAAGTTAGGACAATAAAATGAATACAAATAAGCATAAGGATACATGAGCAAATATAAAGTATTAACAGTATGCATAAACAGGTTACCACAGTAAAATGTACAGTGCACGATACAAGAATAAATAAAGGGATGTAAATACAATCAGAGTAGTCAAGAGAAATATGCAACATAGTTTAAAAAGGAAAATAGAGTTGCTTAATGAGTAGATGGGTTAGACAGAGTAGAGTATATAGAGACACTTTGACTAGTCAGGTTTAGTGCACTGACATAACCAGTGTGTTTTCAGGAATACTTTCAATTTGTTTTTGAAAGAGTATAATGAGGAAAGTATGGAGAGTTTGTTTGGAAGGAGGTTCCAGGCTTTCCCAACTATATTAAAGAAAAGGGAGTCACCAGCTTTGTTATATGTTTCAGTGGTATGTACTAGAAGTTTCTGAGAAGACCTTAAGGATTCTAGGTTTTTATAGGGGGTGATTAGTGTCGAGCGAATAGGTGTTTTTGAAGGTTTGTAAAGAGTGTTATGGGATATAGTTAGCTGATGGAATGTAATTAGATTTTGAAGTTCAAGCCAACCTAGCTGGTTTAAATTAAGGCAGTGATGGGTTCTAAAAGGATTACCAGTTGCAAATCTAGCTATATTATTGTAGGACATTTTCAATTTGTTGAGATTATTTTTTGAAAGATTAGTAAAAATTGAAAACAGTATATAGCCTAGTATTGTATAATTATAATACAGATTTTTCAATGCCATGCAAGAACAAAGCTATTAATTCCCCTGTTTTACATGCAAGCAGAACAATGCCTCAAAAAAATGTCCTAAGAAAAATGTGGAATTTGCTGTCCCATCCGTAAGCCCAAATTTGGAATGAAAAAATGAGGTGGTACTACAGGCTTCCTATTGCCATAGCCAATGGCGCTTAGCTGTCAATATCTCTGACCAGCCCTTCTATGACCATACTGGTACTGAAATGGTCATCAATGTAAATGCATTTAGTGGTCAAGTGATATGATCCATGCTATTAACCATGAAGCAGAAGCTGCGGAAGAGGTATTCTGGGCAACTGGTAATGGGATGTTAACTATGCCATCTCATATGGAGATAGATAAATTCTTGTCCTCAGGGTTGCATAGTTTGCTGCTGGATATTGACACAGAGCTGGACAGACTTGAGTGTTTCAGTCACAGATGTACCCAGTAAGTATTTCTACTTCATAGTATCAATATCTGAAAATCTTCCTTAACATATAGTCAGTGTTATGCTTATTAAATCAGTCTGACTTTTATATGTACACTATGATCAGAGGTTCACATCCATCTGCATAAAGTATGACCGGGATTATTAATTGTAATCATATGTTTGCAGTTGTTAAGACATCAGCTCCATGTTTAATCATGGTAGGGTCTACATACACTGTACATATTTTCTGTTTTGCTATATCCCCAGCTAATTCTTTATTCAGCATCAGCACTGTGCAAAATGACCCTGTCTGATGTTGGAGGATCTGTAACCTCTGATAATGAAGGTGGGGATGAGCTGAAATTGTCAAGGTGGGAATAGTGTATGTCTTGCATGAAAGGAATATTATCCTCACATCCCCATTTCAGAGTATAGACACCATCTCTTTGCCTGTGGATACCCAGGAAATACAACCATCTAAGAGTGGACAGATTGATGGAGATACTATAGATCAGGGAAGTGTAGTGTACCCCAGATCAGAGATGTCTGCATCTGTCCCTGGCACTCAAGGACAGAGGTATCCACATGGAGGATTGATAATGTTGTTTGCCAGAAGTATGGTTGCCATCCTCTCCCAGAGGCTGAAATGTCTATAGCTGCTACCCAACATGTTTGCAGGACCATTGTAGAGGCACAGTGCAATTCAACCAAAGCTATGGTAGATATAATGATAGTGAACCATGCTGTGCAGACTGACTTTCAGGAGTGCAATGCCTCATATGTGTAATTCAGTGGATAGACTGAATCACACATTGGACCATTCAGTGTCTTTTCAGGGTCATCTTGCTGGAACAAGGAGTCATCCTTGTGGCCGATCATCAGGTACAGCTGTAGGTATTAGTCAGCCTGGATCTCTCACAGTGTCAGCACTTCCACAACAACACCGACTGTGGTGGAATCTATGCCTAGGAGAGGTTGTGCCCCTGGTCATGGCCATTGTCATGCAGCACATCTGCTATTGGATGTTGATGTACATCATGCAGCACACCAGTATCTATCCAAGATTATGGTACAGCTAGTGCAACTTCCAGAAGATCTTGTTGTCATGGACAGAACCATGCACAGAATGCTGAACCTTCTGTCATACATAGCCTGAACATGTAAGGGACACTGAAACACTTTGCTGCACCATGTGCTGTGGCTGTGTCTCTGCATGCAGAGAAACATACACACACATACACACACAGACACACGCACACACACACACACACACACACACACACACACATATGCACACGCATGCACGAGCGCTCGCACACACACACACACACACACACACACACACACACACACACACACACACACACACACACACACACACACACACACACAAAACCACAGCCCCAGGAACATCTTACACACCCACCTGGCAGCACTCCACATTAAACCAACCTCCTAAAGGCAGTTCTGACATTCCACATAAATGCACTTTTCATTTTTTTACTACACTTCAGCACTCACACACTACCCTTTGAAAGACATGCACTCTGTTCCTGCCTTGTCCACCTGTGCAAATGATCATAGTGCCCTGCCTTTGTACATTGTTACATAGGTTGTGCAAATCTGATGCACATTGTGGCAGGCCTAATAATGGATAACCACATTCTGGTATTTTTGCATGTTTCATTTTTACTGTAGTGTATCTGCTTAACTGTTTTATAGTTATTTTGTAAAGCTATGTGCATTCCACTGCAAATTTATTACTGTCATGGCATACTGCATCCACTTCCATCTGACATGGTCATCTACAGCTGCTAGGTCATTCTCCACTGAGTCCTTGTCTGTCACAGCTGTGGCTGCCTGTGGTTCTGGAAACTGCTGGACCTACAAGAGTACACTCTGCTGCAGCTATAATATTATGTAAAATAACACACACACTCAATATTTTGCCATACATAGTGGAATCATACTGCAGGACACCACCAGATGTATCCAGATAGTGAAAGCAAAACTTCAGCAGCACAAACACATGGTCTGTAACATTTCTGCTTTCTGATATTGCATGATTCTACCCTTAGTGTTTATAATTGAGAGAATTTGTGATGGTAACGAATCCAGCACACCATTCAAATGAACAATCGATTACTTTATTCAAAATTCATAAAAACTATACTGGCACCACTCACCTGTAATATATACCAGTTTTTGTGGAATATCCACCGTCACCAGTTGATAATTAATGTCCAGCCAGCACTAGCACCAACATAAAAATACATTAGCTAAAATAACATTTAAAGGGTCTTGAGCAGTAAGTGAACCAATAAATATTTAACTAAGGTGAAACAATCAACAATGTCCCAATAGTGTAAATCCAAAATTCCTCCGTTTCCAAGCACCTTTTGTAATCCAAACTTAGTCAAAGACAAAGGATTTATCCTATCTACAAAATGAAATCTAGTATTTGAATGTGAGAAATAATGGTTATATAATGCATTAGAAGTCCAGTGGCATCCAAGATCACTCAGACTAAATGGTTGACTTCTTCTCCTCCGCTGAAAAAGGACCTGACTTTCCCAGTAAGCAAATGTAAAATAGTAAAAAAAAAATAATATATATATATATATATATATATATATATATATATATATATATATATATACACACACACACACACACACACACACACACACTCGCACCTATATATATATATATATATATATATGTTGTTGTGTCTTTTGCCTTTTCCCGGTTAGCGGTCGCCACAGCGGAACTCTGGTCCGCTAATGATTGGCAGTAGATTTTTACTTGCCGAGTTGCCAGCTCTGACGCACAACCTTCAACGAAGGTACGCCCATTCATGCATGTCTCCACACAGAAGATGCTCTAGCTGAGAATCGAACAGGACAGCGTCTTACTGTAAGGCAACAATGCTACTGCAGCACCACCACCGCAGTGTTTTTTATATATATAGATATATATATATATATATATATATATATATATATATATATATATATATATATGTAATAAAGGCCAGCACAATGAAATAAAAGACAACATTTCAAATCCTGTAATAGCTGGATTCCTATATAACTCTTGTTTGTTACAGCGTTATGCTATTTTCAATTTCTTTTTCCTGTTTTTTTTTTTTGGGGTGGGGGGCAAAAACAAGTTGCATGCCCTTGACCCATTTTTTCTTGATATTCTGAAATACTATAGTCCCCGTCACTTCCATGATGCTGCATCTTGCTGAGTAGTCAAATGTTCCCCTTTCACAGACTGGCAACAAAAGTCTTTGGTTCTCTCTGATTTGCAGAGGCATTCTAATCGCGCACACACACACTCACTCACACACACACACACACACACACACACACACACACACACACACACACACACACACACACACACACACACACACACACACACACACACACACACACATGCTTTTAGTGATTACATTACCAGGTGCTTACATACTTTACTGTAGCAGTGCTGCTATATGGCTGCTTGACTCTGACCTTTAATTGACAAGTGGGGCTGATGAGCTCAGAAACAGGGAATGAATAGACCATGTGGCTCTTGCAACAGACAGTCTCTGTGTCCAACCTTTATCCAAGATGGCGGCAATGCTGAACTCTGTGGGCAGAAAATTTGTTGGTTGTAAGACTCTTACCCTTCAGAAGATTACAATCTTTTTCATAATTTTGTGTGTTTCATCAAGTTTGCAACAAAAGTGAGTATAATTATTAGCCTGGCACCATTTCATTTAAGAAACACAGCATGAAGATCTGTTCTCCATAATCAATAGTGTAAGTATTGCTATTTCTTATAGTGTACCTCTCAAGCTAAATGCGTAAGATGAGATATTACTCTTTGGTAGGGTATAGCAGCATTGTGAATATATCACTGTGTTGCTAACTGTAACAGCATTAAAAAATGGCATGTCTCATGGGAGCTTCCAGAAGAAGCTTTGGATTATCCAGGCTTTTGAAAATGGTATCCCTTGGGACAAAATTACTTACTAAAGGTACACTGTAGACACTCAGTCAGATGAGGTAAGGCACCTGCAATGAAACTTTTGAGAAATGCTAATAAGAAAACAATGTTATTTGTTGAACATTAATGCAGATGAAACATTGTAGAATGATAAGGACACAATGTATTCCTTTGGGCATTCTACAGTCAATAAATGCAACATAAAGTTTCCTGACCTTAACAAGACAAATATGCCTTTGTTGTCTGGAAAGTAGAGATAAAGGAAATAGGATGATTATTTGTTTATTTTTCCAGTGGTAGTTCTACAATATTTCCATTATAAAAATGTAAAAGAATATCACATTAGAAGACTGTAGCATTTTGTCTTTTGTTAAAGAACAAAATGATTCAATCCCAACAGAAATGTGAAAGATGTACTCTTTTAGTTGAAGCACAGAAATATTCTCCATAGACATTTCCGTCGCTGATTCTCTAATGAGAAGTATAATAAACTAGGTACCGTGCTGATTGTAGGAGACAACTGATTTGAAAAGGAGTCTTGCAGTTGTTTCCTGTAAATTTCTGTTGCAGGTTAAACCACGTATATTTTACAGATCTGTCCTGGGTGTTTTTTTTTTTTTTTTGATTTGTTTCTTTTCATTTTGCAAATAATGTTTGATCTGACATTGGGATACATTTTCATGATAATATTAAAAATAATAATGAATAATAATAATTAAATACTAAATACATCTTTAAGGAAACATTTTTTAACACTGTGCATAACCTATTGTTAAAGCATTTGAACATACGTACATATCTGACATTATTCATCCTCAGAGCATCATTAGTTATATCTTGAAGGGCAATATTTTTGGAAGGCTTTTGTTTCTGTTAATGCACTGGTTACATTTTAAAGAATATGGCTGGAATTCATTAACATACAAAATGGCATATCACAAAGATAAAACCATGCCAAGAGTTGAACTGTGCAGGTTAATATGCAAATACATAAATTTATCTGCATGGGAAAGGAACAGGCATAAAAAGGATGGCATAAAAAGTAAAATATGGAACAAGAAAGCATGAATTAAAAATCTTTATGAAATGTAAGTCCTGTGCAAAGTAGTACAATGTGGCAATATTGCAGATATAAGCTGGTATTCATAGAAAAGTAATGTGTGCTAATTTCCAGACAGATCACTGAGGCAAACATATATTTAATATTGAACAGGACCAGCATACAGAGCAAAGCACCAGATCATTTTATTTATTTATCTGTTTACACTTTGATGACTGAGTCCATCTCAGTCAGATGGGTTTTCAGTTTAATGTCACATTTGAAGGATGGCACACTCATAAGGGTAGCATTGGTACTGGAATATTAGGCAGAAATGGATGTTGTGCCTTCTTTAACTGTAATAGACTGTGAATACAGAGAATTGCAATTTCCTCACAGAGGAAGAATCCCAGCCTTCAAAGGAGATGGCCCCTAATTGCTACCACTGCTACACAAGTTTTGTAGTCCTTGTCTCTGCCTACCAAGGCAGTAATTTACTTATTTAGCCTTTCTTGACCAGGTTAGTCCCATTTGGCTAGTGTGCTTTTTCAAGGAAGACCTGAGGTGGCATTTCTACTACTAGGCAAAATTTGCCCAGAGCATAGGGGAACTTCCCATATTCTTTTCAATAGGTACTGTGGAATCTTTTGTATCCAGCTAAGTAGATGTAATTGCAGTTTAACATCTCATCTGAAGAATAGCATTCCCATACTTCATTGCAGTGTTGGCAATCCAGTCACTGAGAGTAGGTACAGAACCCAAAGCTTTCCAATTTTCCAGCATTAAATACATGCAAGTTACCTGTTGTGCCACTGACACCACCGATATAGAGAAAGTAAAATTAAGAGAAAGACACAAAAAGCAACATCCGAATCTGGAATAGTACCAGGAATCCCAGTGATGAAGATCACTTATTCATAGCTCTCAGCCTCTTAGCACAAAAAGTCTGTAGAAAGCCAAAACTAATGGGGGGACAAAGCCCCAAAAATAGAGACATATTTTTAAATATTGCTCTTATAAACTTAGAAAGTTGCTAGAATAAAATGTCTTTTGTTACCATGCATTTTCTGAGGGATATGAAGTCGGAAATTTAAATGCCTGTCATTATTTTGTGAAATTAATCCTCACTGAGTTGCAATAAAATTCCAGAAAATCATAAATTTTAACAAGAACAGAACAAAAATATGTGACAAAAATCTGGACATTCTGTGAAAATCTGGACAGTTGGGAGGTATGCATAAGGCAATTTTCCAAAATTCTTTCCTGAAAAAGAAAATTGTAAACCAATATTTCTATATGTACCACATATGTGAGATTTCTTCAAATTTTGTATGCTGCACATTGAGGAAACTAATACTTGTTTTGTTGAAATTTTGCAATATATATATGGTTTACTATCAAAATTGAGATGGTCACATCGTTGAATCAACTTACGTGAAGTCCAAACTCTGAATGCTGTGACGTTGAACACCACTAATCTGGACCGTAAAATTCTGACCCTTCTTGACCCATGTTAGCAGTTGTTGTTTGGTGTGGAGTGGTCGAAAATATCACTTTTCATGGTTTATTTGGCAATTGGTCAGTTTGGCAGTACAGATTTTCTGTAAATGGGCTGATGATGTGACTAAACAGTGAAGTACAATCAATATTTTGATAATAAGCCATCTATATATATATATATATATATATATATATATATATAGATATATGTGTGTGTATATATATATATATATATATATATAGATATAGATATATATATATATATAGATATATATAGATATATATAGATAGATAGATATAAAATGATGTATTATAGATATATACACAGGCATGTATATCACCAGTGGGCAGTGCATCCTTAAGACTAAACTGATAGCAATAAGTCAGGGCACAGAGAGTAAAGAGGGAGGGTAAGTATACTACTAGAGCAACTTCTAGTAAAATATTTGTTCTCATAGTAACTACCTTACAGAACTGCATTATCTTTCCATAGGGTTACTGCAGCAGTAAACATATCAGTAGAATCCCACTTTCTACCATTAACTCTTGTGAGGTATACAGTTAAGGGATTGCTTGCATCACAGCCATACCAAAACCTGTGCTATTGCTAGGGTGAACTTCTAACTTGAAGAATGCCATGAAAATATAAATAGTAGCCCATCTCCATGCTTCTAAGTTGCTCCCAGTGTAAATACTGCTAAAGTGCACTGCAGGTAGGCAGCCAGGCAGAAACACGAAAATGTAAAGATCAGCTCTTTGGAGTGCAATTAGTAATGTGAGAATACTGTTACATGTATACTAGGATCAAAACTGCAGCATCCCTAAAAATTCAGTTTTCCAAGTAAACTGATGCTGAAATTAGTTTATGTAGCAGGGTTTTGAATGGGCATGTGGCACCAGTCCTGAAAAAAAAAGAATCACCACAAAACAAAGTAAGTTTTGATTTTCTCTGTTTGACTTGGATAGTGTTGTTGCTTGGATGTGCTTTTGTATGATAGTTTACTGCTTCTATTATTTTTATCTAACATTCCTGTGGCTGTAGGAGCATCCCTCATAGAGTGAGTCAGAGTGAGTCAACACACAACTATGAAGTATTTTGTTATATTAATCATAATGAAAAGAAATATAGTGGCACCAGTCACTTACATGGTGTGTTTTATTAAATACAGTTCTTAGGAAAACAAAACATTGATCAGGTTTTCAGAAATAAATGGGACCTTTTTCAAATGTGGGTCAATGAACATATCAGATGTGCTCCATCATTCTGATGGTTAGTGTAAAAAACTTGAAACTATTGTAATCATTGGTTCAACATGACAACTGGCTCTACTTTTTAGCTTAATAGAAGAACTCTCACTGTAAAAGTTTGTGTTAAGGGATCTCCACATAAAGCCTTGCAGTTCAAATCTTCTTCTTTCTAAAGTGACTATGGTAGTAAAGTTAACTTTTTCCAGCTTAAACATTAATTCCTTAAGAGTTTTTTTTTTTTGCAGTCTTAAGTACAGATCTCATTTAAAGAAAACTCAAATGAAAAGTTAACTACCACTGGAGGAAGTTTTGGAGCTCAAGCCAGTTTTGCATGTACTTTTACTGAAGAGTAGATTATTTTCAATTCTGTTTTTCTCTCCAGAGATTAATGGAAAAAAATTCTAGCTTTACAACTAAACAAGTAAAGGAACCCATCCCAAAAGATGTTGGCCATATTACAAATCTCTTCCATTTTTTTTTTGGCTTATTGGCTTCATTCAAGTCACTGTTTTCAATTAACAGCTAAAAGGTTGAGTGATTTCAAGCAGGTATGAGCTCTGCTTTTTTTGCTGGGTTGACAGTGTCTTGTTCAGAAGAACAAAATCTTGATGCAGATGTTTGAACTGTGTTGCAGTTCCCCACTGAGGTGTCTAGACATTGGAAGCATTACTTCAGTAGTTTGAATGCACTGACTATCATATTTTTTGTGGACTGTATTATAAATCACTACTTTCAAGGTCCACTGCAGAGCTGGATCATGGTCAAAATGGGACCCCTACACACACAGAAGCCCCCACCCTGGCAACACCCCTCTGGCAGCCATTTCAGTTTCTATTACTTGGCTATTTCTCCCCAGTTACCATAAATACTTTTCAAACCTGTGCATAATGTTTTCGTCTTTACTTAAACGAGTACAGATATTTGGATTTGATTAAAACATTTTATTTCAAATTTTGTAGCACAAACTCTGATAGCCATTTTCTAAACAAAGCAATACAGTCTCACAATGAAAACATAATTAGCATTAACAGAAAACTCCTCTGCTCTTGAAAGTGACATTTATTGAAATGTCATTGAAACCCACATTCAAAGAAAATGTATCTGGCCATTGTGGATAAAGTTAACTTTGGGCTATCTTCATACCTTAGGCCCCTTGCATACATTTTTAGGACCATGCAGCATGCATGTGTTCTTTGATTCACCTTCCTGATTGTATTAAATTATATTCCTTGTATTATATAGCACTACTTGCCAGACTGTGTTTTAAATTTGTAGTTTTGAACATTTTTCCAATAAGCAATATATCAGAATGTATGAATCAATAGTGACAAACTCGTCCATTTCAAAACATTTAAAACACAAATGCTACTGAATATCAATCAATAGGCACAGTCTCTGCAGAAGGAAAAATTATCTGAATAATTCCACATTAAAGAGATGTATAACCAATGAAGAGGTTGCTGCAAGCAAACAAGTTTATATTTCAGTGTTTCATCTACAAATTCAGCGTATGCTACCCTTGAAGAATAAACTGCCTTGGTTACATTAAAAAATGGTAATCTGGTAATTTTACTACAGAGAATGGATGGCAATCCAACAACAGGTTCATAGTCACTAGGCATCTCATCCAAAGGAGGATACACCCAGAAGTGCAGCACCCCTCCCCTTCTTAAAGTACAACACAGTATCAGAACTCCATCTACATGGAGTGGGAGTAGAACATGCAGCCTTCTGCATCAAAAGCAAGCATATTACCTGTTGTGTTATTACCACATCTTTAAATCTTTGCAGCACAAGCAGTGTTGGCTATTTGGTAACCAAAACGGTTACATATTGAAAAAGACTTAGCATGAGCAGCAATAGACTTCTCTTCCATGGAAGCTCTCAAATCTTTGAAAATGCACTGAAGCTCACATTTCCTTGAAAATGCACTGTATCTCACAATTCCTCACAATTCCTTGAAAAATTTCTCTGAAGCTCACAATTTCTTGAAAAAGCATCAAATTCACAATTCCTTGAAAATGCACTGAAACTCAATTTCTTTGATAAATATCACACGCACATATACTTTGAGTTGTTTAGTAATTGGTCTAGAGGATTCAGGCTCTTGTCTCCTGTAACTAATCTACAGGGTTTGAGCCTAAGCAAGTTAACTAACCTGGCATCCCTAGCTAGGACATTACACACACACACACACACACACACACACACACACACACACACACACACACACACACACACACACACACACACATACACACACACACACACACACACACCTTACCTTCTTTCTTAAATCTGCAGGGCAGAAACAGATATAAATTCCATGTGTGTAGACAGCATGTGTGTGCAGATGCACAGATGCAGAGGGTGTTCTTAAAGAAGAATGAATGCCATTAAAAAAGAAATGCACTTTTTTTAAATTAAAAAGTAAATGCTGTGGTAGTTCCCTGGCCAGTGGGACCCCTCACAGCCAGCACGCCCTGGGGGACTGCCTAGGTCGATTATTGATGTATATGTCTCTAGTTGAGTGGGTTGCACAATAAGATCATTAACCAGAGCACCATGATACTGGTGCCTATCTGGCATTAACTGCAACACATAACATACTATTTGTGGCCTGCTGCCTGCCTACATGCTACATAGATGTGACTACTTATCATGTCTATACAACTACCAACCAGAGGATCTCATCAGATGTCCTGCCACAGGAGACTTAGGTATAGGTCAGGCTGTGTAATGTGCTAAACATCTGTGAATACGAGCTGTAGGGATTTGTTGTATACAACATCACTGAATAAAAGACCGGAAACAACTAAAAACTAGAGGAAATTATTTAAGACCATAAGGGGACAAAGGTAGAGAAAGCAAAATCCAATTGGCATGTCACATGGGCAGTATACCAGCTCCTTATCCAATTGTGCAAGACCAGAACTGAGAATTATAAGTTGAGAGGTTCATAGGTAAGTATTAGGCTATCTGCCCTTGAGGGCCTTTTTAATCCTAGCAAATTTCCATTTTGAATTAACCTATACCATTTGATTAGAGAGTGGCCTTATCCATCAAATGCTTTATAATTATATATTACCCCAATGAGAACAACTGGGATTAAACCATAGATAATTTGGGGAGAAACATGTATGGAATAAAGCATTTAAGAGCTGTCTCTATCCATTAGTATTACAGGAGGCAGTCCTGGGATACATTTTCTGTTTCCCATCCATAGATGCAAGTTGCACTTGAATAGGAATAAACTTTGTTTTCTGTGGATGGGTGTCTCATGCAGATCAGCAGTATACTCTGTGAGATATACCTGTCCCTCCAAATAATTATGCTGCAGAAGAATATTTTATCCCTAAACCAAGTATTTCTGATTCCATTTAACTTGCTGATGTGCAGTAAGTCCATCACTACTGCGTCAGAGGATGTCTTGCATGCCAGGCACAATTCATATCTTAGCAGTAAGTAGGATACTTAGTATGATGACAAGGTTTTAAGTCGGTCCATGTAATACCTTGTTTAAGCCTTGTATCCTTTTAGTAAGATATCTCTGTTGATGTTTCAGTTGTTGCACATGTCTGGACAGATGCATGCCAAAAGGTGCATTATATTCAATGACTGGCCTAATGAGGGCCGAGTAAAGGGGAGCAATGACATACCTAGATCTAGACCCAATCCCTTTATTTTGAAGCTGTGAAATATAAGAGGACATCTATCTTACAACAATGGACATATGCTGACCAAACGTTAGGGCAATGTCCAAATAAGTTACCAAATACCAAACAACTGTGTCAGCTCTCAGGGGCATATTGTTGATGGGATAGATCACATCCCAATGGATACAATAATGCAATTTTTAGCATTTAGTTTCAGTCCATGATTTTGGCACAAGTCACTTACTTGTGACAAACCTTTCTGCATGATGGTAAAGTTATTTGGAGATGCAATGACTGCTCCTAGCTTGCAGTCATCTGCAACCTTAGTCAGCTATAGCCCTTTGATTTGCTTTCCAATTCATAAAAGTAGATGCGAAACAGAAGACGTTCCAGTTAAGAATCCTGGGGTAGTCTTCTGTTGACTGGTCTCTTTGTGGAGGTAATTTCCCAAATTTTGAGTTCCTGCTTCCTATTTGTCAGCCAGCTTGCAAACCAGTGGGTGACATAGTGTGTAATATATTTCGTTCATCCATTCCTTTTGTGACTTTTTTCAAAGAAATTCAACAGTTTGAGTAAGCATGGCCTGCCCTTGATTCATAGGTAGGTACTAGGCTATTGGCCCTATGGCCTATATAAGCCTAGCCAAAAAGGTACTCTGACTTTCACAACCCAAGAAAATTATTTTCCTGTCCCCCTGTTGAGCAGAGCCACAGAAGTGATCCCCGGGGTGAATTTCCTATCTCCCACCCAATCATCAAGATTTTTCTTGAAGAGTGCTAATGAGGAGCTTTGTTTGATATAGATATGTAGTTTGTTTCCAAGTATGGGAAGTCTCTGGGACAGGAATCTATCCCTCCAGCACGTTCTGTTTATTGTGGTGACAAGGTTTAGGTCACTACACCATGTAACCCCGAGGAATTTGAATTTCTTTAAGTGGAGCATGTCCGACAGCTCTGGGTTTTACATAGATTTGTATGTTAGGCAGAGAATGCCTCTGAGTAGGCGATATGCGGTGGAGTAAAGCTGGAGTTTTATTTTTATTTTATTTTTATTTATTTTATTTTACATTTGTTGACCGGGCTAGTCCAACTGGATACATGTCCATTTTCAGTGGAGGCCCGGGGAGAAAAGCTCCAGTTAAAAGCATACTATGAAACATACTAAAAAATCATACAGAAACATCTAATACAAAAATTAGAAAATGAGATTAATATAGAATAAATCATCTTCAGTTTAACAAAATTTACAAAAGGACTGAAAAAAAAGGACTGGAAGAGTTAAGCATGGTAAGTGGTTTCTCAGGAGTGACAGTGTTAGGAATTAAGAAGGAAGGTTAGTTTAAAGAATGGTTGCATGAAGAGTTATGGTTGAGAATATTATGTTTTGAGGGTATCAGATAATTAGAGAATAACAGTTAGCCAAGTCTCAGCTTAGGTCAAGCCTCCGAGACAGGACGCACAGCAGCCAAATAGAGAGCGGGGAAACTTGACCTAAGCTGAGACTTGGTTAATTGGTACATTCAAGCACCGATATACCTGCCTACTACCCTCCTGGAAGCACAGAAAATTCAGCAACTAAGATCATACTGTCTGCATAGGGCATCTGTTTGAGGCTGGTAATCCTCTATGTGAGGTATTTCTGTGGCCTTTCTAGTTGTTCTAGATGTCTTGTGAGGTATATACCAAAAGGGGGGTTGTACTCTATAATAGGTCTAATGAGTGATGAGTAGACGGGAACAATGACCTCTTTTTTCCTGGATGAGAAACCTTTTGTGATGAGGTGTGCCACATAGAAGGATTTACTGACTACTGTAGTGATGTGATTATCAAAGGAGATACTACTGTCCACCTGTGTCCCAAGGTCTCTTATCACACTTTCAGTATTAAGTAGACTACCATCTATATGGTAGTTCATGGGTACAGAGTTTTTACCAAAAGGGATGACAATGCACTTTTTGGCATTGAGCTTGAGGCCATGGCTTTGACACCAGGCATCTGTCTAAGTGAGGCCCTTTAGTAGGATGTCTACAATGTTAGGGGTTTCAATTATGGCTCCTAGTTTGCAGTCATCTGTGAACTTCATTAGCTAAATACCTTCTGTGTTAGCCTGAAATTCTGAGAAGTAGATACCAAACAGGTGAGGACCCAGGACTGACCCTGTGGTGCTCCACTTGCCACACTTGCCACTGGTCTCAAGTTGGATTTGGAGTCTGCTACTTTCACAGTGTGGGTTTTGTCAGTGAGCCAGTTGACAACACATCTTGTGACATAGGGATTTATACCTAGTTTAGTGAGTTTATCTATAATTCCCGAGTGGGGGATGGTGTCAAAAGCCTTGGCAAGATCTAGATAGGCTGTGTGAACCACCTTACCACTTCAAAGAATTCTATCAGGTTTAGGAGACATGATCTGCCTTTTACAAACCCGAACTGGATGAGGTCCAGAGTTTGGATATTACCAAAGTCATTGTTTATAAGTTCCGTGATGATACATTTTATAACCTTGCAGACCAGGCTTGTCAGGCTAATGGGCTGGTAGTTCCTGGGGTCCATGGTGGCTCCCCATTTGTGGAGAGGGATAACCGTCGCTGAGCACAATTCAGTGGGGACAAAGCCTGAGGTGAGGCTATGACTGAACATGTTACTTAGGTGGGCTGCCAGCTCATTCTGTAGTTCATGCAGAATGCAGCCTGGGATGTTGTCAGGTCCTATAGATGCTGTGCTCTTGACTTTGGAGAGTGTGGTTTTTACCTGTGCAGTGGTGATTACAAGAACTTTGTATTCATCTGGTATAGAGATGGGCCCTTTAGGGGGTGAGAGGCGTTAAAGTTAGCACTGAAGCTATCTGCCAGTATGTTGGCAATATCAGTTGGTTCTGTATATTTAGTGACATTGTGCTGTAACTCAGAGCAGATCTTAGTGTTGCCATTGATATTCTTGACATAGCTATAGAATGCTTTGTAGATGCCTTTAGAATCAGTGACTATTTTGTTTTCGTAATGAGCCTTGCAGGATTTTATGAGGGATCTCAGCTTTTTACTGAGGCTAACCAGGGAGTTCTTCCATTCATAGGATTTTACTCTTTTTTTGAAAAAGTTTCTTTGTTTTGTTGTAGAGTTTGTTTATGGCAGGGGAGCAAAAGATTGGCTTCCTTTTTTTTGGAGGATAGCATCTTGGTTCTGTTAGGGATTGCACAATCCATGCACTCATGTAAGTGCTTATAAAGTGCATTTGTGTAGGATTCAGCAGTTGTACCGCTATTGTCCGTCTGCATGGGTGCTGTGAAGTTTGCCACTTCTGTCTTAAGAAGCGTGAAGTTAGCTTTGGAAAAATTTTTTATGATGGTTTCCCTAATGGGGGTGGGGGGTGGGATGTGGATGTCTAGGGTGATTAGCTTGTGGTCAGATCTGATCAACAAGGAATTGACATCTGGTGTGGACACTGGTTGCCCAATGTTGGTAATGACCAGGTCTAGGATATTGCTACCCCTGATGGGGGTGTGGATAAGTTGATCTAAGCCATTGGAATTTATGAATTTCAGAAAATGTTGAGCAAAAGAATTGGTATATGAGTAGTTTTCCCAGTTAATGGTGGGGTAATTGAAATAACCCATTATTAGGGTGTTATGTTGCACCCTAATATTTTCCAGTGTATCAAGAAATGAGGAGTGGGAATCCTGGGGCATGGTGGGGGATCTGTAGAATGCTACAATTTGGATTGCAGTCTTGCCCAGAGTTAGTTGCACTTGGATAATCTTGGATGCATTATGCTGAGCAACTAGTCTAGAGGTGTGGATATCCTTAATGAATTTGGACACGCCTCCACCTTTAGTGTCTCGGTCCAGGTTAGGTGGCCGAAAGGTGTGATATGAATTGTAACCTGTAATGCAGGGGTGCTCTCTGGACTCTTGAACCAGGTCTCTGTCACTGCACAGATGTCGATGTTCTCCATTTTAAAGAGTGCCTCGAGTGAGTGCATTTTGAGGTTTAGACTTCTAGCACTGAGTAGCATTACCCTCAGATTTTGCTTGCTTGTATCTGTTATGCTGGTGAGTTTGTCATTTGAACCTTGTCTAAAAAAGGCACTATATGGGTGGCAAGAGCCTTAGCCAGTATCCAAAATGCCAAGGGTGACAGGTGCAGGCCATCTCTGGCAAAGCATTATGGTCTGTCGATCATGTCATCCCAGGCAGACAGATATTGTATCCTCTTAGAATGACACCAGTAGCTTAGCCAATTGTTGAAGTCAATCATTTTGTCATTATACTGTGGTATCATTCTAGGTGATGGCAGGATGCTACTCAGGGCTGGGGTCATACCTGACTGGGCTACAGGATCGGACAGCTCCTCCATGTCTCTTTCATGTAGTCCAGGGAGGTAAATCTCAGGCCATTCACACCAACATGGACAATGACAGAATCATATTTGTACTTGTGGAGTGACCTGAGTGCATGCGTTATGTGGCAGATTCTGGCACCTGACAGGCAGCTGACAGTAACTTTCTCTTTGTTTAGCCTGGTGATAGGAACATCAATGTGCCTGACTATAGAGTCACCTATAACTAGAGTGTTGGTTACATTGTTATGCCTTATGGGCTGTGTTTGAGTGGCACACTGAGCTTGTGGGCTACGTGTCATTTGGCTTGTGTTGGGGGATGGAGGTTGCGTTTGTTTCTGCTTTGGAGGTCCCTGTTGCTTGGGCAGATTTTTATTGAGAGCCTCCGTGAATGTAGGTGTATGTTTTGTGTTTCAATGTGTGTGTTTTGGTGATGTAGGTTTTGAGGGACTATGTGATGAGTGTGGTGTGGTGGAAGTGTTTACCCTCTCCTCTTGACTGGCTAATCTAGTCCTGGTTGAAGAGAGCTTTGCTTCCAGTTAGTTGCTGAATCCAAACTGAGATTGGACCAGTGTTTGGAGGTTACCCATGTCCTGAATGATTAGTTCCAGGGTATATTTTTTCATGACTTTGCATATGAGGCTGGTTAGACTTATGGGCCTATAATTGCCTGGATCTGTGGAAGGTCCTCCCTTATGCCGAGGAATGACTGTAGCTGTTCTCCATTCACTTGATACAAAATCTGTATTGAGGCTGAGATTGAATAGTGTTGTTAGGGGTGTGGTTAATTTCTTCTACATGTTATTTAAGATGCATCCAAGGATATTGTCAGGACCCACTGATGCAGTATTTTTAGCTTTGGATAGCATTTTTTAGGACTTATCTTGTGTGATAACTGGAGTCATGCCAGTTTCAGGTGTATCTTGAAATACAGACAAAGGGAAGAGGGGTAAAGTTAGAGCTAAATTTATCATCCAGTAGGTTCACTATATCTTCAGCCTCAGTGTTGGTAAAATCATTCACAATTAGCTAAATTCATTTCTGTGATATGATTTTGAGATTAGGAACATATCTGAAAAAATGCCTTGTGATTGTCTTTGGCTTGTGTAGCTGTTTAAGCTTCGAGCTTGACATTGGTGGATTTTATTTAGCTCTTGAATTGCTTGTTTATTTCAGTGACAAGAGCTCTAACATTCTGGGAATTACTCTTCTTGCTTTTGGTCAAAATACTTTTCCTTGCATTATAAAGCTTGTTGATATTATGGTTCCACTCTTTGGGTTTGTTTCTGGGGTTTGTGCTGCACTTGTTCTTACAGGGTACAGCAGCATCTCTGTACTACATTTATGGTTTAACTCATTCACACCAATGGAGCTCAGGTAAGTTTGCACTGTAAGTTCCAGTGGGCGGAGCCTAAGCCTTTTGACAAAATCAAATTATGTCCTCACATTTCAAATTAATGTTCATATCTCTGGAACCATAGCAATTATGAAAGAAGTGTAAATGGCAAACTCTTCAGCACAAACTATTTTTATATTGGTAGTATTCTTTAGGTTTTATGCCTTAAACTGAATTTTATAAGTCAGAGTAACTATTGCATTTGTAATATTTTGTAAACAACTTACAATATCTCAGCAACCACTCAAGTTACACACAAACATTGTTAGCAGCATTTTATTCATATAGTTCAGAGCTTTCATATGAGGCTAAGGAGTTCTGCCTTTGTTGTTTGGTTGTTAAGATAGTTAGAAAAATGTGAAAATTATATCTCTATAAATTAATATAATAAAGACAACAGTTAGTGTATATTTACCTGCAGTGGACAGTGGTCGAATGTTAATGCAGTTCAGTTTGCCATTCTGTAAGCATTAAGATGAAATATTTTAAAAGCTTGTACAGAGCACAGTTTTAGAATTATTGATACAAATATAAACAAGCAATATTTGACAGCTAGAGTTGTCAGTAGAAGTTAACTGCAAATGCACCTGGAGGCGTCATTCAGATGTAATTAGTTAAGAAACTAAAACTTAGAGAGTCAGCAGCAAATCTTGAAACTCACTGCAATGCCATTAAATAATCAGAGATCCATTGCAACCTCCAAAGTGGAAGGCAGCATCTTCCCACCTATGTATTGTTTAGATAGACTTTAAGTTGTAGCTGGCTATTAAACGCCAGTAGTGTACTGGGAAAGAAGTTTATTTACTGGGTAATCAGTGCTACACACAGTAAATATTCCATGAAACAATAATACGTAGCATGTAGTATGTGTGAACATAGCTGTAGAATGTGGAGCCCCATTACTGCACTCCAGATTCTTGAAAAAGACAAATTTATTTCAGAATACATTGTTTATTAACTGTAATGTTAACTATCTAGTGATTATCTATGGACACAGTTATCATTTACACCTGTCGTCTGCATATGCAGAACACACAGAAACAGGCAAGGGCAACAAGGGGCATGTAGCACAGCATATAGGCCGAATGTTTATAATGCAAGGTAAAAGGAAGAAGGTAATTCTCATTTACAGCCATGATTTCCAGAGATTGTAAATACAGTGCTCGCAAATTCAACAGGCACCTCTTTATACAAACTGGCATTGCAGTACAGCAGCATGGACTGGCATAGACTCATCACTTATTTGCTGATCACATATAGTTATGAGGGATTGCTTGGTCACAATATTGTGTTAGAACAATAAATTGCAAATGCAAAAGAAACATGAGTTTGTTTACCAAAAAGCATTTAAAGGAACAGTTTTAATTACTTTGTTACATATCTAGCACATGCCATAAGAACATATTTACAAACTATGGTCAGAATGCTAGAAACAGGGTCAAGAGAAAATAAATACTACTTAAAAATGCAGCATTATTGCATAATAATAATTATTAATAATAATTATTAATACAGGACATTGCAGTTCTATTCCGTACAATGTGTAATATTCAGGGTAAGAAGTCAAACAATAAAAAGAAAACAGGCATGAGGTAAATTGCTGCCAACTCAGACTTTTTTTATCTGGAGGGGAGTGTAGAGGCTTATCAAAGGTCACTCCAACTAGAGGAAAGGGGCAAAAACAGACCTGAAAAAAAGTATCACTTCAAACATTATTAGCAGTTGCTACAACAGTAATCATTATTTCATGCAGGAACCAATTTCACTATTGCAGCTGTGATATAAAACAGGGAATAATGTCATATACCCACAATAAGTAAATGTGATAAGAGTTTAAAGAATGAAGCTGTCAGTATCTTATAAGACTGTAAAATATATTTATTTATTTATTTAATCTGTCATTTGTTAATTGGGTTAGTCCTACTGATCCAGTGGCCCATTTTCAATGGAGACTCAAGGAGAAAAGCTCCAACTTACAAAACAATACAATGCAATTTGTGAAAACATTAGAAAAGAAATGATATACAGTACAGAAAATACTAATATTATACAGACTACAATGAAAAAATAAATTACAGTCAGAGAAAAAAATATTACAGTAATTTACAGGCAGGACTACATGAGGTCTATATGAGTATAACACAGCTGAAGTTACACATCAGAAATAGCATGGAAATATGTAAAAGATTTATGCAGGTGAGAAACAAATATAGTTGGTATTGCTGCTGTCTACAGAGTGCAGAAAGTTAATTGGAAGAAGTGGATTGAGACTCATAAGTGTCAGAGAGGAGTTAATAAAGACAGCTTAGGTAGCAATATGAGAGATAGCATGCAAGTATTACGTGGCGGGAGTGAGGGAGATTAAGTAGGATCTAGGCAATGACAGGTGCTGGCATTTAGGAGGACATTTTTGAGTTCAGATTTAAAGAGATGCATTTTAGTGATGGTTTTGATGTTAAGGGGGGGCTTGTTCCAGGCCTGGGATACACTGTTTTTATAAAGAAGTTTGCCAATATTTTTGTTGGGTTTGTAGGTGTCAAGTAAGTGTTGGTCTGAGCTGTGAAGAGTACGGGAGGGACTGTAAAGGGAAATTAAGGAGGAGGAGAGAGGGAGAGGCTAAGGGTTTAGAAAGTAAAAAGTGTGCTAGTTGCAACTGAGAGAGAAGCAGGTGTTGGTGGAAATCCAGACCATGAAGTTGTTTTAAAGCAAGGCTGTGATGTCATTTGTAAGGTTGATTACAGAGTCTTTCTTTCTTTTCTTCTTTATTACAGGACAGTATACTGTAAGTGTGGCTTTTGTGCTTCCATACAGTGAAATTCTGGAGCAGTTCGAAGCATGCATGAGTTAAACATCTCCAATATTATGCATGACATGGTATGATAATTTGCAGCAATGTAATTCCTGCTGTATTGAAATATTCTATAACTCACAGAAGTGCAATGTTCAGAAACTTTGAGAAACATTTTATATTACTCTAGTAACGACCATTATGGACTCCATGGTACAAAATATTATGGACATAATGCTGCCTGGTAACACACTTCATCAGACCAGCATATATATTGTTAATGCTGAAAACTCAATGTGCAATAGTGAGCAAGTATGTAAAACACTTTTAAAAGAATTGTATATTCTGCTTCTCAGACCTCAAAAATAACATCAGAATTAGTTTACATTCAACGAACCATTAAGGAACACAGTTGCCAAAGCACACTACAATGGGGAAAGGGAATTTAGATGTTTACCCACTGTAGTACGATCTCAGAGTTGCTATATTTAGTTAGGGGGGGTGTTGAGGGCACAGCCCCCCACATGGTGGTGCAGGGGAGCTAGCCCCCCTGCAAAAACAATGTTACCATGTTCTTTATCGGTTAGTTGAACCGATGTTCACGTGTAACAGTGACTCTACTGTTAATATTCGAAGAAGTGAGTTTTCGAATATATACAGTAGACCCATATATATATATATATATATATATATATATATATATATATCTATATAGGGATCTACTTCATATGGTCGACATTTCAGAATGTCGAAGACCATATGGCCGAGACCATATCATCAACATTTGAAATGTTGACCACTGAATAAAAAATAAACAACAAAAACTTACCTTCACACTGCTAGCATGGGGGCTGTGCCTCCCTGCACCCCCCATTGGGGGCTCCACCTGCCATACACCCAAGAACTTAAATGTACCAACTCCAAGATCTCACTACAGTGTGGAAGATGGAAATCTTTCTATTCCGCACTGTACGGAGATGCCGGTTCCGCATGGTCAACATTTTGAATGTCGATCATATCGTCTCGGCCATATGGTCTTCGAAGGGGACACACACACACACACACACACACACACACACACACATATATATATATATATATATATATATATATATATATATATATATGCGTCTATGTCAGAAAACTGAAAGTTCAAAAGACAGAAAATCAAAATATCTAAAACTCAAAATATTGAATATATTTCTAATACACCCACTCCATGATAATTTTATATACCACCTCAAAGACTGCACAAAACTAGAGAAAGGGCAAATTCCATTTTTGGTTGAGTTAGATATTTTCATTTTTCAGTCTTTTGACCTTTTGATCTTCTGAAAGGGATTCTCCATATACATATATATAGTGTATGTGTGTGTGTGTGTGTGTGTGTGTGTGTGTG